>NC_048226.1:75072485-75165194 GCF_002007445.2 Ailuropoda melanoleuca
AGGTGGCTACCGCTTCCCGGCGCCCTGACACGGCGGCTCCCTCCCCCTTCTGTTTAGCTTCCGATATCTGTGCGCGGTTTCACGGCTCCCCGCTTCGTACCTCGATACTCAGCGCTGGAGATGTTCATTTGTAGAGATCCAGATGTATCTTCCTGCGTCTCAGGCTGATTCCGTGGATATTCCCTGCTGATCTGGTACCTATCCAGCTCAACTCAGGGGACCGGCTGAAAAAGGTGTCCCCTACTCCTCCGCCATCTTAAACTCTCTCTCTCATTCACTCTTTAAACAAATCTATTCCTGATCTTAAGGGGAAAGCTGTTTTTCACCATTGAATATGATGTTGGCTGTGGATTTTTCAGATAATTCCCTATTATGTTGAGGTATGCTCCCTCTAGACCTACTTTGCAGAGGGTTTTTATTCATAAATGGATGTACTTTGTCAAATGTGTCTATTGAAATGATCATATGGTTTTTATCCTTTCTCTTATTGATGTGACCAACAATGTTGATTGTTTTGTGAACATTGAACCACCCTTGCATTCCAGCAATAAATCCCACTTGAGTATGGTGTATGACTTTTTTAATGTATTGTTGGATTTAGTTTGATAATATTTTGTTGATAATATTTTGTTGAAGATTTCTTGCATCTATATTCATGAGAGATATTGGCCGGTAGTTCTCTTTTTTGTGGTGTCTTTATATGGCTTTGGTATCAAGGTGATACTGGCCCCATAGAAAGAATTTGGAAATTTTCCTTCTTCTTGTATTTTTTGGAATAGTTTGAGAAGAATAGGGCACCTGGGTGCCTCAATCATTTAAGCATCTGCCTTCAGCTTAAGTCATGATCTCAGGGTCCTGGGATTGAGCCCTACATCAATCTCTCTGCTCAGTGGGGAGTCTTCTTCTCCCTCACACTCTCCCTCTGTGTGCACACACATGCTCTTTCTCTCTTTCTCAAATAAATAAATAAAATCTTTTTAAAAAAAAGATTAAGTATGAAATCTTCTTTAAGAGTTTGGTAGAATTTGCCTGTGAAGCCGTCTGTCCTGGACTTTTATTTTGGGGGAATATTTTGATTACTGATTTAATTTCATTACCGGTAATTGGTATTTTCAGATTTTCTCTTTCTTTCTGCTTTAGTTTCAGAATTTATCCATTTTTTCTAAGTTTTCCAATTTGTTGGCACATAGGTTTTCATAATATTCTGTTACAATAGTTTGTATTTCTGTGGTGTTGGTTGTTATTTCTCTTTTCATTAGTGATTTTGTTTATTTGATCCTCTCTGTTTTTTTGGCTTCTTTTGGGGTTTTTTGGATGAGTCTGGCTAGAGGTTTATCAATTTTATTGATCTTTTCAAAGAACCAGGTCCTGGTTTCATTAATCTGTTCTATTTTTCTTGGTGTCTATATCATTTATTTCACTCTGATCCTACCATTCCTTCCTTTTGCCAGGTTTGAGTTTTGTTTGCAGAACACATTTTTTATGAGCACTACTCTTGACACACTATTGTGGCAGACTCTGCTCGTGGTCTCCTTAATCTCCATTTCTTCTTCTAGCTTACTAATAGAACTTTCTTTTTTTACTTTGAGTGTTAGTAGCCCAGCTACTGAATTAAATGTCAAAATTTGTCCCGTATGACATAAGTTAAGTCTTATAAGGATTTGGAAAGTTTTGCTTTCCTGATAGAGGAATCATCTCTTCTTCCCTGTTTCTTCTTTCTTTTTCTTTCTTTCTATCTGCAATGTAAATGAAAGCTGAAGGGAGACCAGCCATTCTGCTACAATGAGGTGGCCCTAAGGATGAGAAGACCCACACACACATACACAAAGTGTGCTGAACCAGAAAAACAGAAGCAGCCTGGACCATTGTTGACTCTTTAGAGTTTCTGCACCAGTTCTTACTCCTACATTAGTTAGAATTAATTTCAATTGTAGGCAAAAAAAAATCTCAAAGTAATAGTGGCATAAAAAATATAAATTCATTTCTCTTTCGTGTAAATGAAGTTGAGGGATGGACAGTTCTGGGCTGATACATGAGATGATACAGGTGATTCCTTAGTCATTAAGCACTCAGACTCTGGTTTTTATGTTTATAGCTTTATGAATAATAAGGCTGCTAGGCCATATAATCCAGCCTTTATATCCACACTTACTTCGTGATCAAGAAAGAAGAACATAATATCTCCCTTTAAAAATACTTTCCAGAAGTCACATAAGACACTTCTATTGATATCCCTCAGCCAAAAATTAGTCATTGAGTCATACTTAACTGCAAGGTAGCTGTCTTTTCAGGTACAGATCATGAATGCTATGACAAAGGGAGAAGGTGATGGAAATTGGGGGCAGTAACTAGCTGTTTCTGTTTCAACTGCTCATCTTTGACTACTTGGTATGTCCCAAAAAATAATTCCCCATTTGATTAAACTTTTAAAATTAGGATTCCATTACATGAAGCCAAATGCATTCCTTAACTAATTCAGAGTTTGGATCCTAAATAAGAGTGCTAAGAGTAGCAAGATAAAATGTGAAATTGATAAAGGAAGAAAGTGGGGCACTGGACCACAAGGACTTATATAATGCATGCCAGAAAGTTGGTGATGATTATTCTGTAGAATTAAGTAAGTTGCAGTCTGTTGTATTTTAGGAGGTTGACCATATGCCTCCCCATGCTATAGTATTGAGAAAAATAGAGGGCAGTGCAGATTTTGGGGGTGGAGAGAGGTTCTTGTTGCCACTATCATCAGACCATTCAGTAAGCAAAGATGGAAGAATTATTTTAATTATCTATTGCTGCATAATGAACTATTACAACACTAAATTGTTCAAAATAGCAATTATTATCCATATAGTTCTTGTGCATTAAATGGGCTGAGCTGAGTGATTTTTCTTTAGGATCTTTCCTATAATTTCATGTTAGGTGGTGAATGGGGCTGGAGATATCTAAAGTGTTGACTGGTCTGGACATCCAAGAGGGCTTTTTCCTTTACATGCTTTAGCTAGGATGGCTGGGAGAGCTGGGAAATTGGGCATCTTTCTCTCTCCATGAAGTCCCTCCTCATGGCTAAATTGGGCTTCCTCACAACATGATCATCTCAAGGTGATCATGCTTCTTTGTTGTTGGCTATCCCCAAACTGACTCTGTGAGAAACTAGCTGGAAGCTACTAGGCTTCTTATAATCTAGCCTTGGAAAACATGCAGCATCACTTCTGCCACATTCTATGGTCAATCCAAAGAGTGGGAACTACAGAAGTTTATGAAAACTAGGAAGCATGATTCTTGAGGATTGGGTGCTATCTTTGGAAGAGAATACAAACTTGCTAAGAGAGTTGTTTTATGCCTGTGTCTTTAAAATCTCAATTGGATACTGAAAGATTATTTAAAAAATGTTTTGTAATCTAAATAAATTCCATGGCTGTGGCAGCCTTAGCAAGAGCAAAGACAGGCTCAGGTTTCTTTTCGTTAAGAGTCCTCTCTCAAACAAAGGTTTGCGTTTGAAGGAAAAGATGAGATCAATACTATTGTCACCCAGAGACTGTTTTTGAATTGCTACAAGATAGCTGCAATAAACTAAGGGCTAGCAGATTGTGCAGAGCGGGGGTAAGCTGATTAAAGAAGGACTCTTCAGGCTCAAAGAGACCTTCAGCTCTTTCACATACATAGAATTGATAAATTAAAGCCTACTAAGTTTTTGAGGAAACCATTTTGTGAAAGAAACTGAATTCTAACAGGCATCAACCTGTGATTTTTCAATCATCAATGTCACTTCTTGCAAAAGCTTGATAGCTCCCAGAATAGGCATTTTCCCCAGAGCTCTAGGCCACTGATTGCTGTAGTTTGCTATTGTACTCAAATAGAAGAGTTTTTTTAAAATTTTATTTTGTTTTGTTTTGTTTTAATCTTGATCATTCTATCCATTCTCTACACCCAATTCCAGTATGTATGGGGGAGGTGTCCCCACACTAACAAGCAATTCTCTGAACACCAGCTGGGTGTCCTACAATTCAGTTCAGTTCTGACACTATCTACTCAGAAATAGCATCAGATTCTACAGGTTAAGGGTTCAGTCCTACAAGACTGTCCACTCCCCCTTCTTGTGCCCTGCTCTTCAAATGCCAGGTTCAAATCCAGGTTATCACTTGTGCTTCTGACCTACTGGCTATAGATTAGACTGGAGGTTCCCACAATGTGCTCCTCAGACTTACAGATTCTAGTCACAGTGTCCGGGTTGTTAGCTGTACTTCTGACCAACTGGTGTAAATCAGAGGTTCACACATGCCTCTCTTTTGGTTTGATTAATTTGCTAGTGTGGTTCACAGAACTCAGAGAAACATTTTACTTACTAGATCACTAGGTTTATTACAAAACGATATAACTCTGGAACAACCGAATGGAAGAGATCCATGAGGCAAGTTGTGGGGAAAGGGCAAGAAACGTCCACACCCTCTCCAGGCACAACACTCTTCCTGAATCTCCATATGTTCACCAACCCGGGAGCTCTTTGAACCTCTTTTGATTCTGTTTGAATTTTTATGGAGACTTCATTACCTAAGTATGATTGGTTAAGTCATTGGCCATTCTCCTGCCTCTTTCCCCTCCCTGGAAGTTGTGGGATGGGACTGAGAGTTTCAACCTTCTAATCACAAGGTTGGCTCCACTGGCAACCAGCCCCCTGTTCATAAGTGATTTCCAGATGTCACCTTATTAACATTAAGAGACACCGCAAAACTCTAAACATTTAGGAAATCCAAGGGTTTGCAGAGCTTTGAGGCAGGAACTGTGGACAAAGTCCAAATACGTATGAGAAATAAATATTTAATCATCTGAACAATCAAATACATATTTCCTGTAAATCACAATATCACAGTCAGAAAGCTGGTCTTAATGTCATAGGTAGCTGGACCACAAGGAGCCATATCTGGAACCTGTTGGAAGATGACTTGACATTAACCAGAGGATCTTGAATTTGAGCAGGATGCATTAATTGGCTGAGACCTTCAGGTTGTTGCCCTCAGGAAGATGTTGAATGTGATCTTTGCACGGGGAAAAAAAGTGCTTGGGGTGTGGGATGGACACTGTGGTAACCATTGTTTATTGTCTACACCATATTCCTTCTCTTCTTTCTTCCTTACCGGCAGTCCTGCAATATTGTCACATGGAGCTATGAATAGTCTTACCACTGGTTGGGATCTAAGTTGGTATTAAAATCTTTGGTAACTAATATGACATCATTTCGTAGAGCTAAACATATGTATATTTTAAGACCCAACAACTTCATTCGTATGCTTTGGAGACACTCTTGCACATGTACACCTGGAAAGATGTGCAAGAAAGCTCACAGCATCATTTTGTGTAACGGCAAAAGAACTGAAAACAATCCAAACATCGTTAAATGAAGAATAATAAATACATATGGAATACGCATACAATAAAAAATTACCCATTGCTGAAAATCAATGAGCCACAGCTAAGAGAAACAATACAGATGAAGAGATGAAAATATGAAGAAAATTGAATAAAGAATAAAAAGCAAATTGTTGGACATCATTCTTTCAGATATTAGGCTAGAATACAAAAAACAAGCAAAATTATACCATATATTATTTAGGTATACATGCCTGTGTGATAACACTATTTTTAAAAGGACAATGGCATTATTAACATAGAATTCAGGTGGACCTTAACCCCTGTGGAGTAGTGGAAAGAGATTGGAGTGGGTACACAGGTGACCTGCCTGGGTGTAAGGTATAAAGGTAAGATTCAGGTTCTTAAGTTGAGTGGTTTGGGTTTATGCTTTAAACTCGCATATGTGTTACAACTCTTTAATGTTTACCAAATATTGCATAATAATGAAGACACGCTTTATGCACTGGTATGGAATGATATCTAAGAATATTAAGGAAGATAGCTACAATAACTTGGTTTGCATGGGATAGTCATGGTTTACACCTGTGGTCCTGGTATAACTGGCTCATTGCATTATTTTTTAACCCTCGAATTGGCCTGATTTAAGTGATAAACTATATGTTTGCTGTATTGTTAAGTAACAAAATGTAAGATGCAGAATAGTGTTATATCATGCTTAAGCTTGCTTAATATGACCTTAATATGACCTATTCAAAAACATCAATTTAAAGAACAAATGAAAGAATTGATTTACCTAACATTTTGAAAAAGAAGAGGACTTGTGGAAACAAAATATTTGGGAAATAGGATATCTTACAAATGGATAACAGTGGATACCTGTGGAGCAGAATCAGATGGTTGGAAGACAGGAATGGGAGACTTAACAGTTTCTGTAAACCCATTTGCCCTATTAGAATTCTGTGCCTTATGCATGTATTACCTATTTGAGAAAGCAATTTAAAGCAACAAAATTTATTTCCTATATAATGTGAGTCATGCCATGATAGCTACCACTATACTAGCTAGCTTCTTTTTTTACTGGGTTTTTACTTTGTGCGAGGCTCAGTTCTAAACACTGCACATACATTAGATTAATTAATTCTCACATCAAACCTAAGAGGTAAGTAGCACTACTATCAGCTGTAGGATTTGGAAAAGCTGTCTGATTTCCTCTGTAAACTATTTTTATTCTATCCTATTTATACTATTCTTATTTCTGCTCATTCTTTGATATCACATATGTTAAATGTTGAATGTTTGCTAAGTTAGTAGCTATAGTAGAAAGTATTCTGGATTCGAAGTCCTGAGCTCTTTTTTTTTTTTTTGTCCAGCAACTTACTATCCATGCAATCCATACTATCCATTTTTCCCCTCTGAGGGAGCCTTAGTTTTTCACTGTAGAATGGAAACAAGGGACTTCTCATTTTACAGGCTTTCTATGATGATCAAATGAAGGCATACAAGTGGAGGTCAGTTGGGAACCAGAATGCACCATACCAATATGAGTTACTATTATTATTAATGACCTAGTGTAACACTTCAGTTAGGAAAGCCATAATTCAATAGACATGTAACTGAAAACAATTGGAAGATCATTTCTATCCCTTTCAGCACTAGTGGCATTTCCTCCTTGCTTGTTGCTTTATATAGTCGATAGTTTTATGCATAGCAACAGCCTTGAAACGGATCAGCAAGTACATAATGAACATACTTTAAGCAGGAAATGTTAAATGATTTATATCTGTTGTTATGGGCTAAGCCTTGATTAATTCAGGAGGTGGTTTTCTCAGTTGAAAAGAAAGCAAATGACCTCATGTTGTTTACTGTACATGAATAAATTTGACATTTGGTGTAAAATGGTAAGCTAAGTTAAATTTGTGGCTTTTGTCTTAAGAAAACCCTGGAAATATTGTACAGTACTTATTTAGCTTCACTCTCTTTTCTTTTGCATAATTTGAGAGCAGCCTCCCCTCCTCCTTTCCCCCCCCCCTTCTTCCCCTTCTCCTCCTTAGTCTTTTCAGGAATGAAACAAGTATGTAAAATACTGCAAAATAACAACAAAAAAATCTTAAAAAGGTGGAAGAAGTTGATTTTATTTAAAAATAGCATCTATGAAAATATACGCAAAGTGCCCTAGAGGATTTATCAAACTAAAAATCCTTCAGAATCTCTATATATGTAATAAGAGAACCATTTGAGAAACAAGGGAAAGGCAAAAATATATAGCTTTGTTGTTTTTACAGCTTTATAAAGTTACCTGGCAGACTTGTCTATAGTTTGGTTTATTTTAGTTTTTCTTGGCTCTTACACTAGTTGAAACCCAGAAAAATCTTCTAGAGACCTTTATCTCATTGGTGATAAAAAAAAATCATAATGCCAATAGTCTCAGACAGCTCAGTTTATTTTTGCACAGAAATTTTATTTTTTTTCTCAATAATGTCCCATCCTCCCCCTCTCCTCCGTGGAGCCTTTCACCTTCCCACAGTGGCACTCTGCTGAGCAGCTTTCCAAGGGGAGAAGGAATGTTTGAAAATGTGGGGGAAGATGTGAACTGCAACCCACATAAAAATCTTTATTTAGATAGTTTTTATCCAGAGATTTAAAAAATGCCAACCAAGATACTCAATCCTATTTTCTTAACAGAAGCAAGAGAATAAAGCAAGAAGGTAGGCAATGCTTAGTACACCTGCTCCCTGGTTGGAATTCAGCATTTTCTCTTATTTAGCGGTTTATTATTTTCCTGCTACCTCTGTCCAGAGCTTACAGCATCAGTAGGTGAGAGCTTGCTGGGCAGCAAAGTCTGAGTGTGGGTTTCGGAGTCAAGCTGACCTCACTTCAGATTCTTTGAGTATTTTTAACCCAGAATTTAACTGCCTCAGCAGAAGGAACGAGAAATTTTACCCTACTCAAACAAACAATACCAGACCCAATTTCAATCATAGTAGCAACAATGAAAGCAAAATGGCCAAAACGTATGTTTACTCTAATGGAAAGAGATACATTTGAAGTCAGGAAATCTGCATGTAATTGTCTAGAACAAGCACTCACAAGCAATGTGATCTTAAGCTCTTCAGCCTTTCTTCATCTGTTCCAGTGGAATGTCCACTGGCCTAACTCCTTGTAGTTTGTGTGAGGATCAAACAATGGAATATCTCCGGGGCTCAGTAAATTTTTTCCAGTATGGGCTGGAGAGTAACTATTTTAGGTTCTGTGGGTCATTATGGTTTCTTCCACAACAACTCAACTCCAGTGTTGTAGGGCAAAAACAGCCGTAATGTATACACTAATGAGTGTGTCTGTGTAAAAACAACAACAAACCTTTAGGTATGAACAGTAAGATCTGTATTTTATATAGATGTCACATTCCAAAAAATTCTATTCTTCTTTTGATTTTTTTTTCTCCAAACATTTAAAAATGTTAAAATCACTCTTAGCTCCTGGACATACAGTGTTGGGCTGGATTTGGCCCACAGGCTGTAATTTGCTAACCCTGATATATATTAAAGCACTTTATAAGCTTACATATGTGTAAATAGTTATTAAGTTGTGTGTGTAAGATCACTGAGTAAGAATATCTGAGATACATTTTAATTCCAGATTGATTTCCCTCTGTCACCTCAAACTTGGTATGAATCCTTCTTGCTATTTTTGGCAATATTTCAGTTTTATCTCAAGGAAAATCATTTAATTGGGGAGGTTCTTTTGACTGAAAAAAGTTCCAGGATGCATTTCCCATCCAGAGAGAAATGGTTGTAGAGTCACTTAGCATTTGAAATTAGAGGAACTCCTGAATCATCTCTGAGTGAAGCATCCTAGATTTCCCTAGATGATATAGACACTCATTTTACACTTTGTGCATGCCCCAATATAGAACCAGACACACACAATGTGTTATAATTATCTGCTTAGGTGTTGGTTTCCCAATGAATTAGGAGCTTTGTCAGGGTAGGGACTGGGCCCTAGTGCCTCCTAAAATGTGTGGCAATGTTATTCATTTATTTAAGCCCCTGTGAAGCTAATAAAGAATCTGAAGAGCTTGCAAAAATACTTACGGAAAAAAAAAAACAAACAGGTAAAATCGATGGGGGCATCAGGATAAAGGAGAAATATGGGAGTTAGATTTATGAAAGCAAGGTAAGAGCATCACAGGGAAGTACATTCCACTTGGTCCCGTGCAGTTGCTACATGTGGCCAGCCAACTTGCCCCTGGGATTTCCAGCAGCAGAAGCAAACTTCTCATTGACCTCATCTGTGGAGACTTAAGAGTTCCATTACTGGTGTCCAGATGTTTCTAAGGGAGAAGGTGGTCACAGCATTTGGAAGCTGGTGCCAGATTCATAACTGTGTATCTATATTCTCTGGCCAGCAAGGTTATGTTATGGGTTCAGAAGTGAGAATTGAGCAAAATTTGAAGAGCAGGCAAAGTTTATCTTTAGAGCCTCCCTGCTTCTCCTTCCATTACCCCTCTTTTGTGCAGGTTACCACTCTCTGCCACACCCCACAGACCTTGGATCTTTGCTGTTAGCTCATTACTGTTGGTATCTGCTGACTCATGATCCTTTTCAGCAACACACTCAAAAGTTGTAAAATGCTCTGAGGAAAATGAAAAGGCTCCATGACAAACTAAGTTTGAAAACTTAAATACGCTTCAGTGCTATTTAATTGAGAGCAGTGATTCTTCCCTTCATGCAGTTTATAGCTGAGCAAGGAATGAACCACGTTGAACAAAGATGTCTTACAGTATTATTTCTTATAGTATGTGAACTTCAACAGGATTATTTTTGAGGGTCAAACTTCTTTCAAAACCCAAAGGAGTGATTATTTAGTGTTGAAACATTTTAGGACCCATGACAAGCAACAAGGAAAAGAAGATATTTTTAAGGAGGGGCGAGGTTCACTGTCTCTTAGACCATACCATGCAATATGCAGCCTATTTCATTTACTCATAAATGCAAATTGCAGCATGATAAAAATGGTATTGAACTTGGAATCAGAAGATGTAAATTTGAATCCCAGCTCTGTCACACATTCCTTTTTGTCCTGGAGTAAAACTGTCATGAACTACTAGAAACCTGAAAGAACTCAGCACGGTCATTGGTTACAAAACTTACATGTAAAACTTACATGTAGCTCTGCTATATATTGACAATAACTGCTTAGAAAATTTAATAGAAAAAGTTCTCCTTTATAACAGCAACAAAAAAACATAAAATAGGGGGCACCTGGGTGGCTCAGTCAGTTAAGCATCTGCCTGTGGCTCAGGTCATGATCCCAGGATGCAGGGATCGAGCTCCGCCCTCAGGCTCCCTGCTCAGCCGGAAGTCTGCTTCTTCCTCTCCCTCTGCCCCTGCTCCTGTGCTCTCTTTCTCATTCACTGTTCGCTCTCTCTCAAATAAATAACTAAAATCCTTAAAAAAAAAAAAAACATAAAAGTTATGGCTAAATGTAACAAGAAATGTTCAGAACCAGAATTCTGCTGTAGGAGAATAGATTTTAACTGAAAACTTCTAGTTCCAGAAATAGCTTGAACAAATTTGCTTTGACTTCCAGTTTTTGTGATGTTAAATTAGAGTTCATTTATATCTTTGTTCTGCTTCATATGTGAGCACCCCCACCCCGGGTGATTTTAAGAATATCTCCTTATCTTTGCTTTTCAAGAATTTGACTATGATATGCCAAAGAGTTTGCATTTTTCACCAGGTTTAGGAAATTTTTCTCCATCCTTGTTTGAAATATTTTTCTTCCATTTCACTGTTTCCTCTCTTTATGGATATGTATGGTAGACCACTACGAGGCTCTTGTTCCACAAATCCCTAAGTTTTTCATAATTTTTTTCCAATCTTTTCTTGTTTTTCTCCTATATTCTGTTTGGATAATTGTCGTTGATCTTTCCTGACCTTTCATCATGAACCTTTCTTCTTTATAGTCGCATCGACTATTAAGTCCATCCAGTGATTTCTTTTTCATTTAAATGATATACTTTGTTTGCAATTTCCATTTGGTTCTTTTTTATACTTCAATTTTTCTGCTGAGGTTTCCTATCTGTTTTCTCGCTACAACTTTTTTTTTAGTTTAAATCTGCATTTAAATAAATAGATTTATATTCTGTTTTTAAGTTGTTGGCTGCTAATTCCGGAATCTGGGCTAATTCCGTAGCTGTTTCTACTGATTGTTCTCTAAATTATAGATCATGTTTTTCTGCTTCTTCACATGTCCAATAATTTTGGAGTGTATGCCAGTCATAGTCAATGATATCTGGAAGGGGGTATAGATTGTGTTGTCTTACTTCAGAGGAGATGAAATTTTGTTCTGCTATGTACTAAATTAACTGGATCCTTTTGTTCCTGTTAGGATTGTTTTATGCTTTGTTAGGTTAGAAATATTTCAGTTTTGTCCAGTCTTACAACATCGTTCTTACTCTAGGACCTGGCCCTCACTCCTAAATTCTGGTCTTTCAACAGTGTCAACTGAATGCCTAAAGTCCTCCATGCAATCTCTCTACTTTGGGGTTAAACCCCACTTTCTCCTAGCAGTCTGAAATCTATTTATATCCTCGGTTAGATACATCTATCTCTCAGATCCACAACTGTCCTGTTACTCTTCATAGAGTCTTTTTTTTAATAATAATTTTTTATTATGTTATGCTAATCACCATACAGTACATCCTTAGTTTTTGATGTAGTATTTCATAATTCATTATTTGCGTATAACACCCAGTGCTCCATGCAATATGTGCCCTCCTTAATACCCATTACCAGCCTATCCCAATCCCCTACCCCCCTCCTCTCTAAAGCCCTCAGTTTGTTTCCCAGAGTCCACAGTCTCTCGTGGTTCATTTCCCCTTCTGTTTACCATCCGCCTTCATTCTTTCCTTCCTTCTCCTACCGATCTCCCTGCTATTTCTTATGTTCCATAAATGAGTGAAACCATATGATAATTGTCTTTCTCTGCTTGACTTATTTCACTTAGCATAATCTCCTCCAGTCCCGTCCATGTTGCTGCAAATGTTGGGTAATCGTTCTTTCTGATGGCTGAGTAAGATTCCATTGTATATATGGACCACATCTTCTTAATCCAGTCATCTGTTGAAGGGCATCTCGGTTCCTTCCACAATTGAGCTATTGTGGACAATGCTGCTATGAACATTGGGGTGCATATGGCCCTTCTCTTCACTACGTCTGTATCTTTGGTCTTATTCTGCACGTACTTATATCTCAGTTTTCAGCCAAGATATTGAGGGGATCCCTGTGTAGAATTCAGGGGACCCTTTCTACATCCTTCTCTCCTCTCTGCTAACCTCAAATTTAAACCACCTCACCATCCCTGAACTCCAATTTCTGCCATTTCAGATCAATAAGACTGACACTTTGCTTACATTCCATCTTCTTATATTGAAGTCAGGAAAGTGTCCCCAGGCCAACTGCCAGACAAATGTGACTCTAATCTTGTGTGTTTGCCTTCTACCAGGAATCACATTTTTGCTGTATCTATTATTCAGGGTCTGAAAAATAGTTGCCTCATATTTGTTTCTGTTTATAATTATAAAGAGAGATGATAAGTCCTCTGCCAGGTGCTCCGTCAGAAATCAGCACTTTGAAATATTTTCAAGTCTACTTTACATTAATGTGTACCAGCTTTGGTCATGAAACAGTCAAATTGCCTGCAGTTATTTTAAAGGTACTGTGAGACTTTGTAAGATGAGAAATAGGCATTATTACAAAACAATCGTTTAAATAGAGTGTAAGAAAATAGGGTTGGAAGTCCCACTTAAAACTGTAATGTCTTTTGAACTTTAAGTCTAAAGAGGACATTTTACGCTGTAATAAAGTGGTTATTTGGCAACATTGATTTTATTTCTCAAAGGCACAAGCTTAACTAAGATGTCTATATTAAGCCAAACAACCCAAAAACAAGTTAACTCTTATGCTCAGAAACTTCATGGATTTCTTTTTTACTGAAGTTTAAGAAAAGAAGTCACTGTGAATTCTGCTAATGATTGGCTTAATTAGCAAATAAATGTCAATTTTCCTTTAAAATAGGGGACTCACTTGAACAATAAGTACTATATTTTTATAAAAGTCATATTAGAAGAAAGATTAGATTGGATTTGAGTATTAATAGCAACATATATTTATTACCAAACTATTACAAAAGGTTTAGATGAGAGAGTATGGAGAAACAAAAAGAGACAAAAGGAAAAAAAGTATATCAAGAATTGGGGAATATAGGAATGAGAAGGAGTATTTTTTCCTCTTTTTTTGGTATTTGTCATTCATTCAATACTTAAACGGGGTCCTGGATCAAGAGATTATAGTCTAATCCTTTGTTGAAAGCAACAACAAATACTGTGTAATAAGAAAGTAGAGGATAATTGAAAATTAGAGAGTCTGTTTGGAATGAATTTGTTTCTAAACTTTTAAAGTTGCTTGTTTTATTCAGTCATTAAGTTTTCAAAATACTTGGTTTTCTTCTACCTCCAACTAGATGGAAGGCTGCATTCCAGAATTTGCAAGTATAAATCTACCTGATGGTACAGAAGTTAGGTTTTACTATGTTCATAAATCCAGGAACTCTTCTAATATATGACACAAAGTGTTTGATTCTATAGAATTCTTGGATCCCCCTCACCTGTTTCAGTAAATAGCACATGGGAAAATGGCTTCATCTCTTTGTTTCCCTTCCTAGCTTAGAAGTAGATGGAAGGGATAAAAGCCTGAATGTTGCAGTATATTCTTGATAGATTTAACGTCTATGTCTTTGTTGTACTCCTGAATCTTATTTCACCTTAGGCCAAATCAAAAGTTCATTCCCTATGACCTAAGGTACATATCTACAAATTTAGAGGAACAGACTGAGATCACTGCATGAAATATAATCAGTTTTCCCCCATGAGAATAGACCTGCCATTTACTAGTAGCTATGTTCAAAATGACTCTGTATGTACCTGTTACAGGAACTCCAAGCATGATATATTTCCAAAGGGGGAAAGTTTCCTTTCACCTGGTGATAGCATAAGTTCTGGTCTTATGGTGCCAATACTGTTTATTATTCCCAGCAGACCTCTGCTTTGAGCATAGACCTCAGTAATTCCATTAATCATTTTGTTTCCTTCAAAGCTAGAAGGCTATGCCCAGGGGAGCAGTACTAGAAAGGGATAAGATTGTATACCATTCTTTCATTTCCTGATATGGGGTCTACAGCTCAACATTTAAGAGGTCAGCTGTTTCTTCCCATTGACAGTAAACACGGTGATGCCCGGTGGGAATATGCAGGCTACATGATTAGGATCATCCTTATGTGGATAATTTAAAGATAACAGATATGTAGCCTTAATTTGGTGAAATCATTTTTAACTATACTATATTCTACCAGAATGTATACAATCTATCAATATTTATCTCAGCACAGACTATTTGTAATAATAAAATAAAATGATGATCAATTTTCAAATATTATGTAATATTCTGAAGATTTATTATTTTGCTGTCTTTTATAGGATATTCACATGCTTACATATGGGCTGAGTTAAAGCACCTTAATAAAGCTGATTTAAGTGCTTGCTGCTACAAATAGCTACTCCTGTTTTTTAAACCAGTAAATTGCTTGTAATGCCTCCAAGAAGCAGCCATATATGTATCTTTTAAATATATGCAGTTGTTACAGAGAAAATGAGCCTGAATGATACCAGAAAATAATACCAGAATTAACAAACACATTTACATGCTAAGTTTTCCCATGATTCTTGGTAAAATCTTTTATTTTTCCCTTATCAAATCAGGAGCAATTTCCACCTTAGTAAAGGTCTATACCATTGTTCTCTCAAGTCTATACCATTACTTGATTAGCACTGAATCATTTATGTACTGAACTCTGCATATTTCTTTTTTTAATTGAATTGTACACTTTTTTTTTCTTGAGCTGTCAAGAGAGGAGTTAAACTTTTCTGTCGGAGCATTTAAAAACAACATTTTTAAAAGCAGAACATCTTTCAAGCAGTTATGCAGCTTCTTTTTTAGAGATCTTGGTAACTAGGCTATATCATTTAATGAATTCTATACAAATTTTTTAATAACCTAAAAGTAATTTTAACAGAAAATTTTCAGTTCCAGGAATAGCTTGGACAAATTACCCTAAAAATCCCTTTATAAAACACACACACGCACACATACACACACACACACACACACACACACACACACAGGGGCAGCTGGGTGGCTCAGTCAGTTAAGTGTCCGACTCTTGATTTTGGCTCAGGTCATGATCTCAGGGTCATGAGACCAAGCCCTGCTTGGGCTCCACCCTGGACATGGAACCTGCTTAAGAGTCTCTTTCTCCCTTGCCCTCTGCCCCTCCCCCCCAAAACAAACACACACACACACACACACACACACTGAAAGTAAGAACAGAATATACTTTCAAATGTAGAGTAGAAACAAAGGAAATGCTGAAAACCAGTAAGCAAGCTTGCCAACTGCGACTCCTGCATATACCCAGATCCCCAAAACTTACATCCTCCATGAATAGAGATATTAGAAAAACCCCACCCACCATGCTTAACTCTCTTGACCTGAGTAGGGGGAAGGACTGACACATGCAAAGATAATTCACAAAACAGGAAACACAAATGCTCATTAAACATGAAAAGATGCACAATCACCCTTGTAACAGAAGAGAAACAAGTTAAAGACATTAGGAAACAGAATCGACCTCCATCAGATTTAACAAAGTTTTACAGTTGGACAATATTAAGAACTGTGGAGGATATCCTCCTTTCTCATGTCTAAAAAATATTCCACTGTGTGTATGTACCACATCTTTTTTTTACCCATCGCATTTGCAACAGCATGGCTGTACCTTGGGCACATTATGCTAAACAAGGTAAGTCAAACAGAAAGACAAGTACTGCAGGATGGCACTTATGTGGATTCTAAAAACATTAAGACTATAAAAAACAGTAAAATGGTGCTTGCCAGAGGATGGTAGGGGGATAAGAGTGATGGTGTTTAAGGGTACGAAGTTGTGGGGCGCCTGGGTGGCACAGCGGTTAAGCGTCTGCCTTTGGCTAAGGGCGTGATCCCGGCATTATGGGATCGAGCCCCACATCAGGCTCCTGTGCTGTGAGCCTGCTTCTTCCTCTCCCACTCCCCCTGCTTGTGTTCCCTCTCTCTCTGGCTGTCTCTATCTCTGTCAAATAAATAAATAAAACCTTTAAAAAAAAAAAAGGGTACGAAGTTGTAACAAGTAGTCAATAAACCATGGAAATTTAACACACAGCATAATGAATATAGATAATACATTGTACTATAATTATGTAGTTTGATAAATACTGCTGCATCAGCAGATTACAATATATAAATGTATCAAAGTAACATACCATACACCTTAAAATTATCACATAGTTATTCAATTGAAACAAAAGAGCTGTGGAGGATGTTGAGTAATGATAGTGCTAATACACTGCTGGTAGGAGAATAAATGAACTCAAAATGGTATTTATTTAGTAAATCTGAAGATGCTCACACCCTCTAACCTAAAATTCCATACATTTTTAGAGACATTCTCAGACAAAAAAAAAAAAAAAAGACACGGACAAGATGTTCATTGCAGTATTGTTTGTAACAACAAAACTATTAGAAATAATACTAATTCCCATTAATAGGATAATAAAACAATAAACAGTGGTATATTCATCCAATGGGTGCTCAGTACTATACAACAGTAAAAAATATGAAATATATCAAAGCCTTATAGAAAACATGGATATGTTGGGGCATCTGGGTGGTTCAGATGGTTCAGCATCTGCCTTTGGCTCAGGTCATGATCCCAGGGCCCTGGGATGGAGCCTTTCCTTGAAGTCAAGCTCCCTGCTCAGTGGGGAGCCTGCTTTTCCCTCTCCCTCTGTCTCCCCCCCACACACACTCATGCTCTCTCTTTCACTATCTCTCTCTTTCTCAAATAAATAAATCTTTTAAAGAAGGATATATCCCAAGAATAAAAGGACTTCAAAAAGCCAGCTGACAAATAATAATGATACCATCTTATATCATTTATATAAGCTTGAAAACATGTGCATAAACAATATATACAGTATTTATAGTAAGTAGATAAAATATTTGTAACATATTTCAAAACATGCATAAAATCCATGTATGAAAAGTATTTTAAAAAATTGTAGGAATGATAGACACCAAGTTTAAGGTAATTGTCATCTCAATGGAAGAAAATAGGTCTTGAGGAGAGGTAAAAGGGAGCTGCAATTCTTTTTTTTTTTTTTAATTTTATTTATTTATTTCAGAGAGAGACATTGTACATAAGCAGTGGAGAGGGGTAGAGGGAGAGGGAGAAACAGACTCCCCACTGAGCAGAGAGACTGCTTGGGAGCCTGATGTGGGGCTCAATCCCAGGATCCTGAGATCATGATCTGAGCCAAAGGTAGACGCTTAACTGACTGAACTACCCAGGTGCCCCAGGAGCTGCAATTCTAATCTGTAATATCTTGTTTATTTTTAAAAACTCATAAAAGTTGAGAGGGATGGACTAATTATCAATAAAAGTAAACAGTTTCATACATTATTGGTGGAAGTTTAAGTTTCAGTGTCTTTGGAGGGCACTTTGACAATATTATCAAAGTTGAAAATGCACATACCTATCATTTAGTAATTATATTTCTAGAGATTTATCCTCTGGATGCATTTGACATGTGAAAAATTGCATATATAAAGATGTTTATTGCAGCAATGTTTATAGTAGCAAAAATTTTGAAACACCCCGGAGTGGTTAAATATATTTTTGTATATCCATACTGAATATATATGGATATGCTGATTATGGCATATCCATATAATGGAAAATATGCAGTCCCTGAAAGAGGTAGCTCTCAAATTGCTGAAATGAAAAGATCCCTCATATAAGTTAAGTAGGAAAATCAAGGCACAGGAGAGTAGAACCATAGACAGATGTGTTTTAACTGATTTAAAAAACTATATGCTTAGAAATACTATTATATAGGATATACATAAGAGCAGGCTGAAGTTTACATAAATTTTTGCAAACAGATATTTCTGTGAAGGAGAATAGGGAGACTAACGTGAAATGAGATTTAATTTTCATTGTGCATGCTTTGAATTTTTAACATGAAATCTGTATTAAATGACTTCACAGCTGGTTATATTTTTTAAGAGGTGGGGCGCCTGGTTGGCTCAGTCAGTTAAGTGTCCAACTCTTGGTTTTGGCTCAGGTCATGATCTCAGGGTAGCTGGATCGAGCCCCACACAGGGCTCCTCGCTCAGCATGGAGTCTGCTTGAGCTTCTCTCCCTCTTCCTCTCCCTCTTCCTCTCCCTCTACCTCTGACCCTCTCCCCTCGCCAACCCCCCTCAAATAAATACATAAAATCTTAAAAAAAAAAAAAGAGGGAGAAAGCTACTGGTCACAGTAAGTGCTAGATTTTTTGTTATTGTTGTTTGCTTTGTTTTTTTCCTTTTAAAAAATCATGGATACTCTGGACCCTAATGCTATGGAAGTTATTTTGTTTTTGTTTATTTAAATTCAATTAGCCCACATATAGAACATCATTAGTTTCGGATGTAGAGTTCAGTAATTCATCAGTTGCATATAACACCCAGTCCTCATCACAGCACGTGCCCTTCTTAATGCCCATCATCCAATTGCTGTGGAAGTTATTTTGATAGTATCAACTATTATATAAAAAGGCAAGGCAAGGGTAATTTTCCCAATATCTTGAACTAAAGGATCAAATAAATAACTTTAGTGGTTCAAATCACCAGAACTGATTTGTTATTGGCTCCCTAATCAGTATTATACTTGAGAATTATTAATTTCAGGGTCTTTTTATAATCTGTCAAGAAACATAAGAAAATAATTTGAAATATGCTTCTGAATGCTAATAGAGTCTTTTGTTTCATATCTAATCCTTATTTGAATACAATTAGGTTCATATTTTCTATAAAGGTAGGGATGAATTTGCTGGTATTTATATGCATAGTTTGAACAATTATTGTCAAATAACTATTTTTACCAGTTTAATTTTGCTGATAGGGAAAAAAAAACCAACACTCTACTAAGTATCAGCTGGAATATAAAGTTAGTCAGTAATGTTAAGGTTGCTATGGATGTTTGATGTTATATTAAGAAACAATTAAGTAACTTTTCCTCCCACTCCCACCACAAAACACACACATTCTCCAAATGCGGAGGGGGGACTTCAGGTCCTAGATGGTAAGAGGTGTCTTAAGGTCACACAAATTATTAGTGGCAGATCTAAAGTTGGCACTCACATTTCCTGACTCCTGATTTAGTGTTCATTTTATCTACATCTAAATGCCTCAAACTGTAAATCCAAACCATGTATAACAGAAAAAAGAGGGAAACAGAGAAAGAGAAGGGGGAGAGAAAGGGAGAAGTGAGGGAGGTGGGAAGGGAGGCAGGGAGAGAGAGGGAGAAGAAATTAACATTTATTGAAAACCACTATATAACAGGTGCTTTTATACAGTTAACTTCTTTTTATCCTTATAAGTACTCTCTAAGGTGCTAGATAGATCGCTATAGCTATTTTATAGATGTGGAAACCAAGGCTTGGTTGTCATGAGAGTGGGCAAGTGGCATTAAATAAAGAGCTAAGGGATGAGCAAATACCTGTTCCCATCCTACACTTACTTCGAACTATCCACTCCGTGGATAGAATTGTGAACAGACTCACAGATAGTATTCCAAATATATACATATATTTATAAAGTCAAAACGAGGTAAGACAGATGTTAGGTTGGACCATTATATATTTTGACCTATAACCAGAGCGATTTTATATGGCGTGATCATCCAATATGCATGATGCAAAGCACAGCTTAGAAGGGCATACATACAGACCCTATACTGGATTCCAACTGGAATCTCCAAGCATCTTAGATAAAGTGGAACAAGAGTCAAGCCAGTCTCTTGGGATTGGCAACCAAGGCTGAAAAGCCAAGTGCACCAGGGAAACAATACTGGGTCACAGATCCTATCTTAGAAGGTGAGTTGCCAATAGAAGAGTTAGAGGATTATTAGCAAGCCCATTCTGAGCGTGGTTTTGACAGAATGGATCCGTTGGCAGGAGTGTGAGAGGCAGCAAATGCATGTGGCTTGTACTTGCTCTGACTGCAACATTACCTTGCCTCAACCTTTACTTGGCTGAGTGCCTGAAGCTTTCCTCAGAAGAGATGCAATTATCCTCTTGCCCTTTCTCAAAGTTCTCTCCCTCTCACTTTGTAGTCTGGCTTCAACAATGTCATACCGGATGACTGGTGTCTGATATGAGCTCTAGCCAAGGGTGTCATTACCTGGAGAGGGTATAGTGATGTAACTCTATTCTATGATCTATAACAAACTATCCTGTAAGTGCTACTGCCCCAAAAGCTTTTACTGGATCAACACTCATACTAAGCTGCAGG
Source organism: Ailuropoda melanoleuca (assembly GCF_002007445.2). NCBI lineage: Eukaryota > Metazoa > Chordata > Mammalia > Carnivora > Ursidae > Ailuropoda > Ailuropoda melanoleuca. Next base: position 75,093,336 of record NC_048226.1, read on the forward strand.
GCAGAAGGAAAAGGAGATGGTTGGTTTGCTCAGGGGTTGGGTCATAGCAGGCTGGACTATGTCAATGAAAGGAGCCCCTCTGGTTGTATTGTTCTCTTCCTTGCACCTCTGATATGATAGTTCCTAGATTCCTGAATTAAAGTGAAAAGCCAGGGCTCACTCTCCTCTCTCTCTTTCACCCTCCCTACGAGATCATTCTTTGAGAAGAAATCCACCTACTTAGCACCTTTCTTTAGAAGCTTTTTAACCACTGTTTACTTGTATAGGGTCCTTTATGAGTGGCTTTGCTGTGTGTATGTGTTTAAAATTTACCACAAAAAAATCTTTGCCACTGAAAAAAATTTACCACTGAAATCTTTGCTGTTATTTTTTCCTTTGCAAGAGAATCTCACTGAATTCACTGAATTCATGTACCTTATTTTTTGTTTCCATTCAGCAACCCACTTCTCTAGCAGTCCAATAAACATCTTCAGTATAGCTGATACAGTTAGGCTCGGGATGCAAAGCAGAATGCTGTAGTGGTTGAGAACATGGTTTCTAGAATCAGAAACCTGGGCACCAGTCTAGGATCACCTAATTACTAGATATTACTTCAGGTTTTCTAATCTCTCACACCTCAGTCTTTTTATCATTTAAATAGAACCTACCTCCAAGAATTGTTGTAAAGATTAACAGAGATGATCAACATAAAGTCAGCATAGAGGTTAGAATACAAGTATTCAATAAATATGAACTCTTATTAATAATAATGATCTATGAAGCCACAGCAATCAGATGATAAAAAAAATAAAAAGCATCCAAATCAGTAAGGAAGAAGTAAAACTTTCACTGTTTGAAGATGACATGATACTTTATATAGAAAACACAAAAGACTCCACCAAACAACTGCTAAAACTGATAAATGAATTCAGTAAAGTTGCAAGATACAAAATCCACATACAGAAACCTGTTGCATTTCTATACACTAATAATGAAGAAGCAGAAGGAGAAATTGAGAAAACAGTCCCATTTACAATTCCACGAAATAATAAGATACCCAGAAATAAACCTAACCAAAGAGATGAAAGACCTGTACTCTGAAAACTAAAGAACACCGATGAAAGAAATTGAAGATGACACAAAGAAATGGAAAGATATTCTATGCTCATGGATTGGAAGAATAAATATTATCAAAATGTCTATACTACCAAAGCAATCTACACATTTAATGCAATCTCTATCAAAATATCAACAGCATTTTTCACAGAACTAGAACAAACAATCCTAAAATTTGTATGGAACCACAAGACCCTGAATAGCCAAAGCAATCTTGAAAGAGAAAATCAAAGCATCACAATTCTGGACTTCATGTTATATTATGAAGCTGTAGTCACCAAAACAGTGTGGTGCTGGCCCAGAAATAGACAGATCAATAGAACAGAAGAGAAAATTCAGAAATAAACCCACAATTATATGGTCAATTAATCTTCAACAAAGCTGGAAAGAATACCCAATGGGAAAAAGACAAATTTCAACAAATGGTGTTGAAAAAACTGGACAGCAGCAACATGCAAAAGAATAAAACTGGACCACTTTCTTACACTAGACACAAAAATAAATTCCAAATGGATTAGAAACCTAAATGTGAGACCTGAAACCATAAAAATCCTAGAAGAGAGCATAGGCAGTAACTTCTTTGACATCAGCTGTAGCAACTTTTTTCTAGACAGGTCCCTTGAGACAAGGGAAACAAAAGCAAAAATAAACTATTGGAGCTACATCAAAATAAAAAACTTTTGCACAGCAAAGGAAACAATCAACAAAACTAAAATACAACGTATGGAAAGGGAGAAGATATTTGCAAATGACTTATCCAATAAAGTGTTGGTATCCAAAATATATAAAGAACTGATATAACTCAACACCCAAACACAAAATAATCCACTTAAAAATGGGCAGAAGAGATAAATCGACATTTCTCCAAAGACATCCAAATGGCCAGCAGACACATGAAAAGATGCTCTTCATCACTTACCATCAGGGAAATGCAAATCAAAACTAGAATGAGATATTATCTTACACTTGGGAGAATAGCTAAAATCAATAACACAAGAATCAACAGGTGCTGGTGAGGATGTGGAGAAAGGGGAACCCTCTTGCACTGCTGGTGGGAATGTAAACTGGTGCAGCCACTCTAGAAAACAGTACGGAGTGTCCTCAAAAAGTTAAAAATAGAACTGCTCTATGAGCAGTAATCGCACTACTGTGTATTTACCCAAAGAACACAAAACACTGATTTACAGGGTTACATGCACCCTGATGTTTACTGCAGCATTATTTATGGTAGCCAAACAATGGAAACAGCCCAAGTGTCCATTGATAGATGAATGGATAAAAAAGATGTGAGATAGATATATAATTCAGGAATAATAAAAATAAAATCTTGCAATTTGCAATGACATGGATAGAGCTGGAGAATATAACGCTAAGGGAAATAAGTCAGAGAAAGAAAAATACCATGATTTCATTCATATGTGGAATTTAAGAAACAAAACAAATGAGGAAAAAGTAAAAAAGAGAGAGAGAAAAAGACAAACCAAGAAACAGACTTTTCACTACAGAGCACAAACTGAGGGTAACAGAAGGAAGGTGGATGGGGGGATGGTAAAATAGGTGGTGGGGATTAAGGGATACACTTGTCACGATTAGCACCAGGTGATATATGGAATTGTTGAATCACTATATTGTACACCTGAAACTAATATAATACCGTATGTTAACTGGAATTAAAATAAAACTTTAAAAATAAATAAAAATGAATAGGTTAAAAAATAATGAGCTATGAAAATTGTTTATCTTCTGCTTTTAAATGAGAGCCATTGGAATGGTTCTACAGCTAGGCCAGGCCTAAAATAAAGATGCTCTTTCCATCTTATTGGAGGATATTTTCACAGCTTCTAAACGGACCCTCATATTCTTCTCCAGGAAAATCACTTAGACCTGAAAACTGATAGTTTCACATCCAACAGAGGCCTTTGTTCACAGAAGCCACAGGCAAAAGAATGTTACCCTTTTCCTATTTTCCTGTCTATTCATTTTTATGCATCCCTAAATTTCTTCCTGGTGGTATAACTGAGTTCTCTTTTTGCAGTTAGTCCTTATATGAGGATGTTCATAACATCAACCAAACCTTCCAAAAGTTAGGCAATTCCTTTATGAAATATATTTCAGGGATTCATTCTAAAAACAATACAAACAATTGTCGCTTCCAAAAAAATTAGTCAACCACTATTTTCAACAAATCACAACACAAAATAAACCTAGCCAGAGGGCTTGGTGCTTTTCTGTACAGCTTTCTGGAAGAAAAGCCAATAAAGAATCCTTCTCTACTAACGCAATCCTTCCTACACTTCTGAATGGATCAAAATTCAGTCCAGTAATGTTTGAAAATAATCTGTCCGTGTTTCATTCTTTTTGCTATTAACACCACGGATGAAAGTTGATAGAATGGGCATGATCTTCAATAGGGTTTGAGGAAGGACCAGCTGGGGGTCATGAAGAAAAGCCTCTTTGCACACAAAACAAACTTGGCAGAGACTATCATCTTCATTGTCTCTCCAATCACACCTGACTAAAATTTCAAAGACTCAAAGACTGAAAGTACATAATACACCCTGACATTATTTGTTCCAGCCTCCATCGTGCTGGATTTCCTCCAATATGAAGGAAAATATCCTGAATTTTTTAATACATTTTCCTAAGGATGAATAGTCAATTTTCATGAGTAGGCCGAAAACCCTTCACAGCAAATTTAGTACTATGCAAGCTCAGAGCTTCATGTAGGCTCCTTATTTCCCTTTGTTTTACTTATCATCAGTTGTAACTATTTTCATATTGATTATTTTATTCATAGGTGTCTACTCCAAGAGGTTAAAACTCCTTGAGGATAGATAGCTTCTGGTTTGGTTCTCCTACATTTATATTCTATTTCCTAGGAAAATTTCTGGAATATAGTGGTCAATGAGTAAAAAAATTATTGAATTAATAAAAGAATCCATAAGAATAAATTTCCTCCAAAGTATTTGATTTTGCCTTACCACAGTCTTTCAGATACTTCCTCATCTTTACCTAATTCTTCACCTGTTTCTCATGGAATGAGACTGTTTCATGCATCTGGCTGAACCCTAATTAAAACCTTCTTCTCTTGCCATTGATAAATCTAAGAAACCAACCCTTTCCCCCATTGTAACACTCCCATATGTTATGCCTCAAATCAGCCCAGATAAAGTAGGTGTTATGAGTCAGCCACAACAAAAACAAATCCAAAGGCAAAGAACTACACTTTAGATAATTCTGAAAAATGTTAACTGTGCTTCTGAAATACTAAAAATCCTCTCCTGGAAATTAGCTATGTAAACTTAAATCTAGGCCTGAGATGGTTTGTATAGTATTAGAATGTTTTAAATAAAACTAACTCCAATATTCACTGTTTTGGGAGATTTTATAAATGATATAAAAGGAAAAATAACCCACTGGCATTTGAATTTGGTATCTGTGATTGAGATTACTTGGCAATGACCTGAAAGGTCACCAAAAGTATTCATTTATAACTTGGGTTAGGATGTCTATACTTAGATGTTTTGAGAAATAAATGAATATATGCCAACACCTTTCACTCAAAGCAGATATGCAAGGCACTTCTTGGTAAAAGATCTAATTCTCTGACTAATATCTTTATTTCAGTTAATGAAATCTGTATTTGAATCCTTGAATTCTTGAATCTGCATTCTTGAACTGGGAAATTATAATGATCTCCAGAATTATCCTACAGGCTGTTACAGGTCTGATGATTTGCATAGTCTCAGAATTAAATAATTCTTCCACCTGGTAACACAGGTTTCTAATTAATTAAATATTCTTTCATGAACACAGTTTAATATGACAGTATTTAGGAAAAGAAAGTGGAAGAGTTACTGAAAAGGTGCTTAAAGGGAAATAAATGGTAAGACATGATTTTTATCTAATTTTTCCTTTCCTTTTTGTATTACCTCTATAAAGTGGAAAACGTGAGAATAAGCGAGGCTTTTTTTTTTTTTTAAGATTTTATTTATTTGACACAGAGAGAGAGCATGCACAGGCAGGGGACAGCTACAGACAGAGGGAGAGGGAGAAGCAGACTCCCCGCCGAACAGGGAGCCCAATGTGGGGCTCCATCCCAGGACCCTGGGACCATGACTTGAGCCAAAGGCAGACGCTTAACCAACTGAGCCAACCAGATGTCCCTAAGTGAGCCTTTAGAAACTGCCATGTCCACACCTAAAGGGAAAACAAGATAGCATTTTATAGGATATCCCATGTCTCTCTTGCCCTCAGACACAACCAAGATAAACAAGAAGATGTCTAAATGGCAAGTAGGGTGACAATATCATGGCAAACCTACTGTAATGAGCAGCTGACTGATGAGCAAAAGAATGGAGGTTGAATAAAAAAGTGAATTCCTAGATGCTGTATACATTTTTTTCTATCCTGAGGTAGGGGCTGTTTTGAGTTTAAGATGAAGAAAATTCCTTATCCCTTCTGTATGCATGGTAAAGTTAGTTTAAGACAAAAGGTCATGTGACTGCCTCATCCTGCTGATGCCATTCAAAGTGAGAACATTTCTCTATGGGGTGCTGGCTCTTTAGGCTTAGCTGGTGGACATCATGTCTGAGTGGTGACAGAGGGAATATGAGCTTGAGCTGCCACCAGAGGAGTAGTACCTCTTCTTCCAGCTCATCTCACTCTGCTTTGATCTCTGCTTCCAATTTACTGGCTGGTAAAAATATTTGTAGCTGGCCTTTAAGGACATTCTTCACTCTCCTAGGCACCTGTGAGATTCGTCCCAGTTTTTCCAGAGATAAACTCACTCCCTCAGATTCTCCAGCTAAAGAAAATCCTTAAGAACCACAATCAAGCTGAGTTTATCACTCTTTATCCACCTGCTATATTTTTAGGGCTCCAATGTTTGGGGCCTTTTATCCTCTTCCTGATATTCAGTGTTCACCATATCAAGTCAATGTGATTACCATTTCCAGGTACACATATTCTCTTATGTTTGATTTGCCTGTGGTTGGGATTAGGTGTAAGAAGATTGTGTATTTTCCGTTTACTTTTCCTACATTAAAGTTGGCTTTGACTGCTCAACACCAGGTTTGAACTGGAGATCAGAGCTTGGCTAATCCTGAGAAGAGAGATTCAGTTCTGACAAATCTGTCTTACCTAGGGTGCTCTTTTCTCTAGCTACCAGTGATACCACAATTTTAAATCTGTCTTCTCAAGGGCCTTTATTATGCAGAGCTTTAAGAGGTGGTTATGAACTTAATGGTCCCTAGACAACAAACCTAGTTAAGGTCTTAGCAGTTTGGAATTACTTACTCATTTATTGTTTAGTAAACTAAGGCAGGAAATATAAAAATCTAGCAGAGGGAACAGAGATGATAAAAGGGAAAGAATGGACCTACCTTTAGAAAGTCAATTTCCCCATATGTGTTGTTATAGAATTCTTTCTTTAGTTTCCCAGTAAAAAAAAAAACAAAAAAAAACAAAACAAAAAAAAAACCTGATACTATGTAGGTGGACCAGCCAGAACAATTTCACTTCACATTTGCATTCAACTTTTAACCTGATATGCTTTATGTAAGAACATATTTCTTAGAAGCTTTGTCCAGTGTTGGGTTAAGACCCAACTGGAAGCATTCTATTAAGACAGGTAGAGAATGCCTGCGAGCTGCTGCACTTCAATTTGACAGCCTTCTGAGCATCACTAGAATCCATCTACAGTCCATCTCAAACAGGATTTGAGTACCATGATTAGCGGTGGCTCTACAATGGTTCCACTATGAAACATTATTCATAGAAAACCTGAATTTTCCTTATAAGCCATTTCTTCATAGAAAATACGTTATCTTGTATCAAAACAGAAAATACCTTTTCAAACTCACTATTCTTATAAATGATAATCTTTTATCACTAAGAAAAGCACATGATTTATTGAATACTTCATAATCCCCAGAGGTAGAGCTTTTAAATATACTACCCTCTATATTTCTGTCCTAAGTTTGGACATTTGACACACAATAATTGGAAAGGGGTATCCTCTTCTAAAGCTTTCATAACATTCTTATCAAATTTTCTTTTGGGGGAGGATTTTTCTCCATGGAGTTTATTTTGCAAGAGTTTGTAAGAACCAACCTGTTTGTTCCATACTGTAACTGAACCCAAATTTGTATGCCCAACACTCAGCAAAGCCAATCACTGGGACATCAAGTATGCATCAAGGAAAAGGTTTAATCGAGAGACATCCAAACAAGGACACAGCAGGCAAGCTCACATCTGTCTCATCCAACTGAGATTAGAACAAGTTTTTATAATCATGGGGATTGGGATTACATACATATTGATGAAACGGATGGGGAAACATGACTATTCAGGAGGAGAGATGGAGCGTGTGCACTGAGCAAACATATAGGTAACATACCTTCCAAGTTTTCTTTGGGGTGGAGTATTAACATTAAAATGAGGCAAAATTCAACCCCTGATGTCAAGAGGTCATTAGTACGACAAGGAGAGGGGCTATGCACATGATCTGAGAGCCAGTATAAACTGGATGTGGTCTTGGGCTCGTTGCTTGTTCATAGTCTAGAACCATATCAGTGACTTTCATCTGTGTCAGCCCAGGCCTCTGAGGAGACAGCTGGTGGATGTGCTAGTGGGGTCTGAAAAGAAACAATAGCTAATTAGGGAGAAGCAGATCTCTGAAAAACAAACTTTAAATATCCTGTTACTCTTAACCCTGTTACTCTTAACCTTGAGTTTCCATATCAGGACATTAGGAAAAGGAACAAGCACATTGGCACAGTGTTTTCAGTAGAATTAACATAATCTAACATAATCTAATTAACAATGAAAATATTTGCATTTATTGGCATTCCCTAATATTTAAGTAGGCAACACTAAATGACCTTATCCAGCAGAATTTTATTTTTTAAAAAGATTTTAAAGATTTCATTTAAATTAAATTATTTTATTTAAATTCCAGTTAGTTAATATACAGTGTAATATTAGTTTCAAGTGTGCAGTATGATTCAGCACTTCATACATCACCTGGGGCTCATCAGAGGTGCCCTCCTTAATCCCCATCACCTATTTCACCCATCCCTCCCTCCCCTCTGGGAACCATCAGTGTGTTCTGCATAGTTAAGGGTTCCTTGGTTTGTCTCTCTCTCTCCCTTTTTTCCCTTTTCCTCATTTATTTTGTTTCTTAAATTCTACATATGAGTGAAATCATATGGTATTTGTCTTTCTCTGATTGACTTATTTTACTTGGCATAATACTCTCTAGTTCTATCCATGTCGTTGCACATGACAAGATTTCATACCTTTTATGGCTGAATAATATTCCATGGTATATAAATACCACATCTTCTTTATCCATTCATCAGTCAGTGGACACTTGAGCTGTTTCCATAATTTGACTATTGTAGATAATGTTGCTGTAAACATCACGGTGCATGTATCCCTTTGAATTAGTATTTTTGTATTCTTATACAGCAGAATTGTAAAAGAGATAATATTGAAGGTGCCCAGTGAAAGCAGTAATTAAGGATAACTTTGTTTTTGTTGTTGTTATCAACATTATTTATTGGGTTATTTCATGTGGATCTTGTTAGACTCATCAGGATGTTGTCTATATAGGCAATGAAGAGCTTAATTTTTAGCCACGGTAATATATTATCAACATAAATCCTCAAAGTTTTCAAACCAAAATTATATTCCACACCCTTTATGGTATGAAAATTCTCTGATTGAACAAATTCAAAACAATTTTTCCGAGTTAGAGGGACTTTAGCAAGTTCTCTGGTGAATCCCATTCATGGAGACAGGATAAGAACTTCCATATGGGCCAAAATAAAAAGGACCTTCTGAAATTTTCACAATAGAATCTCACTCTTCCCCTATAGGTCTGACACCTGAAGCATTTGAAATTTACTTTTATACACAAACAGAATCTCAACAATGTGGGCACTCATCAGAGAATTCAAGAACAAAAGACCAGAGATTGAGCAATTTTGTTAGAAGCTTTGCTAGAAAAATCCAATATTTGAAAGCCAGTCAGAGAAGCATGTTAACTACCCAATCCTCAAGAGAATTCTGGCTCCATTCCTTAATTACATCAGACAGCAAGCTGGGCTACATTATCTTAGTTTTCTGAAAAAGTATCTTCATTTTGGACTTAATAATATGTCCTCAGCTTTTAATATATTGGGTATAATATACTATATTATTTATAGAATTATATATGATATATTAATTATATTTATGTAATATATATTTATATATTAGTAAGACACATTATAATAATATATAATAATATATAACAGTATGTATAATATAGTAATATAATAATATATTGGAAGCAACCATTTGAAGAACATTTCTGTAGCTTCAGCAAAACCATTTTCACTGTTACTCACTGTCCTTTATATAAAGATCTACATGGTATTTTCCTCTCAGAATTTTGTACCAGGGTATGTTTCCTTCTATAAATTAATACCTTGACTTTCTTTTTATCAAGTACTTCATAACAACGATCCAAAATTCTTCACTCTCTTTTTATTTTGTTCAATAGAAACCTCAAGGTTAACAAACTCATTGTGGGTTATTGACTAATATCATATATCTAGTTTATATTCTCTTTTCTTCCTTCTGATTGATTTTGAATTAATCTTTTTTATTGTTAAGTTTTGGTTTAGGATCATTAATTGCAGCAATCATCTTTGAAATAGATGAGCTACAATTATACTTACCTTATAGCCTAGATTTTCCAGGGACATTTTGATTTGAAGTGCCATTATTCTTTTATCTACAGATGATTAATTAAAATCTAATAATATACCTCCACATTCTTATATTTGTAAAGCTTTTCATGAAAATAAATACACTGACCATTAAAAATTGGAAAGACCCTGAGTCCCAATTTTGGGCTGACATAGCTTCATATTGTAAAATAACCCCAACCTCATTCCAGTACTGCAGACGCATACTTCCACTGACCGTTAGCCATCTGCACCTGGATGTGCCTGCCCCACATACTCCAAACTCAACATACCTTTCCCACCAAACCTCGTACTTCCTCCTATGCTTTTCATACCTTGGTTACTATCAAATTATCTAAGCAGTTTCTCTCGCTGCCTCCACCCCATTCAGATTAATCATCGATTTTATCTGTTTGATCTTTGAAATGCCTAAGTTATTCCCTCCTCTCTGCCTGTTTTTTTGCTACTTCCAGCAACTACCTGCTGCTGTTAGGTCTGGTTCAAACTTTCATTTGCTTACCTAAGATCATGGAATTCTGGAACAATCATCCCCCACAGCTGCTGGTACGTCCAGTGTATGGGCTGCAGCAGAGGGGTACTGCCAGGAGGCTTGCCCTTCTCTTCTATGCCCCATCCTTAAATTGTCCACAACTCCACAAATATGAGGTTGTTATATATGGCTGACTTGATTAAAGGTTTGAAGACCTTGAAAGAGAAGATACAGAATAATTAGGAACAGGGAACAGCTTAATATTAAATATGTAACTTCACTGATCTTCAAAATCCTTCAGCCATCTTTGCAATCGTGAATTCGTCAACAGGTAGACTTTTCACCCTTCCGAAGCCTCTGACTTTCTTGGGCCCTCTCCCTCTGCCCTTTTCTCCCTCAGGACTTCTCTTTTCTCCCTAGATGATTATGCCCAACTTACAAGTTCCTCGTTACTTATTATATAGAGTAGTTTTACTTTCCATCCACTCTCCCTTGGAGGAGGAAGTTCAATCTGTGAGTAAAAAACTACAAAGTGGGCCCACTGTTATAAAGTGGAAAAAGCCCTTTCTAAAAAACCAGTGTGGTTTAGCATAGTGAGAAAATAAATAACTTTTCTACTGAACTGTTTTCTTACTTCAATCAGATAGAAGGTGACAATAATAAAACCAACTTCCCAGAATAATTATAGGCCTCTTGGCAAATCAGAATATTTTTGGATTGTTAAACATATACTATCTCTTTTTCCTCTGACGTGTATTCTGACATAAAACCTAAACTCATAAAAACCTCGTAAAAGGAAGGGAAACTGATGAAGTACAGTTCAGCAGAAATAATGCCATCTAGCTACCAAATAAATTATTCATGGTAGCTATTTATATGGTGTAATTCCTATACTTACCTGACAATATGCTGACAAGTTCTTTCTATTATATTTTCATCAGTCAACTTATTCAAGTCTGAAGGGAAAGATAAGAGAACAATTGCCTCTTTCTCTTCTTAGAAGGAGTGTAAATTATGTTTATTATTCTAAGCTGTAGACAAAAATATTAAATTATTATACTTACAGAAAAGAGAGTCTTGTCTCTGTGGCTCCTTTGAAGGATGAGAATATAAATGTAATTAGGGAACAAACTGGGTTACCCTGGTTAATTATTTCATGAATCATTTCATCATAGGTCTCGCAGGAACCTTGAAGACACCTTCCTACTCTCAGCAAGAAGATATTACCTATACTGGAGGACCACCAATCCCATTTTTTTTTTATGGCCCTCCTAAGAAGTTCCCACATTTTGCCTTATAAGTCATTCTAATGTAATAATCCTGGATATCAGAATAATCTTCCTGATGGATAACTGACTTCTTCATGTTGTTTTCTTATCTTCTTATATTAGCCCAGGGAAGTCAAGATAATTAATTCATAATTTGTTATTTTCTCCAATTAAAAATTTTTTTTACTTTGTTTTCTTATTTCAAAACCTTTTCATAATCATAGTGCAGTTAAGTGCATGGACTCAAATCCTGTTTCTACAACTTACTGGCTGTGTGACCTTGGGGAAATTTTAAACCTCTCTGTGCCTCAACTTTATCATCAATAACTTTGAGGTAACAATGGTACCTACCTTATAGGGTCCTTTCGAGGATTAAATCAAGGGACTTAATAGTTGTAAATCTCTTGAATGAATATTGGCATATAGTATTATAAAAAAATGCTTGTTAAGAATTAAAAGCACATTTAGAAATAAAAAGGAAAGAAAATTCAGAAAACAACAAAAGAAACAAATTACTAAAAACCTTACTCTAGAGATAGCTATTTACATTTTAATGTTCCTTCTTGTCTCATGTACATATAAATCACATATATAGCATGTAATTGGGATGACGCTGTATTTGAGAAAAGGCTCTGTATCATGAACTTCTTCGCTTAATGTTACTTTATGAGAACGTCTTCATATCCTTAAAAATCTTCCAAAATTATGTGTAGTGGTTTTATAGCAATCCATCTTATGGGCTTACCTCATCTCAGCAATCTCTCTACTGTTGAGCTATAAGATTTTTAGCTAATGCACTATGAATATCTTTGTAAATAAACTTTTGTCCATCTTCTTGAATATTTCTTCTTTTTTGAAAAGATTTTATTTATTTGAGAGAGTGAGTGCATAAGCAGGGGCAGGATATGGTGGGGTGAAGGGGGCAGAAGGAGAGGGGGAAGCAGACTCTGCAGAGTGGGGAGCTGGACATGGGGCTCAGTCCCAGGACCCCGAGATCATGATCTGAGCCGAAGGCAGACACTTAACCGAGGCAACCAGGTGCCCCTCCTTGAATATTTCTATTCTAAGTTTTCTTGAAATGAGATACTGGGAAAAAGGATATTTCGAAGGTTCTAGGTACACACTATTAATTTGTATTCCAGAAAGAAGTGTATTAGTTGATGCCCCTGTGAAGCTATGTGTGAGATAACATATTTCATGGCAACATTAAGCATTGCTTTTAAAAAAGGGAAAAATGTTCGCAATTTGATATAATAAAAATTATGTCAGTTTAATATCTTAATGTAAATGTTTTGATTCCCGGTGAAAGTGAATGTTTCTGCATATCAACTATTCAAAACTAGTGAATTTTTACTGAGGCATGCCTTAGCCTTCGGCTCTGCAAGTAGAAGTCATTGTTCTGTTACATTTTCCCTTGTGTCGTGGTTTCTAACTTTAATCCACTTCGTGGCTCTCCTCTAAAGGGTTTTTCCTTTTTTGGGTTCTTCTCTTATCCTGGAAACCAGGATAAGAGGCTACTTTAGTATTGGGGCCAGACTGCTCGTTTTTGGCATAATGAGAGAATTCATCATGTTCCTATTTCTGCAAGTCATGAGCAATCAAGTGGTTGGTACAAGTTAGTATTGATCTGGATACAACAGAAGTAAGAGAGGGTACTTGCCTTCCCAGAGTTTAAAGTCTAATTGGAAAGAGAAGTTTAATGCATGAGATAATTAGTGATCAATACAAGGTAGCCTACACCGAGCAAATTTTAGAATACAGATACTAAGTGCTATGGTCAGTTGAAGAAGGGAGAGATCAATGATGATGTTAGTAATCATCAATGACGTGGCCTTGGCAGAGGAAAGGACAGGCAGTTCAGGTGAAAAGAACTACAGAAGTAAACGACGGCCTATTATAGATTGGAAGAGCATGGATTTTTGTGCCAGACCTGGGTGCGAAGTCTTAACTCCACCATTTACTAGCTTTAAGCTTAAGCACGGGTATTAACCAGCCAAATTCTGGGTTTGAATCCCACCCCTGTCAATGATAAACTGTGTGTCAAAGCTAGTATTTTGGGCAAGTTAATAATTTCAACGGTAAATCTAACTTTGTTCATGAATGACATTACGGTAATCAGAGTACCTACCTCATAGGATTGTTGTGGGAATTAAATGAGCAAATGTGAAAACTGGGGCCTAGCACATTATAAGCACTCAGTAGTGTTAGTTTTCATCATTAACTGCTTTAGACATCAATTTAGTAAATTTAGTAAATCACTTGTTAATATGATATACTAATGATTCTCCACCATAACAGGTAACTGTGGGTGTTTTGATTGAGAATTACAGATTTGTCATTTAAAGGAGAAAAAGAGACTGGAACTGGAGGTTTCCCCCCAAATTATGATGAACATCTTATATTTTAAAGTGAAGTGCTTGGCTCTTCCCTCACGGTCAGTTTATTTTTCATTATAGCCCACATGCACAGACCTTTATCTCCCTTCATTTGGGCTTAAAAGCCCTTTTCTCTGTAAGGCCCAAAGTCAACTCTGAGGAAGGAATTAAATAAAGGTATGCAACTTTCTTAACTACTTTGGCCAGGAAGTGACACAAATCACTTTGCTTATATAACCTCAAGGCCCCTGTTCAAGCCTCCAGAAGTTTCTTCTTTGTCTTTTATTCTCCATGGCCATATTTAAAATGGATACTCAGAATATGTCCTTCTTGAGGCTTGTACACATTTTTCAAGTGTCCTTCCTGCTAGCATAAGTTTTGGGGCCCAAGTGTTGTTTTTTAAGGATCAGATAGTCAAAGGGTTCTTTGGCAATGAAATTCCTTCAGAAGCTTAGGCTTCTGTGTGTCTTCCATCAATTTCATGTGCCAATAACATAGTCTAAATTTTCCTGCCTCCACCCCGAATTGTTTCTTTGCTTGTTGAGCTCTGGCTTCTCTTTCTCAACTCAGTGATGGCTCTTTTGAGATTATCCAAAATAGCTACGCCCTTAATATGATCTTTGGCATAAAGCTGTGCCGTTAACGAAACTTTCTGTCTCAGAATGTCTCTCAGCTTCATCTATTACTGTTTAGGCTCTAGCATCAGTCTTTCCCAGTCCTCTTTAATTCTGCTTGCAACCCAGAGAATTCCTCCTTGAGCTTCTCACTTGTTTAAGATATGATTTAATGCAGGTGCTGGCTTTGCCCTCTTCCTTCTCGGGTGCCCCTGGTTTCCCTGCTATGGATCCACTTAGCAGCAGGGGGCAGTGCTGACTACGCCATTTAAGTATTAAGGCAAAAGGGACTTCAATTTTTAGCAATTGTTGTTAATGTCATCTGTATTCCAGAGTAGTTAATTTTGCTAATTTGGCAGAACATGGACAAGGTTAAATAAAATTCAAAAATAAATTCAACATAAGCACACAAACCCTCTGGTCTGGATAAACGGCAGTGAAGAACAGCCTTTTACCAGACTGCTCACTGAATAGGAACTTCTAAGTTTTAACATTTAGAATGTTTAAAAAGAAAAAAATCTCAGTCAAATAAAAGGATTTTGTTGGGCTTTTCCATGGCAAAACTCTTCTATTCAAAATACAGAGTTTTCTGCCACATAACCTAGGAGCTAATGATTGGAGCCATGGCTATTCAAGGTCTGGAGGATTACGGTACAAGATATTAGCACATAATACTTTACAATTAAGCAAGACGGTTTTCAGATTGATTTTCTGTCTCATGAAGAGAAATATAATTTCTTTCTTGGACACACCTATGCTGGTAGAAATAAGAGATCTCCAAATGTATAGTTTCTACATAGATGATTGATAATGATGAAGGAGGGGAGAAGAGGAAGAAGGGAAGAAGAGAGAAGAAAAAGGAGGAGGAGGTGGAAAGGAAAGAGAAGATGAAGGAGAAGATTATTTTTTATCATGATGATGGCCCGATTCAATTATTTGTCAACCAGTACTTAATCAACATGAACATAGCACCCAAGTACTTCCAAAAACCCAGGTTCTGCTGTGACAAAGCAGCCCACTTCAGATAATGGTGGATCTAATGATGGAATACCAGACAGGATTCCCTCTCAGCCTTCATCTTATTTATCATATTTAAGTTTCATTAGACTCTTGCAAAGTAAACAGAATTATCCCTATTCTATACATGAAGAAACTATGTCTCAGATGACTTGACAAGAGTAGAGGAGGCGGCATTCAAATTTCAAGTTTATTTGTTTCCCTGATTAGGAAGCCCTTATTATACCATGTGTGGTGAAGATTAAGCAAGACACTCAGTAGAACGCCTGACACATAGTAAGGGCTCAAATATAACTCTCTTTCCATCTTTCAGCTCCCTACTGGAGAGTACATAAATCCTATGAGAACTACTATGCACGTAGGACGAATAACTACATTTTCTTTCCAGCTCCAAGGAAAGTGTCAGCATAAACTTATCTGAACCTCAGTGGGGACAATGAGTAGGATGGTGGTGAATTTTGATAGGTTTAATTTGGTTTTATATTTTGAGAAATGGCTATATCATCTAAAAGCAAAATATTGGTATCAGTGCCTTATATAGAGTTTCTTCTTTTTCAAATTTCATGACTTTTACTTTAGTTTATAAAATGATGAATACAAAATGAAATAGCTAGTATAAATAGATTTTTTTGCAAGAAGGGTAATATTCCCTCTAATCTGGAATTAAAAATGACTTTTTAGTGAAGTTTTCCGATGTTTCGATCTTTTTTCTATTGCCTATTAGTTTGTGTAACTTTGGCTAGTCATCTAAAATTCTTGAGCTTCAGTTTTTTTTTTCAGGTTTTTTATTTTTAATATGCAGATAATAATACTTGTCTTGAAGGAATGTTGTGAGAATTTAGTGAGTAAGGTATAAATTCCGTAAGTTATAGTAAGGACTCAAGAAAGTGCTTCCTCTTGCTCATGAGTTAAAAGCATTGGGATTGATATTTTAATCTCTTAATTTTTGTGATAAAATAATACAACAAAATCATATAGGTAATCTTAAGGTAAATTGTGATTATTTCCCTCTATAAAAAGCACCACTAAGTTGTGTGTTTCTGGGAGTTTTTAGAATAATTATTTTTGCCTTCCGTATAAAAATATTAAAAATAAATGGATCAAGTGGTCATCAGAAAATGTAGGAATTTTTATATTCATTGATACGTAATGTGCTTTAACAGCACAAAGACCTTAGAAATTGTGGTGGTCATTAGTGTCATCTGCCAAACAGCGCTAACTCTCCGCATTTCCAGTCACATGATGGAACAAATTTCCTGGCTTGAATGGGACTATGGAACTAGTCCTGGCTAGCCAGTTGCCAGGAGGTGCAATGCCTGTTCCAGACATTTCAGACTTCCTTTTTCCTTCCAGCTTGACAACCATCAACAATTGAGAAGGTAGCTACATCAGACTGGGTCTCTAAGAGCCTCCTTGCTGACCTGTAAGAGTCACGTAGCAAGAGACTATGGAATTGTAGCAGCATTATGTAGCTCATTCTAAATGATCGGGGTGGTTAACCCAAAAAAAAGGTCTTTTAGCAAAAACTGTATAAAATATATATATGTGCATATATATATATATGGCACACTATATGGGGCATCACTTCAGATTGTCCCCTTATGGTTCTCAACCTTGACAGCACTTCTACATAACAAAGATAAAATTTCACTTAATATAAATTATGCATCCCTCAAATGAAAATGGAGATCAAAAATAGATTAAGAGAAGTTTAAAAGCAGGAACATAAGTTAATTTGATATTTTTTTCTGATCTAAAAGCTTTCTATTTAAATAAGTATTTTTTAAAATACCAATAAATACCAATTCATGTATTTTTTTTCCACGTCATGCAGTTCACACTCTAAGTTCAATACTGAGTAAACCCAAATAGCCTTGACTTTTTCATATAAAGTAAAATAATAAGCTATGGTTTACATTGTTCAATGATATGGTATCAAGAAGAATGCTATATTTGAATCAGGATAAATATTACTTTTAATTTTTGTGGACAAATAATTTTTTTTAAAGATTTTATTTATTTATTTGACAGAGATAGAGACAGCCAGCGAGAAAGGGAACACAAGCAGGGGGAGTGGGAGAGGAAGAAGCAAGCTCACAGCAGAGGAGCCTGATGTGGGGCTCGATCCCAGGACTCTGGGATCACGCCCTGAGCCGAAGGCAGACACTTAACCGCTGTGCCACCCAGGCGCCCCTGTGGACAAATAATTTAGAATATGATTTTAAAAGACCAAATCAGCATCACAGATTCAGATTTAAATAACAAAAATAAACACAATGAAACATCTTAATAAATAGTTTTATTTTAAAATGATATGACACACTTGCTATTATAACATATAAGGCATCACATGCCCTAAGAAAAAGCCCATAACCTTAATAACTGGCCTTTTTGCATATTAAAACACATAATCAACAACAAATTATTTTTCTTATTTGGCAAGAAAAATAAAATAAAAAGCACAATGAGAACTGCAAAATAGAAACTCTCAATATACTATGTAGTAATAATCCATCTTTGCTTTCTTGTATAACATTTGTTCAGAGCCTGGCTAGGGAGATGAAGATGGCAGTGGGAAAATAAGGCTGTTTCTTCCCAAAACACAGGAGAATTACTAAAACTTGGAGCAAAGGAAAATACTGTCTTGTGCCCATATTTCCTCGAAATAAAATAATAATTCATGGTAAAATAATTTCTAAATAGGCCACACTCTTATGAGCCTGAAATCACACGGTTAAAAAAATAAATCAAACATCTGTGAGACACTGCACAGCCAAGAGACATATGTAATTATGGCATCTCATTCTGAGGTTGATTCTAAATTCTTCATTCATGACCTGTGAAAGACTTCTCTTGTCCTTAAAGTCAACATTAAGGCATGCCAAATTTCTTTAAGAAAAATTATTCTAACAATAGCTTTGGATATTACAGTTCTATAATTATAAAACATTCTCCTAATACATACACAGACTTGAGTGGACATAAACTTACACACTAACAAATGTAAACCACAGATATGCTCTTAAGTGAAGCCACAGATTTTTGAAATCGATTTTACATATTTAAAATAACATCTTACTTTTTACAGTGTCGGGGCACAATTCAGGCAAATTGTTTCCCATGGCTTCTGCCCATAAAAGTTGGAAGGAAAGAATATTCTAGAATACTATGAACCATAAAATGATATAGCTGAAAACCAGTTGAAAGATAACGACATGTTAATTTTCTTTCTTATGAACCCTTTATACTGGGAAAAGCCAGTGAGAGTTCATTATAATTCTTTTCATTGTAGTCATTCTTCATGCCCAATTCTGGGAAAGGTCAAACCCCATTACAGAGAACTATAAGGATCTGTCTTATTCCTTTGTCACAGGGGAACCTAGCTGGTGGTATTAAATCTTGCTGAATCGGTGAACCACTGGTGAAGGTTGTGAATCTCTTTTGTCAGACCACATTTTTGTGGTAGCAGTAATTGCTGCAATGGACCCTGACCTTCAGACTGAAAAACCTGCTCCTAATAAATATATAGAACATTTTTTCTTTAACTTTAGATGATTAATCCAGGTAAGGTTTTTGTACATGCCTGTCATTGCCCATATCAAAGATGAAGGCTGAAATGTTCAAATGCTCTTGCCTAGAATTTCTGCCTGGCACAAAGAAGTACCAAAAGTAGAGCCACTTGGGTTCAGACCCTAATTCCTGATATTCAACTGGCAGAGTGCTCGGTCGATCACTATCCTTACACCAGGGGGGCAAAGGGAAGGCACAATTAGTAGGGCAGTCTCTCTGTCTAAATTTGCACCTCAAAGGACATGTGCCAACATTGGTCCAATTGGGTCCCCAAAACAAGTAAGTATGAGAGGGATGGACTCAGATCTATTAAGCAGACAGCAAAGCATCTGATACTGATATCAGACGAGTCTCTAGTAGTATAGAGCCAAGGGGCATAGTAGTCATGTAGATAAAAGCACCACAGCCACCAAGAATTTCATGGTTCCAAGCAGTCCTATACTCCTCTAAATTATAAATCAGTTACGAAATGGGGAGCCTAGAGAAAAGAATTCTTCCTACAAGAGGGCCAGGATGTGGTCCGCTTTAGGAGCTCTAAATGGCTAGAAAGTACAGTCAATTGCAAAGAAAACATTCAGCTCTGCCACAAACAGTGTAAGGTGCCCTAAGAAGGAACAGTTTATTAAAGTCATTAAGAGGATGAAACTGTCCATAAGCAGCACATAGATCCCAGTAGTAATGGAGAAAGTCAGCTTTCTTTCTGGTACTCACCCCCCCGGACCACCACACCACTGAACAATGAGCTGCTTTCTTTTATGATTAGGAAAGTGACTCAGTTTAGTTTTTTGAAACCTGACAAAAAGTTAAAGACCTAAACATGGACCTCTGAAAATCAAAGTTGCTGTTCCAGGTCTAGCAATAAAAACTCTCAGAAACAACAACCAGCACCATGTTCAAGAGATAGATGTAAGGTCATAACCTCCAGGAAGGATCCAAGACCAGCAACACCACAGCTCTCATCGGTTCAACGTCTATAGCATTTATCACCTGATCTTGCCAAAGGACTTCTAAATAAAGACGTTTAGAGCCAAGAACCTCTTTATCAGGTTGGACACAACAGAGTCTAAAGTTCAGGGTTTTTTGTTGCCTGTGTTGCCAACTTTAAATTCAAGTAATCCTCATCTTGAATTCAGGCGCTGAGAGGATGGACTGGAGCTACACACCTGAATACTGGAGGAAAGTGATTAAGGCAGTTAGCTGAACTGTGTCAATACAGCACTAAAGGAGACACCTGGATGATTCTCCGCATTGGGTCTTCTTGGAGTGATGGTCTGCCATCACATAAGTAGAACCCTAAAGAGGTGTGTCTTATATATGAACAGATTTAAATAAGTAAGCATTAATTACAATATTTCAATTTTAAAATTTTAAGGAAGGAAAGAAAGAAATATATTCTGACTTGTAAGGTCTTTCCTCATGCATACCTTTTCCTAATTGGGATACATATATATGTATAATGGGATATCTGTATCTATAGATATAATGGAATATCTATATATGTATCCCTATTTGGGATCCCTACCTATATCTATAGATAAATATAGATACATATATAGGTATAATGGGATCTATATATGTATCCCTATCTATATCTATATATCTATGGGTATATATATACATATAGAGAGAGAGAGTAAGGGAGAGATCCTTTAGATCACATCAGAACTACACGTAATTTGGTAGTGCTGTGAGATTCACTAAATGTTTCCCAATGAAAAGCTTTGGTTTTTTCTCCTTTATCCAGTTATACAGAATTGAAACACTTCCTAACACTTGATTCTCAAATTTGTCTTCCTTCATGAACTGAAAACTGGGCTGCACATTAATTCAGTTTAGTCTGCAATTTAGCTAATTAATCATGTTTCACCAATAAATAAAACAAAGCTCAGCTGATCCCACTTAGCTTCTAAGAACAAGCATGAATTTTTTAAAATGTATTTTTCAAAAAGACACACAGCTCAGACCTACTCGCCCAGCCAAGGATATCATTAACTTCTTGCCTCAACTTTAAGCAAAGTGGGTCCCTACGCAGGCTAGAATCTGACAATTCATAAACCTTCAGAAAATGAAATTTATACTGCTTCAACAGAAACCATGACGTAAGAGTCCCAGTAAAACAAAAACTTTGTTCAAAAAGCACAAAGAACCAGCAGTAGATAACAAAAATCACCTTTATATTCTCCCAATTATTTCCAAATTGAGCTATATCTAGCTTCCTCTGATGTCCACATAATTTCTTATTTTTAACTATTAATCCTTTCACATGCCTGCCCTCTCTATTTTTACTATCCTCTGATCCTACCTTTTTGCATTTCTTCTTAGCCCATAGTAACCCACAGTGTACCTAGCTCATCAGAAGAATCTGACAGCCACAAGAACTCATTCACATAACTATCCTGACTCACACACTCTGCCAGCCAAAGTCATCCACGTTTTCCACGATCCTCAAAAACAACAAAAACTTTAGGCATTAGAATTAGGCTTTAGAATCTTTAAAGAAATTGTGTTCTCATTTCCCCATCTCTGCCCTTCCACCCCAAATTCCGAATTCCAGTCCTCTTTAAGAATGACCCCATTGATGGAAGTTAAAACAACTCTTATACTGTGGGAGGATGGAAACACCTCAAGGATTAATTGCAAAATGCAAGCTACCTCTGAGGCTGCACTTCCTATCCCTTTCTGAACCATAACCATACAGAGACAGGGTGTTAGTGTGGACTCTGGGTGTGTGTTTTGCAAAGTTGTGACCACTTGGCTCATCTTGCCTCTCATCAAGCAAGTCTGAATGTCATGAGGCAAGATTTCACAGTTACTGAGAGCATGGATGAGGAACTCAGAATGATACTTATGGGACGCCTGGGTGGCTCAGTTGGTTAAGCATCTGCCTTCGGCTCAGGTCATGATCTCAGTCAGGTCCTGGGATGGAGCCCCACTCTGTCTCTCTCTCTCAAATAAATAAATTAAATCTTTAAATAAAATTGTAAAAATAATTTAAAAAAATGATACTTAGACCACTGTTAGGGGGTGGTAAGTTTGGTGAGGACGCAGTTCCCACCGAATCACTGTGTTTACCCTTTCTCTCTGTCACTCTTCTCTTTTAATTTTTTGGCTGCCATCCTGGGGCCAAATGGCTTGTTGCTTGCCCTAGAGAAGTGATACCAACTTCTAGGCATAGTCTCTAAGAGTCTAACTGCAATTGTATTGCAATTGTATTTCTCCAAATAACAACAACAAAACATCATCTGGGTGTGTGTCAGAGCCAGTCATGACTTAGACCTACCTAGACGTTTATATGTCTGGAAACATATTAAAAATGTCTTATGCTTTGCCTCTCTAGTGTGAGAACCAAGAAAGACTTCTAGAGCCTGGGTAACTAGTCTGATGGCTCAACCACAAACGGAAAATGAAATTTATATAAGCAACTAATTTTACTTCATCTAGAGAATGAGCATGCAACACTGGCTAATATCTGGCACTACCATTCTGGGTTAAATTCAGATTGGTCTTATAATGATTTATATTATTTTTCTTTACTAGAAAGTTTATTCTAATGACTTAGTTACCACTTCTGAGCGCAGGAATAGTTTTAAATATAACAGATGTGTTTCTGCATTTTTTTAAATAATCAACATCCTCAAACTTCAAAATATTCAAATTCAAAACCCTAGATTTTAGTGTTCAGCCAAATTAGAGGAAGAAAAAATTTAGCAAGAAAATGGATAAGCACCTTTGAGAATTAAACGTAAGCCTTATTATGTGATTAGTGCTTAAGTTCTTTTTCACAAAATATGTACCGAATTGATCCTACTGTGTGTAGGACCTACTAATGTCCAAAGAATAATACCCCATACCATGGAGAAGAAATTATTTGTACACTGGTTGTTAGAAATACTTTGCTATAGAAGGAGAAGCTGATGGCCATGATAGATGAATTAATCTCAGTTCTTAAGAAGGACAGGTGTAGCTGGTTGTAGTTCCTTAATGCATCTTACATAGCTTTTCTTCGAAATAAAAAATACACCTAGAACAAAAACACTCACTGGCTGTTGGTTTGGGAAAAAAGCCTTTCTTGCCAAGCAAATACACTGCACTGTTAATTTTAAGAAATGTGCGTTGTTTGTTTTCATATAAAACGCTAACGCAGACTCTCAGTAGGCTCACAACCTGAATTAACTCTGTCCATCAAGGGCATCTTCCTCTACCAAGGACAGTTCCAGGGCGTTTTCATTAGTGCAAGTCTTCATCCTGAAGTTGAAAGAACCGTAGAGTTTTGCAGACTCTTTGGAAGAGGCAAACCTGTTGCGACGATATAGCTCGCCTTTCCACATAGACATCATTAGCAAACAGGACAAAACGACCCCCCCAAGTGTGAGCAGGCAGAGTCCTGCAATCACACAGCGGTCCAGGTGAGCCCCCAACCTTGCGCTCTCCCTCTCCAAGCGTTCCATCTCCCGGGCCGCCACCGTGTTGGGATCCACAGTCACTTCCCGTGGGACAATGTAAGAGATGATCACCAGCAAGATGCCAGTGACCAAGAACAAGATGGCACTGATGAAACCATAGTCTACTGACTTCCCTGAAGACGTGGCTTCTAAACTTACATCATCTTCATCTTCAGATATCAAGGATATGGCAGCCTCATGAGACCACTCATTTGGATTTGCCCAGCCAAGGTCTCCCAGATGATTGTTCCCTTTTGCTGAAGGGGAGCACCGGTTCCTTTGCTCTAAGTTGACATTCTCATCCACACAGGTGAAAGAAGTTTCTAATTCCTGGCTGCAGCAGTTGCAGACTTTCCGTCCTGCCGTTATTTTGTTATTCCCTGAGTTGAGAGGCCCTGGTGGCAAAGAGTCTGTCTGAATAACACTGTCTTTCAGAGAGGAGGAGGGGGATGCTGGAGAAGGGCTAAGTTTAGACCCTTCCATCTCAGCTGCTCTTGGTGTCGACATACAGTGTCTCTGGCAGCAGAGAGCAGCTTTGATGGCTGCTCCATCTGCCTGGTCACCAGGAAGCCCTCCTGAATGCCAGTCCACAGCATCGCACAGGACTGCCTGGCTGCTCCTCTTCTCAAGGTAGTGGAGCTCCATCAGAGCTAGTCAGACATCCCCCAGCAGCTTCCAAAAATTCGGCCAAAAACCACACAGGTAAGAACCCAACAGGACCTAAGGCTGCACTACCAGGAGTATCGCTCTTGAGGTCCCCATCTCCTTTTCAGGCACCGTTGTTGACACTTCCAGCCCCAGTGCCTCCAAAAAAGGGTAAAAGAAAGGAGAGGCTACCTAGTGGCAGGAAAGTGTGAAAAGGGCAAATCCTCTGACTTAGCAGAGGGACTGACACTGAGAAACTTAGGTCAGGGCAGAAAAGGAGCACGGAGGAAGTAACAGTGTCTCTGAAGGAAGCATTGCCGTCACCAAGCCAAATTTATCCAAGGACTCACACATTTCTGTGACAGGATCCCTCAAATAAGAAGGCAAGTTTCCTGTAGAGAGACACAAATGAGAAAGGCAGGGACCTTTTTTAGCAGAGCTGCAATTTTCTGGAAAACCTGGGGAAGCACACACCTCTCAACAATTCAGTTAAATTATGTTTACACTATCTTTAGTTCAGAACAGATTCTAATACAGATTAGCTTAGAGCATTACCATGGATAAACAAATATGTCACCTTCAGCTGGGCTCTACTGGCACTGGAGCTCAGCATTTTGACTGAGTAGTTCGGAAGTGGGTAAAAGATGGCTGGCCACCTCTCCTAAACTTACACCTGGTATATCCAATGACCTTAGTCACACAGTATGTACAAGATCCCATGCTTGTCCATTGTGCTTTTATTCCCAGCCCTTGCAGCTACATGGTGTCGGCTAGTTCTGGACCCAGAAGTATGTAGACAACACGCCTTACTGTGTGATCCCTGCCAAATACCATGGGCCAGCCCACTCCACTCCCCCCTCTCCCAGACAGACCTGCTCTAGGTGCAGATCTGCTACTCTCGTTCATTGTATCTGAATGGGTCTGAGTCCCTCTCCCTCTGTACACTTGGCTAACAAATATGCATGGGAAATTGATCATCCAGAAGTTTTTATTTAGAAGTAAACTGACAGTAAAAGACAAATTATAAACCCACAGTCACAGTTCTGTTGAGGTGAATAAGTGAGAAGCTATTAATAGAGTTCCAAAATTGCCTTTGGAACTTTGCATCCAGACATGCCCTTACCCAACCACAGCATGGGACCTTTCTGTGATAGAACTTTCGGTTGAGCAGAAAACTGTCTGCCCATCTTTCTCTGTCTCTGCCATCCTACCACGGAATAACAACTCACCTTTCACTATCACCCAGTACAGCACTTTCAAGCAAGGGCCCTTATAATTTTGCTTCCAAATTCCCAGCAATAGTTGATTTAACCCATGGTTCCAGAGCTTACTATCTCAAAATCCACAGCTCCAGCAGCTGGTAACCCACAGACACACGACTAAGTCTTACCTAAGGTCTACCTGGCAACTCACTTAAAATATGGGAGAGGAAATCCACATGTTTTCTGCTCTCATTAGAGTTTGTTTAAAAAAACAAAACAAAACAAAAAGACACTTCTCTCCTATTATCGACGTTTCTCTGTAGCTAAAACAAAAACAAAAACAAAAACCACCAAGTGCAAAAAACATACAACTGACCCAGAACTTTTCTTTAGCAAGTGCACACAGATCCGTACAGCCGGATCCCTCCACGAAGGGAAGTGGTGATAACGGATTTGATCAATTCCTGAAATGAAAAATCGTTCCCTCAGACACGAGGTGCTCTGATTAACTTTTGGCACGATTAACTCAACACATTGGACTACTCTGGATAAAATCGGCAGGATTCCTTATGGGACTTTCAATTTATAACAAAGAGGGAAAGAAATCTCCACTTAATTCCCTTCTCCGGCTTTTCTCCCTCTTTAAAGACAGACTCCGCGTGTTCCATCGGAGATACACTCGCTGCACAGTCGATTCCCTCTGCAGCTCCATAATCCGGGGCTTCCATCCTCAGTAGAGAAAGGATAATCCCATGGGACCAGCTAAAGGCTCTTTCCTTCCGTCTCCTGCCTCTCGTCTCTCCGGTTAAGAGCGCGATTAATGAAATTGCACCTCAAAGCGAGGGGGCAGCACTCTACCTCCTCCGTCTGCCATTAACTAAGAGCATTAATATCTGCATTGAAACTAATACGGGCGAGGCTGGTCTGGGGGAGGCGACCTCGGGATCCGTCCAGCGCGCGCTGTGCGGGGAGGGGGCGCAGCAAGCGCCCAGCAGCGGTACCCCGTGCGAGATCAATTCATCCATTCCGAGTGAACCTCAAGGCACCCGCAGTCGGGCTGCGTTCGCCAAATACCCCGAGGCGAGGCGAGGCAAGGCAAGCACCTGGGGCAGGGAGTGGGGACGCGCCGCTGCTCCGCCGCTCCGCCGCTCAGCCAGGCTCCCGGGGTCTCTCCCTCGCCCCAGCGCCTCCTCCCGGTCCCGCTCTCCGTCACTCACCCCTGCCTTGACCACCACGTGTGGCTCAAGCACCGCGCGCTCGTTCCTGCGCCGCTCCTAGGGAAAGTCCCCCGATTCCCAGCCGTGGCACTTGTAGCCTCAGCGCGCCGCTGGGCTCCACGGGGTGGGCAGCGCCTGCTGTGCCGGTTGGGAGGGGCCGGGTGGGGCGGGGCGCTCCTTCTTGCTGAGCATCCCGGGAGATGTAGTCCAGGGGCGGTCTCCCTGCCTCCCCCACCTTGTTCTTTCTCACTCCTCGCTTTTGTCCTTCCTGAAGACCTTCCCGCTCTATGTCCATAATCCTGATTGGCACTTTAGAAGAAATCACTGGATCCTAAACTCAGGGTTGGGTCCTCCAGCCTCAGGTATGGCCACAGGATTATGGGGGAAGGAGTGTATATTTAGTTCTAACACCGTGCCAGGCAATATGCATATTTTGTCTTATTTAATAGAACAGATCCTCGAAGTAGATTTTATTAATCCTCATCCTACAGATAAGGAAGGAGGCTCAGAGGAATTGAGTGTTTCATCCAAGGTTACAAAGACAATAAGTGGTAGCTAATAAAGTTGATTCAGGAATACACTCCCAAAGTCATTGCCTTGCCCACAAAATCAGGAGAAATATGACCTTTGAGGGATTGTCCTTTTTGCCTATGCATCCCCTGTGCCTAGCCAAGTGTCTAGTATCTGTTGAATTATGAATAGTAACGACCCAAAATAACAACAGTTAACATAAATATCACTTAGTACTGCCAGGTTCTCTTCTAATCACTTTAGATACATTAACTCATTTAATGTTCACAATTAATTTTTAAATCCTATAAAAAATTCTCATTTTTACAGGTGAGGAAACTGAGTTACAAAGAAGCTGAGTAATTTGTTCAAAGTTGTACACCTAGTACTCCTCAGAGGTGGGGCATGAACTCCAAAATGTTCTAAGCATTTTGCAGATTGAATGAATGGAAGAAAGACCAGAAGACAAGAAAATAAAGGGTTGGGAATAAAGGAAGTCTGTAGGTGAAGCTACTGAGTTATGACTCCCAGGATAGAACAAAGTAACTTCTTTGGGTCACTGACCTTTCTAACTATAGTGGATTGCAGCAGCCAACAGCCAAAGGGAATGTGTGGTTTGTGGATCATCTCCAAGTTTTCAGTATCGCCTTTGGGACTATTGTAGGGTTACTGATTGTTTTCATCTAAGGGAAGCAAAGGAAGGACTATAATATTTATAACATTTTGCTGCTTGTGAGTAGGTCACATAAATTCTGTGGTTGCTTGCTTTCAAGTGATAAATAAATCTATAATGACAATTTTGTTGGTTTTCCTTTATATTGATAGAATCCATAGTATCATAGTTCCAGGGACATCACAATCCATCCCCTTTAAGATCTTTTTTTCCCCCCATGACTAAACAGTTAGGCTCATTTGTTGATAAGCATGCCATATGTATTGTGTTTTCTTCTCTGCTTATTACTCTTTTCTCCAGTGAGAATATCCTCCTTCCATCCCCTGTTCCTTCCACCCTTTTGAGGACTATCTCATCAATCCATACCTGCAGAGGTGCATTCTGTTTTTAGCACTTTATGTTTAAAAGGGAGCACAAAGACACCACAGGGTATCTAGAAGAGAGCAGCTAAGAAGTTGAAGAGACTTAAACCCACATTGGACAGGAAGACACTGAAGGAACTTGGGATATTTAGTCAGAGGAGACTTAGAGAAAACAAAAACAAGCCTTAAATAATTTGAGATTCATAAAAAAGAAGAGGAATTCTATATTATGGTTTAAAAGGGTAAAAGCAGAACCAATGACAATAATAGCATTTATCAGTCCTAATGCATTCTTGTCTTTAATTCTTACATCAGTTCTATAAGGGAGCATTATTACCGTACCCATTTTGGAATGTAGAAATTGAAGATAAAAAAGGTGGAGTCTCTATCCCAAGGTATAAAAACTAATAACTGACAGAGCCAAGATTCTAACTCGGGCTGTCTGATTCCAGGTCCTGGATCTTTCCACCAACACTCTATACTGAGCAGTGCTTCACAGCAGAGCATACATCAGAGGTGATAATATTTATTGCACTGGGATAAACATTAGAAGTTTCTCACGGCCACATTTCTGGTGCTGTGGCTACTTCCGGACCTGCAGGACAGCTAGAAGGGCCAAGGGAATAAATAAGCCAGCATGTCTGTAGTACAATGGAGCACCTGAGGATGATAGACACAGGGACTGGGAAGCTTTGGATAGCAGCATCACATTTAATTAGGATGTGGATTTGGGGCTGATTATAAGGAATAACATTCTCTCTAGGAACTTGAAATAGGATGTCTCATGAAAGTGAATTCAGTATTACTGGAGAGGATAAAGAAAAAGCCATTTATTAGTGATGTTTTGGAAAGGGTTCATCCAGTTGGATTAGAGAACCTCTACGGTTTCCCTGCTGAAGTGATTCTAGCTTATGTCTCTTCCACGAATCCCTTTTCCTCCAAACCAGACCCCCAAAGATTCTGCCTCCTATGAACTTTAGTAAGACTTGTCAGCCCTGGTGTTTTTTGTATTCATCAGCCACTGCCTTGTGACATTTCTTGTATGTCTAGATAACTACTGCATATTGTTCAACTCCTCGCTTTGGTGCCTAAAACTCTAGCAGCAATTGTAAGCTCCTTAAGGTCACTATTCGTATATTAAGTGTCTTATTACCTTCTGCAGACAATGCAATATTTCTATTGGATAGAGTGAGGGAAAATGAACTGATACTGGAAATGATTATCTGTCCACATGATTGTCTCTCACGTCCTATTTCTATATCTAGTACGTTTGTCTACGTATGAATGACCACTAAAAAATATCAACTCTGTGCCACATTCTACAAAATCTCATTCAAAATTTGCAGAAAAAGAATAAACGTAGACTGAATGAGCTCCTGGAAAGAAAAGCTCTGCACAAACTACCAGTTGCTAGAATAACCTCACCTCTCTCTCCCCTAAGTCCGAGTCTAAAACTTTCCTCAAAATCTGACCCAAGAGGCTTTCTTGTTCAACATCCCCAAGTTCATATTACCCTTCTAATTTGCATTCTAGTGGCGTAATACATTTCCTTTTATATAGCCATTTTACATATATACAATTATTTCATTTATATTTTATACTGCTTTCTATGTGGTATCTCTTCCCAGATAAAATTCAAGCCCCTTGAGAACCACTATATTCTTTCTATAATTTTGAAGCCACACATAAGCATGAAATAACAAAATACATGGGCAACGGTAGTTCGTCAATATGTGCTTACAAAACAACTGACACTGTGATATTAGAGTCTGAGTAATGATGCTGATCTTGCATAATTTTTAAAATGTCACATTTTTTGTTTGTTTGCTTATGCTCTGTGAGGTATGGGAGGAGCAATCATGATTACACTAAGTTGATCAGTGAAAAAGTAGATTCTAAGAAGTAATTTTAGCAAGTGAATTGAGTGAAGAGACTTGGAACAATCAGTCTCTTATAATGATGACTGAGAATGCTTTCCTGTTTTCTCTCTTTGGCAATAATAATAAGAACTGATTATAAATAAATATCCTTAGTGGGTTCAGAGTTATTAGGAGAGGCTAGGCTGTAAGGAGGTAAGAAAGACATTTTTTAAATTGGCTATGTAGAGGCTTAGTCATTTAATGACAATAATACAAGGAATATGATTTAGTTTGTGCCCCAAGCTGGGACTTCTGAATGATGGAAGAGAAGAGTTAAAATGACCAAAATTAGAGTAATGATCTCATTTACTACCAAAATTCTAGGAACAGAAAAAAAGTAATATTAAATTTGAAAGTTTCCTTTAAACAAGAATGCTTACAGTGGCCAGGCAGGCATGTTATTTAAAATAATAAAGCACCGGATACAGACAGTTGGGATCAGGGAAGACTGCAGCCAAATTGAGAGCAAGTGCTTTTTCCTAAAGGGAGCAGTATCCCCTAACTGCTTTACCTTATTTTCCTCTTGAGTATATTCAGATATCAATAAAAGTCGGATATTCCAATTTGTATTCAAAAATACAAAATATTTTAAATTTTAATTTAAAACAAACTTAAACCTGCGTGGCTCAAAGAAAACATAACTGCAGGAAACATTTGTTTCCAGTAATAGGAAACTAGGTGATTTAGATCTACCCACTGCTGAGGATAATTAGAAAATCTAGACAAAATGTATAAAAATCACGTGCTTGAAGACAATGCAAATTTAACAAGATAGAGAAAAATTACTGGGCCAGAATCTAGAGAAGGAGAGAGGCTCAGAGAGGCAAGTCAGGAGCTTGGAGCTTCCTTTTACTTGGAGATGTTAGATAATTAGGGAGAGGAAGAGCTGAGAGGCTAAGGAGCTAAGGAGAGTGGGGGTGGGGTCCTGAGCATGCCAAAGAAAGGAACTGTAGTGAATTGCCTCCATTCCTTAAACTCTGGGTTGGAATCCTGTAAGGTTGCACGCTCGCTAGCATTATGAGCCAGAAGTTAGATAGGCCCTCACAGGGGGCACACATCCGTTTGTCAAGATGTCAATCCCTAAAATTTAACCGAAGGGATTTCAGAGCGTCAGGACACCAGTTACTTGGCAGAAGCAGCATCCTCTGAAGCAAAAACAAAACCAAAACAAACAAAAACTGCAGCAGCATCTCAGACCAGTTCTACAATTATGCAAATACACTGACTCACAATAAAAAAAATGAAAAAAGCCAATTTCTAAAGGTCACATACTGTATAATTTTATATGTATATATATAAAACGTTTTCAAAATGACAAAATTATAGAGAAGGGAAACAGATTAGTGGTTGCGATGGGTTAAGGATGGTGGGGTAAGGGCGTGGGTGTGACTGTAACTAAAAAGGGTAGCATGAGGGAGGTCTTCATGGTGATGGAATAGTTCTGTATCTTGATCGTGGTTCTGGTTACATGAACCTATGCATGTGGTAAAGTGACAATTTTTTGGTTTGGTATTCCATATAGTTACATAAAATGTAACCATTTGGAAGAAACTGAAGGGTTCACAAGATCTTTCTGTAATGTCTTTGCAACTTTGCAAAAATTTATAATTTTAAGATAAAAGGCACAACAAACAAAAAACCAAACACATCAGAAGATTACATCATGTGCATGAAAACAACATAAAGCAATAGAAAGGACCAATGGGAAGCCTCAGATATTGGAGAATTTGTAAATAGATGTATTCCTGCACTCAGTGAAATAAGACAAAATTTAGAATTTTACCAGAGATCTGGAAATGAAAAATAAGAAATAACATAATCAAAATTAAGAACTCAAAAGATAAAATAAGAGATTAGACACAGTGAAGAGAAATTAGTGAATTGGAGACAGATAAAAATAAAACATCTCAAAGCACAAAGAGACGAAAGGATGAAAAATACAAAAGTGAAGGTAAAAGACATAGAAGCTAAACAGTCAGGTTTCAAGCAGAGATTCTTGTGTCCAAGGAGTAAAGTTTTCTCTCTCTCCTTGTGGGAGGAGAGGAGAAGGCAGCTTTCTCTTGCTCCTGTAGATAAGCAGACAAAATCAATTTTTTTTATTCTTCCCTGTGATACAGACTTTGAAGTTCGTATACATAGGACATTTGACTTTGCTGTCGTTACATTGTCCCAGGAGTAAAAACTGCGGTGTTGGGAATCACATGGTCATTACTTTCTTTTTAAGTGAAAAATGACCATCTGTCTCTGATCCAAATACCATGTGCACGTTCAGGATAAAATTAATAAATATAATTTAAAAAATAGTAAGGATGGAGAAAAGAAGCTAGCCACTAAAAATTTCTAATTGTAACTGTATAATTTCACTGATATTAGGTTAGTAAATGAGGCAAAACTATACCAGAATATTTTGGGATATTGGCAAAACAATGATGAAAAGCAAGAATGTTGTTATGATAAATCTCAAGATAGAGGCTATCTTTGCAAGGGATGGAGGAAATAGTGATTTGGAGAAGGCAAAAGAAGAGGCTATGGGGCATGGCACTGTTCTATTCTTGACCCAGATGTGCTTATATGGGTATTCTCTTTGAGATAAATTGTTGGAGGTGACTCTTTATTTCATGCACTGTTCTGTGTGTAGCAGATCATAATAAAAAGATAAACATGCCTTTGGAGAGGATTCAGGTTTCAAGTGCCTGATTTGAATCTTTGCCTTAAGAATTTATATCAATCCAATGATTTGCTCTATCTTAAGAAGAGTTCAAAGATGGTTTCCTCTAGCTTGGTTTCACCTGGCATATCGTTATGCAGGAGGGTAGGCAAGTATGCGATCTTACAGTACTCCTGCTACCATTCTACAGTGATCTTTGTTTGTTTTTTTAGAGAGAGAGCATGCACAAGTGGGCAAGGGGAGGGGTAGACGGAGAGGGAGAGAGAGTCTTAGGCAGACTCCATGCTCAGCAGAGAGCCCCATAAAGGGCTGCATCTCATGACCCTGAGATCATGACCTGAGCCAAAATCAAGAGTCGGCCACTTAACCAACTGAGCCACCCAGAATCCCCCTACTATGATTTTTTTGTTGTTTATTCAAGAAATGTTTCTGTTTCCTTTGACTATCTCCTGTCCTTTATCACATTCCTTTCTAGAGACATGATCCAGTATATTAGCCCATCACTCCACTGAAATTCTTTGCTCAGGTCATTTATAACATTCAATAATTCAGCCATTTCGTCAAATATTAATTGAATGTCAAAAGTTCTATGCTAAGTGCCAGATGTAAACTAGTGAACTGAATGAATACATCCCAGCTTTCAAGGAGTTTACAGTCTGGTGGGGGATATGCCAACTTAACAGACAAGTATAATGCCATTTCATCAGTGTTCTGATAGAGGAATAGATAAAACATTGGGGACATACAGGAAGAGTACCTAACTCAGAATTGGCAGGTCAAAGTGGACCCCTGGATGATACAACATCGAGGTGAGACACATACAGAAAGAAATTAGCCCTTTGAAGAATGAGGTAGCACGTTGAACAGTGAGTGACAATCGAGAAGTGAATTACTGCAAGTGAAGAAAATAAAGTACGTATACAATATAAAGTGTGAGGGAAGAATGTCAAGTAATGACATTGGAAATGTCAGTAGAGGGAAACTCACCTTTGGACTGGCAAGTTAGAATAAGGTGTGTGGACTTAGTTTTAAAAACAGCAAAATGCCAATGGTGGCTTTTAAGTAGGAGAGTAATAAGATCATATTTGAATTTTAAAAAGTTCATTTTGGGGAATAGATTGAAGAGGAGCTAGCCTGGTGTAATCAAATAGTTTGTTATAATCACCCAAGCAAGGGATAATGACAGTGAGATACAAATATAAAGATATCGATAAATTACAAGAGAAAGATAAATCACGCAATCATTCATCAGAAGGAGGCTGAAGCAGTCATAGTAAAGTGAGCTTCAGAACAATGAATGTCACCAGGGATAAGAGAAATAATGACAAAAGGTCCAATTCCTCAAGAAGACAAAACAACCACAAGTGTGAATGTGACCCCCCTGCACCTCTGTGGGGCTGCATTTCCAGTTCTGCTGAACGGATGTGTGTGTGAACTTCCGGGAGGAGGTAGTTAAGGGTCTGATGTTTCTGTCCATTTTACTCTTCATGCTGTCTGCTATTTGTGTGATGCTAAAATGACCTTGAAGCCACAATACGAAAGCAGCCTGGACTGCTGAATCGCAGCTTAAAGAGGAGAGCTACTCAATCCATACCAGATTCAAACATGAGTATGACACAAACTTTCCCTGTGGCAGGGAGGTTTTGAACTTATTTGACACAAGTTAGCCTTCTCTCCTTAATTGCTGTGGCCCAAAAAGGAGCTCAGAAAGTGGACAGAAAAGGTCTGGTTATCTACCGATGTAGATAGTGGTTTAAGCAATTATTGTGCTTTGCTTTCCTTTACTATTAAGGAGAATAAAAGTTTTATTTTAGATTTTTCATATCATACTTATTATTGCTAATCTTTTGAGTGATGTTATTTCAACCCTTAAACTAAGTTACCTTTCTATTTGACTTTTCTTCCCTCATTCTCACTTTCTTTTTTCCTGTAAAACACACATGCTTGAAAAGCATAATAACACCTATAACTGTATTTCATACCTTTGAATATTTGTCAGAGGAATAACCACGTCAGATATATATAACATGTATTAGTTTTTATATATTAATTTAAATATAATAAATATATATTACATATAATATTAATTTTTACATTAGTTTCATGGGATATAATTAAATATCCGTGGAGGAAAGGAGAGTCTACTCTTTAAAAATTCGACAAGCTTCATTATTGTACTACTTCTGAGACCCTTCAACGGGCTAATGTATGATTTGACTCTCTAAGGGTAAGACACGTTTTCAGTTTTCCTAACCTTATAGGATTATGAGTCTTATTTATCACAAAGCACATTTTAGGACTATTGTTTTATAAAATAAACTTCGGGATACGCTGCTTTTATAATAGTCCTATCAAATAAGAATATTTTCTATTTTGATTCATATTTTTCAAGGCCCTTTATGGTTCTACTCTGCTATGCTACTGCTGGAGACCCTACTTTAATAAGTATCTTAGGTGATGGTTATGCTTCATTATTTTTTTCTTATGTTGTTAAACTTTATGGTATATGGTTTGAATTTTTAGTATTTTATTATTATTGTTGTTAGTATCAATATCAATTTTCTGACTCTGTTCGGTTCTTCTGTTATCTCCTTAGCCTGGTCTCTCATCATCTCTTGCTTGGACTACTGCAATTATCTGATACATAGTACCGGAAAATAACATAACAGTACTGCTAATTTGACTATTATGAGGAAGAATTAAATATATGTACGCAAAGTACTTAGAACAGTGTTTGACATGTAAATGATATGATAAATGTTAAATATTATTTTTAGTTATTAATATGCTTTTCAGCTGTTTCCATTATGTTGTTGAGTCCATCTCTTAATTTTTAAATTTCAACAATTATGTTTTTCACTTCTTAGACATTTAATTGTTTTCTTTTTTGTAACTGTGGTATTTCTTATTTTATTAATGTGATGTCCTACCTTAATTCTTCAGGGATGTTAATTATTTAATTATATTAATTATATACATTTTCACATTTATAACCAATATCAATTTTGATTGCTCTTTTAACTATTTCTTAGGTATAAGTTCTTCAATTTTGTCTCTCTTTCATGGGATGTCTCTCTTTCCTTGGATATTCAGTCATTTGTGTTGTGTTTACCTTCACAGTAGAGATTGTATGTTGGATTTGCTGTTCTGTCTCTTTTGGTAGGTTCTTTGTAGTGGCTTCATACTTCAGTCACGTCTTACCTGCTTTTCATATTTTAGAAATTTCTACTGATTTCTGCCCCACTGGCAGTCCTATACATTTTTTTAGGGAAGCTTATTTGCGAGAAAGTTCTTCATGAGTTGGCCTTTGCCTAACTCTTCTTCCTCACCTCCCGGCATACATTCCAGCTTCATAAACTATCTGCAATTCGCTGAATATTTCCAGCTATACTCATAACATTCCTTTTCCAAAGCTGCCTTTTCTACTTAGACTTGCTGGTTCTGAATTTCATTCCCTCAACTTGTCAATACAGGTCAACTCTGCTAGAACATGGTTTTCTCTATAAAATTCTTTAACAACATTTCCCCACCCTGGGTAGAATTGACCACTGTTTCTTTGTATCTCATTCTAACTCAGCTCTTATACACCCATCAGAGCACCAGTAATATATATCTTTATTTGTCTATATGTGTGGCAAGGAAGAACATCTGTCATAACTTAACCCCGTGGTCTCCAACTTTAGCTTCCCTTCTAACGAGGGCAAATGTCAAGGAATGTCTTTCAGTTTGCTGAGCTAGGTGATATATGAAAGTGCAATCTGGGAAGCTGAGAAAGATTAAATGGCTCTATATAAGGATAGAGATGGGGGAGGCAAATCCCAGAGTGAGAAGGAGGCTGAAATCAGACACTGAGAGGCTGGAAGAGAGGGACTTTTGAGGAGGAGGCAAAAAAAAAAAAAAAAAAAAAATCACACACCGTGAAAGGAGATTAGGGAAGATTTTTTGTGAGTAGCATAGGAAGAGGAAAGAGAAAAAGTTTGGGTAAAAAGTTTTCTGTACAAATGGATTTTCGGGTCCTCAAATTCTTGAGCCCAATATATTTCAAGAGTTAGGTGTTTTGTTTGTTTTGATTTGATTTGGATTTTTTTATATTTTTTTGTAGCTTAAAAAGCTAAAACTTTGCGTATTCAATGTATTTTGTAGCCCAACTGGGATCTGGGGCAGCATCCTGTGGTCAAACACATTAATATATTTTTCAGCAAAAAATATAGATAGTCACACTAGTTTGGATAAAGGAAGAATGTAAATAGCCTTTCATAAGTACACATTTGGTTTTGCTGCCACATGAATTTACTGCAAATTAGTAAAAACAAAAAACAAAAAATCCCAAAAACCCCTTTAAAGAGTTCATTGAATTTTGGAATTGTGACTAAGCAATTGTGTGGCCCAATATAAGCCTTGCCTTCACCTCCTACCAGATTCTCCTGTTCTTACCTGGGCTCATTCATGTGTCCATGGTCAAATGCTGGGTCACCGATTGGTCTAGGATGGCCTGAGCTGTGGTTGGCTTGATTCTGTTCTGCCTGGTCTCCCATCATTTAGCCAACAAGACCAGGCAAATTCACAGGGTCACAGCAGGTTTCCAAGAGAATGAGTGGAAGCACACAAAGCCTCTTGGAGGCCAAGCTCAACACTCTCCTGTGGTCATTTCCAATGCATTTTTTTTTTTAAATCAAATCATCAGCCTCGCCCAGATAAAAGGGATGGAAAAATAGACTCTACCTCTTAAAGTGAGGATCTACAAAGTCACATTGCTGGGGTTGTAGAACAATTAGGACCATTGTTTTGCAATCAAGCTGCCATAACAATAAAACACTGAGTCTGAACATCAAGTGGGAATGGGTGAGAACTGATGTTATCTAGATCCAATCACATAGGTTGCCTTACCAATATCAATTTCCCACCATTCTATTTTATAACAGGATTTGTATTTCCTTCTGAGTAGCCATCTTTCTCTTTTGTGTAGAAGCTTTGTGGTTTGGGGAAATTGACTCTACCCTCTGCTCAAGGGCACAAATCAATAAATTTAATCACATTCCTTCAGTCTACAATGATTGCTTAGGGAATCAGTCCTAAGCAAACAGGGGACTTCCTTAGCCACGACTGGCTCAGAAATAGTCCAATCAAGGTAAAGTGCTGGATTTTGATCAATGATTGAGGATGGAGTAAGCATGTAGTCCCTGTTTCTGCTTTGAACCACAGATAAGCTAGCCTGAGGATGAAGCTGACACACAAGAAGAGGGAAGTTGCTAAAAAATCACAAAGAAATAGAATGAAAGTCAAAGTTAAACTTCTAAATTTCCTTTAGCCTTTGACCTGCTTGGTAACTTGAGTCAACAAATCACCACCTTGAGTTGGGTTTCCTAATACCTATGAAAGCATCCAAATGTGACACATTTTCATACCTTTTTCTATCTCGTTAGACTTCTTGAAGTAGGTACCAGGTTTAATTTATCTATAGTTTGAGCATAGTGCCTATCCCATGAGTGTTCTAAAATATGTGTATGGTTAATAGCCTTATATTATCTAAAGTCTGCTGAAACATAGTTCTCCAGTATGAATAAAGTGGAAGCAATATCTATAAATAAGAAGACAAAAGGCAGTAAGCAGACCCTAACTCATAAGGCTCAGTTCATATTTATAAATTAATGTATAAAACAATTGACAAATGAAGAACTTTAACCTGAAATCTAACATATGTATAGTTCTATTTTGCTACAACAGTATATATTTAAAAAGTTACAAATAAATGCCTTTGGTTAGAAAAAAAGAAACCTAAATACATACGCATACACACACACACGCACACGCACACACACACAAGCCTCCTCTAACCAAAAGGAAGGAAATGTTCCAGAAAGGGTAATCCAGTCATATTTTTATGGATAATGGGTTTCAGAATAAGAGTAAGAAAAGAAAAAATAAACAACAGAAGAATTAAAGAACAAGTTCAAAGTGAAATATGAACATGGCACTTCTACAAATAGTATTCTAATTTTGTAAAATATATAAGCAAGCTAAGCCTAATTCTTTAAGTCCTTATTAACATTTGATTTTAGTGTTCCCAAGAAAAGGGAATTTGGTTATTTGGCAAGGAGTGTTGCAAAAATTAATTAGCATGGATGCTTGACTAAAATGAAAACCAAATAGCAATGCAAAATGTTAGTTCTGTGAGACAGAGCCAGAGATCTTACACGGTAAGAATTCTGTCTTTCTTTGATCATAATGGGAATTAGAACGTAATGTATGTCTCAGCCTGCAAGATAAAACCTATCCTTTATAAAATCAAGACAAAGTAACTTTAAGCAGCAATGGAAATGAAGGGTAAATACTGGGGGAAAAACTCTATAATGAAGTGTGAAATGTGTAATGACAGAGTCTGTCACTTTGCAGAATCAGTGTCACATTCACATTTGCTAAGCTATGACATCCATCTATCAAAAATACCCTAGAAATAATTAAGTGGATCATTATAGTGTTATTCTATCTTCCTCTCACTATGAGAGCAGACTAAGTAACTCATTACCAAATTCTCTTAACCTAACAGAGTCCTCATTTCTATGTTTATGCATCAATTAAAGTCTTACACATTCTATACAGTCATATAAGATAAGAGTATTGCATAAATTTCTTTAAGATTTATGATTAGGATAATAAAAACAGATGCTATCTTCAAATAAAACCAAAGAAAACGAAATTACAAATTTCAAGTACAGGACTCATTGCTCAGCTGTAAGTGGTGACTTTTTTTTAAATTATGTTATGATCTGCACATCACATTTATTGCTTGACACATTAGTGAAGTTTATAGAGCACACATACTCCAGTCAAGTACCATGTTGGATTCTGGGAATTAAAAAATAGAGGTTACATATGATCAATATCTTTACTTCAAGTTTTTCCCAATGTAGTACAGGCTAGCTTGTAGACAGACCATTTTCTTATTTTTTCAGAAAAAAAAAATTCCAGAGAAGCCCCAGTGTTTTAGTCTACATACAATTGTTCCTGTGTATTTGAAGTCTTACAGCCCATTTACCAACTCACAAGATGCATTAAATATCTCTGGAATTTAACCCAGTTGCTCAATTCAATCACTTCAGGTACCTGACATTCTCCTAAAGAGAATGTGCTGGTGATCTCTCGTAAACTAAATTCCTCTCCCTCTGTCTTCCCTCAACAACAGTGAAAATCTAAGTTCTCTTTGGGGAAAGATGGGAAGAAACTACCTTAAAATATTCAGTAACTTAAGCATTCATTTGATTCTCAAGCTAAACCAAAAGGGAAATTGTTGGTACATTTTGTCATAGAAATTGTAATGAAGTAAAAGACTCCAAAGTAATTCTCCTTCCATCTAACTGTGACTAGTAGTGAAAGACATTGTCGCAGGCTTTTTACCCTCATAAATATTTTAAACTTCATGACCAGATGTGCTTGCTCTTTCTCTTAATTGAGCTCTGAGAATCCAATCACAGGAGTGGGGTAGCACTTCCAACAATCTCAAGGGGGTTTTCCTGCTATCTCTGCTACGCCCAAAGAAGCTGACTTTCAGTGGTTTAACCATGGGAAGTAGGGGTACGTT
This sequence comes from Ailuropoda melanoleuca, assembly GCF_002007445.2. NCBI lineage: Eukaryota > Metazoa > Chordata > Mammalia > Carnivora > Ursidae > Ailuropoda > Ailuropoda melanoleuca. The sequence goes on from NC_048226.1 coordinate 75,133,720, forward strand.
GATTTCAAATCAATATGTATTTTCAGGCATTTGTGTAAATGTGGATAATATTATTTTAATCTCATTTTCAGGAGATAAAATTATTTATATTTGGAAGTGCATGATCCATGCAGAAATGTGTGGGTTTCATGGCCGTGTATCTCAGACCGTAAATCTGTTCTCTCTCACTCTTAAAAAATAAATTGAATATGAATTTTTACTGCTCTCTCTTGAATAACTTAGATGTTGAGGAGCTTTAGTCTTACTTCGATGCTCTCATAATCCTCTGCACCTATCCCTGAAATCACATTTACTACGGTATTTGTCAGTTCATTTCCCATCTTCCCACCAAAATGCAAGCCTCCTGTACCACAGGGAATATGGTTTATTCATCTCAGTGTCCTCAGTGCCTAGCAGAGTGTGGGACAAAAAAGTCAAAGCGTACTAAGAAAAGAAGGAACAAAATATGGAGGAGGGGAATATAAAGATTAGTATGTGGAAAAATGTTTTAATAATGTAGTAGGAGACGGTAAGAAATTCTCTATTGTAACATCTACTTGGGAAAATCATGATGTTTATTAAAAGCTTATATGGTAGATTTGTCCAGGAGAAAAAAACACTCAGGAATAGAAAATAATTTCAAACATGTAACAGGGTGGGACTAATTTTAGTAAACTTTTTAAAAGCACAAGGACCCAAAAAGGCCATTTATTATGATGTCTCTAAAATACTACAGAAATAACAATATGAGCTGGAGCTGTAACAATTCGACCTCAACAATTTATACTTCTTGAGGTTGTTTAAGACAAAAGTCACAAATTTTTTGACTTGACTAAAAAGTGGGATCTGTGACCTCTCTCCTTGAATCTGAATGGAGTTCTGTCTTGTTACTAACCAATAGAATTCAGAAGTGACACTGAGTGCAACTTTCAAATCTAGGTAAAAAACGGCTATGCAGGTACCATCTTGTTTACTGTAACTTGGAGCTCTGAGCATCCAGGTAAGATATCTGACTATTCTGCAACCAATTAACAGGAAGCCTATGGAAGTGCTCAGTGGACATCCCAGCTGACTTAGCAAACCATTTTCATCATCTGCCTTCCCTGTGATTGAGTCATCTGGAACATTCAGCACCATTGAGCATTTATATACCTGTAGCCCAGCCATTATTTCACTCCATCTGCATAAAAGACCCCAAGAAATGTTCAGCTGAGCCCTTGGTGAATTTCTGACCACAAAATTATGAGCAAAATAAAATAGTTGCTTTTATCTGCTAACTTTTTAAGTAATTTGTTACATAGCAGTATTAGCCAGAACACTTCTAATTATGGAACCTCTAATCAAGACCTACTTAAAGCAGTCAGTAGGTCAGGTAAGACTATGTTTAATAACATTTTTCAGATATGAACAACAAATTTAAAAGGATTTTGTTTTAAAATTTTTGAAGGAACTGAATCTAAATAATTTATATTAGTGAAGGAGAATAGATAAATAAAGGAGAATATCGGTCACATACACATCATTTAATAAGTTAGAAATAGTTGAGTATTTGTCACAGTTTATTGATTTAGAAAACAAAGTCGGGTAAACTTTAGCCCGTTAAAGAGCACACCTCATCTTTAAACATTTGTAAGGTTCGTCATCACAATTACAGTTGAGTTATATATGATGGACAAGTAAGAAGAAAAACAGGGAAAACTCTCAGGAAAAAAAAAACAGGTAGCATTTTAGACAAAAGTCAGGAAAAATGCTTTTTCATCCATTAAGTAGAGATTATGTAAGTAACATAAAACAGGGATTCCTGACAATAGTCATTAATGCATAATTCTGGGACAGATATTCTAAAAGAGATCTCATTTGGTGCGAAAGAAAGAAAAAAAGAGGTAACCCTCAAAAGGAGATCCCAATGAATTTTTTTAAAGTCCCACAAAGTCTTTTCAATAGTTTTAAGAATGGCTGAGGCTTTTCTTTTTATAAATGGCAGTTTAATGTAGCGTTTGTGGTAATCAACGGATATTGAGAAAACCTCCCCTTGGCGATCCTGGATCTTAAACATCTTTTGAAGTTTGAAGTCGCTCACAACGGGGTCTAGAAATGAATGTAGCATAGATCTTTCCTTCTGGGAGGACATTAATTCTGAGAATGAAAGTTCAGGACGTTTAGCTTACGTGAATTGGCAGAAAGCTAATGCTCTCTGGAGAAATTTTAGTATGTTGGCAATAATTATAATTGTCATACCTCAGGTATTATTCATATCATGTGATAAGAAATGACATTGCAAAGATATTTAAAGCACTCTCAGGCTTTTCACTTGCTTCAGTATTTCTTGCCATCTATTCTCACTCCCCTCTCTTACTCTTTTTTTTTTTTAAAGATTTTATTTATTTATTCGACAGAGATAGAGACAGCCAGTGAGAGAGGGAACACAAGCAGGGGGAGTGGGAGAGGAAGAAGCAGGCTCATAGCAGAGGAGACTGATGTGGGGCTCGATAACATAACGCCGGGATCATGCCCTGAGCCGAAGGCAGACGCTTAACCACTGTGCCACCCAGGCGCCCCCTCCTTACTCTTAACCCTTTTCAATTTTGTTCCCTAATTTTTTTAAAATAAAATTTTATTTTTATCAAAATATTTTATACAAAGAAATACTGACAAAAAATTAAATGTAAATAGTATTAAAAGACATAAATATGACTTTCACTTTATCCCCTTGTCCCGCTCCCTAGAGACAACTGCTTTCATCTCAGTGAGCTTATTATTGAGGTATTTATCACCATAATTTAAAAAATAAACATACACTGGGGCACCTGGGTGGCTTAGTCAGTTAAGCATCTGACTCTTGATTTCAGCTCAGGTCATGATCTCAGGGTTGTGAGATTGAGCCCCACATCAGGCTCCCACACTCAGTTTGGGATTGTCTCTCTTCCTCTGCCCCCCCTCCCCTCTTAAAAAAATAAATTAAAAAATAAGCATATACTGTATTTTCTTCTTTATCAACAAAATGTTCTATTATGGTATGTGAGCATTTAACTCACAATTCCTCTTCTCTTCCCTTACCCCTCACATCATCTCAGTATATTTCAGTCTTAAGTTAAAAGAATATGCAGTGTTTTTGCCATTATGACCACATAAATATTGTTCATGCTGAACCAGATAGAAAGAATACTATGTTTCTGATTTCTTAGACAATTTATTTCCCCCATAGTTACTGAAGTCCTCATTTTGTTTGTTTTTCACTTAGTTTTCTTTGAACACCTAAGTTCTCAATAACTTTCCAATAGCTCTTTAAAATGCATCTCAGTACACTTTTCTTGACCATCAAACATGTGAGATGAGTTATTAGTTCTAGGTAGTTTTCCTGGAAACAGCTTTCAGGCTCTGATCTGAACAGGTTGCTCTCAAGGCCAGATAAACATGTTTTATTTCCTCCTGAAATGTTTGTTTACTTTCACCTTGGGAACTGCCTTTGCTTCTACACTTTGTTTCTTCCCCTCTTCCCCCCTTCTTTGCTGTATTATTTTAGTTTAGATCCAACTGTAAGTAAAACAAACAACCCCCCCGAAAAATCAACCCCCCTAAAAGTTGTTTAAATATGGAAATTCATTTGCTTTCATGTAAAAAGTATCTAGTAGTAGACAGTCTGGATTGGTGATGTGGCTTTCCAAGTATCAGGTACTCAGGCTCCTTATTTTGCTCCTTGCCCATACTTCCCATGTTGCCTCCTTGTCCGAGAGAGTTTCTCAGTCTTCAGCCACCATGCTTTCATTCCAACTAGTATCAAGGAGGAGGGGTGAAAAGAAGGTACACCTTCTCCCTTAAAAGCACTTTGCTTACATTTTTCTTGGCTAAACATAGTTCCTTGGCTATATCAACTTGCAAGGGAGTTTGGGAAATAAATTCTTTTATCTGAGTTGCAATATTTCTATCTAAAATTTGGAATTGTATTATCAAGTACAACATGTATAATGGATGTTGGGAGGTAACTACTACAATCTGCCCTAATCAGCCTCATTGGATGGGAGGGGGAGGAATCAGTAATGGTCAGAGGGAGAAGTCATGCTGTGAAGCAGCCTGGGTGACATCCTCAGCACAGGAAGCTCAGGAGCTAAAGTACCTCTTTAGAGATGTCCCTTTGGGGTCATAATACCTGGGTCTTAATATCCCTGCCTCTATCAATTATTAGGTGAGAGTCCCTCTGAGAAGCCTATGATTTTGGGTGAAGCAGCTCTTTTTAGCTAAGGCAATCTCTGAACAGGCTAATAGCGCTCTTTGAAAGCCCTACTTATCTACTTTTTTTTTAATCCTCCCAGGGTAAAAAGTACTCTGAAGGGAAATCTAGAGGGCTCAGCCCCATTGTTACCATCAACCACAAGAGACTAGTTTCTACAAAATATTTTTCAAATCCTTGAGTGCAAATTGAAAACGGGATCATTGAGTAAATACGAATTAATACTACTGAGGTCTATCTCAATATCACTAAGCTCTTTGAGTACTGTAGAAAATGTAAAACACGATCTTAGTCACTATTTTGTGAATAAGTATATTGAGAATCCATGCTTCCAATCCCATTACTTAGAACTTATTTCCTGTTCTGAAAACTGGAGCTTCCTCCCTGGAAATGGGGAGACAAATCTAATTCTAATTTTAGTGTCTCCCTAACAGTGTCCCATACCTAGGCAAATCCTTTCTTAATATATTGCTCACTCAGTGTCCCTTTATACACCTGCATGTACACAGCCATGTACAACAGTTCACATGAAGTGTCTTTGCCATGTGCTGTCATGAAGCCTGCCCATATACCCAAGCCCTTCACATCATCTGAAGACATTTCCAGGAGTCATCATACTAATGTCATCGTCATAGTAGCCTGGGCATGCGGCCCTGGTTGCTACAGAAGAGGTAAATAAGTAGACATAAGGATCAAGGACCCTTTTCTTTCAGAGTTCAAGCACTGCTCTGATGGATGGAGATGGTCTCACTAATGTTTTATGGCTGGAAAGGAAATTAAGGCCCTGAAAGGAAACTCATGAGGGAAGAAAAAGCCTAGACTGGTAAACCAGGTTCAATATCTAGACACAGGTGTTGATGGCAAAGGCTGTGTACAGTTCCACGTTCTAGTGGTTGAACTGTCATTTTGGACCCAGATCACAGGCACCACTGTGACCTGTTCAGAACTGGGCCAATTAGGGAATTACTGAAGCACAGGACTCTATGGGACCAGAGTTCAACTCCATCATTGTGGTAAACAGAGAAGCAATATAGACAGAAACCTGGGCTTTGTTGGCAAACCAAACTGAGTTTTATGTTTTCTATGCCTGAGCAGAACAGACTCGTTTTTTTTTTTAATAATAATTTTTTACTATGTTATGTTAGTCACCATACAGTATATCCTTAGTTTTTGATGTAGTAGGACAGACTCTTTGTACAGGTGAAAGCGCAAGAGTTCTTACATAATTTAGGGATGGAAGTGGCCTCAAGAAGATTCTTAGCTTCCTGCTTGTTTGACTATATAGAGAATGGATTAATTCATTTAAAAATAAAACAAATGTGATTGTTATAGACTGAATGTTTGTGCCCACCCCCTCCCAACATTTATACTTTGTAGCTTTTACTCCTGGTGTGACTGTATTAGAAGAAGAACATATGAAGGTGATTAAGGTTAAATGAGGTCATAAGTGTTGGGCCCGGATCTGATAGGATTAGTGTTCTTAGAAGTCACCAAAGGGGTCCCTACTCCCACCCCGATCTCTCTCTCTTTCTCTCTGTCTATCTGTCTATCTCTGTGTGTATGTCTCTCTCTCCACCATGTGAGAACATAGCAAGAATGTGGCTGTCTGCAAGTCAGGAAGGGAGCTGTCAGGAAGGGAACGCTCACCAGGAAGGAGATTGGCCAGAATCTGGATCTTGGACTTCTAACCTTCATGATTGTGAGACAATAAATTTCTGTTACTTAAGCCAACCAGTCAGTGATATTTGTTGTGGCAGCCTGGGCCAACTAATACAGTGACCACTTTTGTACTCCAAGCTAATGAAATAGGTCATAATAGTCCAAATAATGAAGAACTTTTTTCTTGGTTAGAGGTATAGGGTCAAGTTGAAAGGGAGCAAATGTACACAATATCACAAGCATAAAACTGGAAAGTTACTTCTAATGCTCTCAAACACTCACATGGAAGCCACACAGAAGTAAGAATTCAAAGAAAAATTCTGAGTCCTCGTGACCTTGTTATTCAGGGTCACTTTCAAATTGTATACAGCTGGCCATCTGTTACCGTAGGCTAACTAATATGGCATTTTAAAAGACCAAGCAAAGAGGAGATTTTCTTTGTGGTCTGGCTATTGCCAATACAAAGTGCTAGAGTGATATTTAAGAATCTCCATCTCTCTGTGAGAGATGTCATGTCATACATGACAACTTTTGTAAATGTCTTTTTTTCTTTATTCTTAAAGGAATAGAAAGTAGAATTAAAAAAATCTATCAAAATCAATGATCTTTAATTCAATGCTGGGATGATTGAGTAACTGAAGCACATTACCTATGACCGTTTAATGTGATATAATACTTCTGCTGTGGGAAGTCATAAATACAATTCTGTTACATTTCTGTTTCTTTTTTCTTTATAAACTAAGGTGGACTCTGTCTTTATTTACTAGTTAAAAAGGGCACTGATCGTGATGAGGTGGCTACATCAAGTGACAGGGGAATGACCCTTCCACAATCAATGCAGTGGTTCTGACGTCTGAGCAATATCACTAATTCTCGCTTACTTTAGTGACAGACCGAAAGCATAGAAACATCATGAAAAAATTTACTGAGCTTAAGACCCAAGCAATTGATTATTCATTTCTAGTTAGCATTGAAAGAAGGCAACTTTGACTCAAGCCTGATTTCTTGGTCATTTGGAAATTTAAGCACTAGAGTGTATCTTTTGAGGGAGATTTTGAAAATTAGGCTTTTTTAAGAAAAGGAAACGCACCAAAGAAATATTCATTTCTATGGATAAGTTGTCACCTGCTCGGTTCTCTCTCCTGTGTCAGTCATAGATTTCTAAGTCAACCGGGTATGGGCCTGATCCTGGGCTCCACTATATGACTTTGAGTGTTCTTCTGTTTCCTTCTCTGTAAAGTACGGTAGGATGACAGTGAGGATTATAGGAGAACATACACAGAATACATTTAGTACAGGACCTGGCACACAGCAGCCATTCAATAAATCATAGCTGCCGCTATTCTGAAAATCCTGCTGATGCTGCTGATTGGGATAAGTATGCTAAGGCAAGAGCAGGAAGAGCTTCCTCCGTCTACCTGCCGGATTCACTCAACACTGATTCTGCACATATTCGTGAACCACCTACCATGAGTCTGACTCGGGGTTAGACACCTGGTATGGAGAAAAAAACAACAGATAAGACTCTTGTGTTTATTGTGCTTATATGCTGGTCACGAGGCAGATATTAAACTGAGAATCATAAATGTAAATATAGAAATACAAACCAAGATATGCTTTCTAAAGAAAAATTCACTATGGGCTATGGGAGAGCACAAAAGGGGATGGAGACTGAGGGGTGAAGAAGAGCCTCTTTGAGGAAGGATTGCTAAGACCTGAAGAAGCAGAATGTGATAGTAGGCAAATAGTTTGATGAAGGGCACTCCAGGCAGAGGGATAGTCCGTGCAAAGGCCCTTGGGTCGGGGAACAAATACATGCACCTGAAGAACTGCAAGAAGACTAAGGGGCCAGAAGGTGGTTGAATGGGTGTGAAGGGATGTGGTAAGACACCAAGAGGAAGAAGTAGACAGGGGCCATATTGGAGTTGTTGAACACTAGGGTTTTTCCTAAATGCAATAAAAAGGCATTTTGAATAGAAGAATGACGTAATCCAGTCTACATGTTTTTAAAAACCCTTTGACATGTCTACAGCTAATGGAGTAGAAAGATGCAGGCACAGAACAGGTTGATGACTAGTTAAAAGCTGTGGTCTAATTCCAGGGAGGGTATAGTAGCAGCTTAAGGAAGCGTCATGGCAGTAGAGGAGATGGATCAATATTTTATATGTGTATTGCCTGGCATATTTTCTTATTATCATAATTATTGTAAAGATGGTATGCGTATATACATACATCTTCAGCTGCACCCCGTCCTTACAGTAATTATGATGATGGTGATAAAATAATATGCCAGGCAATTTAAGCATCTTTAAATGCATTATGCCACTTAATGCTTAGAACCTCTTTTAAAAGGAGGTACTGCTTTATTACTCCTTCTGTTTTTAAATTCATAAAACAAAAGTCAGAAAAGTTAAAATAATTTGCTCAAGGCCGCGCAGGTAGAAAGTAGTGTTGCTGGGATCTGACCTTCTATCTGTCTTGATTCTAAAACTCATATCCTTAAGCATTCGCCTATAGTGCACTTGCCACCTGACCTGGAGAATAAGTGTAGATTCTGTCCCTCTGCACTGGTATCAGAGATTTTCTTCAGCTCCTGAACCCTCAGGTTTTGGAGAGACCTCAGGGACAGTGGCTGTGCCAGGAGAATCTGAGGCAGTTGCAGTCAGTTTTAAATCTGTCCCAATATCAGTATCATGGGTGGCTCTAGGCGCTCTGCTCCAGAGTGCTCTAGTGTTTCAGAAAAGTGGCCTTTATAGAAATTGAGAGGAATTATTGAAGCTTTACCCTTGTACATTAGGAAGAATGGAATGGTAATTGCTTTATATTGTGTGGTGAGGCAGATAATCAAGCAGAAGAATTGGAATAAGTGTTGTTGTTGTTTTAAGATTTTATTTATTTATTTGGCAGAGATAGAGACAGCCAGCAAGAGAGGGAACAGAAGCAGGGGGAGTGGGAGAGGAAGAAGCAGGCTCCCAGCAGGGTAGGGAGCCCGATGCAGGGCTCGATCCCAGGGCTCTGGGATCATGACCTGAGCCGGAGGCAGACGCTTAACGCCTGAGCCACCCAGGCACCCCAAGGAATAAGTGTTTTGAAAGGAACGTGGAAGATCGCCCAGCTAGATGTGTTTTAATAAGAGGATCAGGGTTCAAAACCTGAGCAGTAGTAGGTGGCAAATAAAGTATTCGGAGTAGATCACTAAGCTGGTATGGTTTGTTGGGGGAAGGGGAGAGGAGAGTAGACTGATAAAATCTAAAGATCTTGACATAGTTGCAGAGAGGAAACGTGGAAGAACATGTCAGATGTTAGAGGAAAATACAGCAATAATTAATACCACTACTGAAAGGTTACTGTATGCAATTAAATGCATCACCTAGTTTAATTCATTCTCACAGCTGATCTTACTTAGCAAGGCTCAAAGATGTCAAGAAAATTGCCTTGTATTACACGGCTAATACGTGGCAGAGTCAGTACATTACATCTGTCTGCCTCTCATGTTGAACTCAAATACTATATTCTCCTGACACGAAGGGGAGGAGAGAGGCACAGATTTTGAATGAATCCTCTCTATAATTCCTGTCTCTAATCACAAAAGGAAAGGGAGCCCATAAAGAGAGTACAAAAGAAGAGAGGAAAATACGTTACCTGTCTAGGATTTAGAATGACCTCTCTTTAGAAGACAACCACTCTGGCTGAGAGATTAAAGTGAAGGCTGCAAAGCTTGACAAACAGCGCAGGCAAATCCTAAAAGGCTGTATCTCTAGTGACAGAATGAGGTTTCTTGGGAGTTACTGCAGATACAAACAGCAGTACATTTTGAATCATGCATGGGGAATAATAAGAGTGAGGAAATTTCTGTTCTAACTGTCCCTTTCTTTAGTTTGACATATTGTGTGTGTGGTAGTGGGGGGTGCGGGGGGCGGATCTGCACTAGAATTTAGAAACGTTAAAATGTATGTGATGCCACCAGGCAGAATTTAACTGATTGCCATTTGGTCAAGGGAGCCTATTTCTAGCGACAGAATATATTATCCGAGACAGAAGGGACTTCTAGATCAAAAGCCGATGCTGGTAAGGAGGAAGACAGTATGCTCCTGAGATCTGTGACTTGTAGTAGTCACATAGCTAATTGCTGGTTACAATGACGGCTGCCATTTATCAAGCAGTTCCTAAGCTAGGCAGTGTTCTAAGAGCTTCTCATGCTTTAATATCACAGCATTCAATTCTCATAAAACCCCATATACTAGGTACTATAATTATAATAATTCCCATTTTACAGATAAAACAGATACACAGAAATGTGAACCAATTTGTCTAAAGTCATACCATTAGTATAGGTATCACAGGTGGGATTTGAGCCTAGGAGATTTAACTCTACAGCCCATATGGTTAACCACTGTATGGTGCAGTCTCTCTTTATTTTAAGTTCCATGTTTGCTTTTCTATTTTTCTGAATTCTATTTGGGTTTTGGGCATATACATCTCACTTCCTTTAACATTGTAGAATTCCAAAAGTGACTATGCAGATTAGATCTTGAGACACTCTTCATTCTGCCTATATTAAAAATAATGAAAAATCATTCTTAAGCAGCAATGGCAATTAACTGACTGCAAAAAATCAAAAAAAGTTCTTTATTTATTATGAGTCACTCTACAAAACGTCTTGTTCTCTGATATATGGAAAAGTGATCCCTAGCTAGAAACTTGGGGATGGAAGTACTTATTACAGAACTTAATATACAAAAGCACAGTGAATATTGTTTGAAGAGAGGAGGTCTGAATTGACATACTTAAATAGTCTAATTCTGTAGAAGTTTTTAACTTAAAAAAAATTAGGCCTAACTATCCCTCTCTGAATGGGTATAATGGGGATTGGCTTAGTTGGAAGTGTGCGAGTAGATCAAGACTTAGAAGAGAGTGGCTTCCCTCTAGGCTGTTGCCAATGATGTCATGAGAAGAGACACTGTCAAAGGTTAGGAGCTAAGCCAGTGAAGGAAGGCCGTGTGGGCCACCAGACTAGAGACCAAAAACTAATATGGAAAGCTAGAATCCAGTGTCACCATGATCAGCAAGAAGCAATAGTCAAGATTAAGAAAGAGTATCTGGACCAGGTGGTATTGTCACCAATGCTTTTATGTGGAGGCTGCAGCGATGGGTCAGGTTGAATGTCTCTGGCTTGATTTTGAAAATATGTGCAAGTGGAAGGAGAACATGGAGTGAAATGACAATATACTCTCCCTTAGTCAACTATGACAGTTTTTCCTTCAAATATTCACTTTTCTTACTGTACATTTTCCTGATTTCTTGTCTCCAATCATAGTCACTCTCAATAAAGTGATCTGAATCTTCCTCCTCTATATTTCAAATGGCAGAAATGAAATTTCTGTCTTTCTGCTCTTAGAGGCATCTAGCACCCTGCAGAGCCAAGGGGGAGACATGAGATTTTCTAATTTCAGCCAGAAATATGTTAGATCAAATGGGAGTCAAAAGAGGGTTGCTGCTATATTGGTTAAGAGCAAAGGTTCTGGCATCAGACAACCCAGGCTCCAGCCTAGGCTCTCCTACTTACTCACTATATACCCTACTGCTCTGCCTGCATGGCCCTGAGCAAGGTTGCAATGTTATATTCATTCCAACTTCACAAAATTGCTTGGGTAATTGGGTTAGAGAATATAAAAGAGGCTTAAGCATAGTAGGCACCCAATGGATGATGGCTATTACTTTTATTGATATTATTATTATCGTTAAAAAATGGTCAACAATTGCAGTGTTTGGATGGCAGGGGAGAAAGAGCCTATTTAAATTACCCCAGATCCTCCTGCCAAGCAGTGAGCATTCACTAAATGGGTCTTAAAATGATCATTATCTATGTATTATTATTCTGAGATGCTGATATTTGCAGGACAGCCTAAGAAGTTTAAAATCTATTCAGTAAAGTTTCTTTTGTCCTCACTGCACAGAAGTTCTCTCTCACTCTTTTATTTAACTATATTTCAGCCAGAAATTGACTGTCTCTACCTTGACACAGGGCCATTTTCTAACTTGTAATATTTGGTGACTTGTTGGACTAAAACAGAGAAAAAAACACTGTACAATGCTTGATTTGGGTATCATGCAACTCTGTTAATACTATTTCATCCCCCTGCTTTGGGATGCAAAGACTGGGGACTGAATTATCCAGCTTCTATTAAGATCACTTGGTTGGTTTGAATTATGCACTCCAGTTTGACAGCGGAAAAGTTCATCTAGTTCAGTGAGCTTAGAAAATTGGATTGATAAACTTCAGGATTTGAATGGGGCAATAGGAATAAAAAGGATGAGTTTATGAAGAATGGTTTGGGAAATATTAAAATTATTTTATTATAAAAATAGAATGAAGGCATTTATTAATCTTAATTTGAAAAATTCCAAATAGATGATTCAACCAAATTTCCCATTTACTTATTCATTAGTTCATTGAGCAGACATTTATTTAGTGCTTACTATGTCCCAGGTGCTTGAAATTTATATCATCTTCTTCTCCAACACTGGATCATAGAATTGGACTGAACAACAACAACAACAACAACAAAAGACTAATGAAGTAACACAGAATTTTACAATGGTCTCAGATTATACTCCATTAGTGATTTTTTTTATTTAACAAGCTTATTTCTCCTCACTTTGTACTCCAGTCCCTGTGTTCTTGCCCCATCTAACCTCTCTGTCCAAGGCTGGAAAGAGATTGGAGGGCAGGAGTGGAGAGGCCAAGGAATTTCTGCTCCCATCTTGCTTACCTTCTTCATGTCCCTTTCTTCTCTCAGCTGCCTCCACTAGTACTATTTCCTCTCCTTGATCCTTCAGGCTTAGAGATGGTAATGCTTTCATTTTTTAGCAGAACCTGAGTGTCTCTACACCCTTTCCTGGCTTCCTTATCTCTGTCCACCCCTTTGTGGACGTTGCATTTTCTTCAAAATCCCATCTCTGTGAGCCTTTTCTTTCCTGCCTGGACTTCAACTAATAGATAAATAACTGCACCTGTCTCACTGAGATAAGAATTTATTTGTCACTAACAATAAACAAAAAGGAATCACCTAAAACAGTTTAATATTTCAAAATAGACATCTTTACCACCGAACACACGAAGTGAGACAATCCATTGTCATAATTCACATTTATATACATGTATCCAGGGATGTATGTAAAGGGCATTGGCCATCAGTGACTTCTAGACAACAATTTGCCTGCTAACTGTCATTGTCCTGAGATTTTTAATTAATATACACATTGCTTTGTATGGGTGAGCCCTACATGCCCAGACATGTCTTGGCAGGTACATCAAGACTTTTCCATCAGAGATTGAGTTACTCTTTCCTTGCAATGCCCTTGATTGTAGAGAATAGTGATAAAAAACCAGCAAGGAAACACCATGTTTTATAATTTAGCAGGAAAATCAAAAGAAATAGACAGGCAATCTGCTGCTCCTTTCCCATATGGGTGAAAACAATGCAATTGGAAGAATAAGTACTAATTAGCTAAATGAAAAGCTCAAACTGTGACTGTTGAAGAGTTTAATTTTAGGGCAAAGTGAGATGCTTTCCCAATCCTAGAGATGTAGCAACAGATAGAAACTCAGAATGACTCACTTGCAATATTTGGTCAATAAAATCCTTTATGTCGCAGAAGAAACATCAATGAAGTTATTTAGTGGAAACGCTAAGACGGATTCTAGTTGAGAATTAAATAATTTGATTATTCATATCTTACTCTGAAAATCAAGGTAAAAATATTGTTATGAATAATTCTTTAGTTATAGTCATTAAGAGTAGGTTATCAAAGTATATATTAGAATTAGGTTTGCTGAGTGAAATATTTATGGGAAACTCTATAAAGCCTACTGAACAAATACATCGCTATGGATTGAACAGTGAGGGCTTATTTCCGCCTGGGTGAGACAACTATACGGAAAATCAGGTGAAGAGTTTCTGCAGTATATTTATTGAAACATTTCAAATAGTTATTCCCTTTCTGCCAGATTACTAAACATATCTAGAAGAAAAACAATTATATTTGCCCTTTGGATCATCATTTGCTAATCTAATAATTTGTAGCCCATTCCTCTTCTGGAATTAGATAAGTAAATCTCACACTTGGTTCCCAGAATATTCTTTCAAGACATTCACATTACCTTCAGTCCCCTGATTTCACTTTCATTCCTTGTTGTTACTTGGAGACTACTGAGAATAAACCATTTAATTTGCAGTTTTTCTTGATACCCTAGGTTATAATTTGCCTATGTCGGGAGACAAACTCATTTTGAGATTATATACTACTGCAAACAAGTCACTTATCTTGACATTTAATTCTCTTTTCACCAGCATTAGATCCAGCTTTTTGTGATCTGAGGCTCTTTCTTATGGGCATGGGCTTCAAAAACATAATCAAGACAAAGAAAACAAAAACAAATAAGAGTTGAATAATTGAACATTCACTTTATCCTGGTGATTTGTATTTCCTCTGACTGTCTGCCTTGGGCTTCAATTAGCTCTTATAAATACAGGAGACCTAACTCTTAGGGAATGGGATCTCAGGCTTTTTCCTTACTCTTGTCTGCAAACAGAGTAATTTTGATAGAAACAAGACTGGGCCAACAACATTTATCTTGTTAATTCCCCAAAATTAGCTTTTGAGATAGTTCATTCTTGTAACAAAAATGTATTCCACTTGATATCAAGCTTCTTTTCCTCTTTAAAGATTTTATTTATTTATTTATTTATTTATTTATTTATTTTAGAGACTGAGGGGGAGGGGCCAAAGGGGAGGGAGAGTCAGAGAGAGAGACAGTTCCCAGCAGACTCTACACTGAGTGCACAGCCCAATGCAGGGCTGGATCCCTTGACTCTGAGATCATGACCTGAGCTGAAACCAAGAGTTGGTGGCTTAACTGACTGAGCCACCCAGGTGCCCATTGATATCAAGCTTCTGACAAGCTGGCCTGGTATAATTTAACAGAGAACTACTGATGCTAATGTGTGCACAGATTTTCTGAACCAAATATAGCCTCTTGGTTCTCATCATGATATTAGAAAATCAGTAAAATAGAACTGGCAATAATTCTGGAAAGGAGCCTTATACTGAAAATCTCATTTGGAGAAACTGCTTCCTACTGGCTATTACAATGGAGTAACTATATTAATGAAAGATGGAAATTCTTGGTTACACTTTATATGATTATAATCTTCAATTACTAAATACATTTCTGGTTAAGCCCAAGGGAAATTGGACTTACATTTCTGATTAGGGGAGAAGTAGACTTAATTATGTGATGATCAGCACTTTTTTCCCCTCCTTCCCTAAAGAAGACATTTTAGATTCAGGTGAGAATCATTTCCCCCATAACTTTACTCTGACCTTCAGTATTGCACCTGATCTGATAAAACATATAACTGGAATAGTGAAAGCAAAATGAGACTCTTTAGAATTTCATGGGTGACTTTAGGAAGTTAATAAAATGCCCAGTATTCTGCTCATGATTCTTGTGAGAGAGATTTTTTCCTTCTAAGTACGTATCAATTTATTAGCCTACAGAATGGCAAAATATAGGTAACTAAGGGCTCAAAGTAACAAAAAGAACAGAAAAAAAATACTGGTCAATTTGTGAAATTAGACCTAAGAAATAATCTCACATAAAATTAAAATTAATATCTTGTTTAATAAATGACCACTAGAAGTCGAAAGAAAATTTGGCTTTAACATGAATGTCAATATATAATTAAGATTAGGTAATGAGCCTACCCATGCATAACTTCTGTCAAAATACTGTAAAATCACAAATCCCTTTTGATGACCGCATAAGGTACTTACCCCATTTATTTGTCAATTCATAATGATAATATTGTATATATAAGGCAGTAAGTAACAATTTATTTTTCAAGATAACATCAGTTGCCTAACAGTTTAAAAGACTCACAAGTAGATTTATTATATTAGGAATAGTTTGAAATTTATCCTTAGTGGTAAATTCAAAGCCTTACTATTTATCTTAATGCATTGAGTATAGTTCTATCCAGATAGGCATACAGTCTACTCCCTCTTCAAAACATCTACTCCCTTATATACTCAAATGACAAACCTATTAATCTACTCACCTTCACTGTAAAATTTAGTACCAACTCCCAGCATAGTCTATGCTTGATTCTAACAAAAACAAAATGAGTTATTTTTATATTGCCCCATTTAAAAAACTAGGACCTGAGACCTGATGGGGTTAAGTAATATTCTCAATGTCTTAATACATTTTAAGACTTGCTTTTCATTGTAATATTCCACAAAGACTAGCTTCTTATACTGTAAGCTTCATACAGGCAGAGCTGTGTATGTTTGGTTCAATGTTATATACATAATACCTAACTCTGTGCCTATAGCTTAGTAGGCATTTGTTCACTGCTCATGTTAAAGTCATAGCCACCATGGAATGACCTCTGTTTCATTTTCACCAAGGAAAGGTATAGGATAACAACAACAACAAAAATTTTGCACTATTCAATAACCTTTTCCATCTCTTTGATTTCATAAAATAATAGAATTTCATACCTTGGGGGAAACTTCAGGATTATACACTCAGTTCCCTCATAACTGAATGTCTCTGTTTCCTGAGCAAAATAATTTTACCGTAAATCCCAAGTTAGTCTTGCCTTTCAAAAGTTAGTATTATTACCAGAATGAGGGTTGTTGAAATCACTTTTTGATGGATTAGATATAAATTCAAACTGTTTGGAATAGGGTGTCCTACTTTCCATTCTTATTTCTTAAATTTTTTTGGTGTAGCTAATGGTTTTAGAGTTACATATCCTCCAGCTAGCAGGAGTAAAATCAAGGAAACTACCTGCCTCAATGTCAATGACATAAACTAGCCATCTTTGACTAGCTATTGTCCCAAACCAGTTTACATTAATTTAGTAGCCACCGAGCAAACACTTTCAATTCAGAGTTTTCTGAAAACACAGTCAACCTTTCATATACACAATTTCTCATTTTCTACTGCCTGCCTAGAACCTAAACTATTCGTTTAAGTCTTTCATTAAATTGTTTTATTTTACTATTTATTTGGAAACTTGTATTATAGGTCATAAATACAAAGGAGTCATAAAATCAAATACGATGATAACAACGTTGTTGTTAGATTTTAGTTATATTCTGCCCTGGGCACTCTGGTTAGGAATCCAGAGTCAAGTACTAACTAGCTGGGTGATGTAAGACAAGTTTCTTAACTGAACTTTTCACCAGTTATCTCACTGATAAAATGTAGATAATAATAATCTCTAGCTCAAAGAATTTTAATGAAATGTATTAATTGGGGCACCTTGGTGGCTCAGACTATTGAGCAACCAACTCTTAATTTTGGCTCAAGTCATGATCTCAGAGTCCTGGGATGGACCCCCATGTGGGGCTCTATGCTCAGCGAGGAGTCTGCTTGAGATTCACTCTCCCTCTCCCTCTGCCCCTCCCCCTCTTTCTCATTCTCAAATAAAATAAATAAATTTAAAAAAAGAAATGTATTTATCACATGTACTAGAATATTCATAGCAGCACTATTCCTAATAGCCCCAAATTGAAAAATATACAAATGAACAGTAATGGAATGGATGATAATGGAATAAGTGGTGATATTGTTATAAAATGGAATACTATTCAGCAATGAAAATGAATGATCTATAATTACACACAATAATACGGATGAGTCTTGCTCCATATAATGTGAGCAAAAAGAGCATATAGATGTCTCTTAATTCCATTAACAGGCAAAATTAACCTGCGCTTTTAGAAATCAGGATACAATTATCCTTGAGCAGGTAGAAATTGGAAGGAGTCACAGAGGGTTGCTTACAATATTATTTCTTGCTATGGGTGCTGATTAAAAGGCTGGCTTCAATTTTTTAAAATTTTCACTATGAAAATATGATTTATATGTCTTTCTGTATGATACATAAAACTCTGAAAAGTTTTAAAAATGGATTACATATGTGAAGTTGTTAGAAGTGCACCTGGTATGTATTAGGCTCTAAAAATCATTATCTATTGTCAATTGTGTTGTTATTGATGTTCTTGCCTACAAAAAGCAACAAGCCTAAGTTCTGATCCTCATGTATTAAAGAAAGGAAATTAGTACATGTTAGAAACACAAGACCATTAGCACCAAACTGAGGCTATCTCACTAACATAATCAGAATAATTGAAATATAATTGAAAAATGCATAACTTTGTTCTTAAATGAATCAATGTGTTTTCATGCTGAGTCTTTGGACTACCTGTGGCACACATCCCTCAGTGTGAGAAACACTTCAGTTGATCAAATAATTTAGCCACTTTGAAGAGACTGTTAACATCTTATTTACCCTGATAGACTCACGACAATGAGGCTCCCCTCCCAACCAGCCATGTTCTTTTTTTTCTCTGAGACTCATTTATGTCCACTTGATCTTAAAACTGGAAGCATAATATTGTCTTACGGAATCTTCAGTTCAATGTTTACCTGAGTACTTGAAGAGTTCTAAAGTTTAATTATAGCTCACCCTACAGCTTAATTCCATGCAGAAAGAGAATGACTCTTTATCTGGAGAATATAAGGCATTTTCCCACATTTTCAGAGAAGATTGTCTGTTGTTCTATCTATATGCTTGATTGTTAGTCAATAACTACTAAAAGGAGTCCCTTTAAACCAATAATAGAAAATATCAATATCAATATCTTATCAAAGAATATGATAAAGACGTAGAATAATATTCGTTTCCATTGCTCCATAACATTTATGACAATATGGCCCCTCACTTACAGATCAGAGAATTAGCTAGATTGAAAAAAGAGCTAACTAAAAAATGCAATATTAAAATAAACAGAAATTAGTACTAGGTTAGGACCCCATCTTGGGTAAATGCATGACTTTCCATTTGTTTATCAACTTTCCTCAAACACTGATAGTTGCATAGATGACCTCATTGAGTTTGGTTTCAATAGTAATACAAAACAATCTTTTTAAATAGTTTTCTAAGCTAAAAGTGGTGCATTTTTTGGACTTGGAGACAAAGGTTTTCTAACAAATCATTGTGTATCAATTCTAAGGTGGATGAAGTGGAAATGTCTGGTCAATGAGTATTGACCTAATGGCTTTTAATTATTGAGATCAATGTAATATCTTTCCTCTTCTTGGTTTCTAAACCCTGTTTGGTAAACCATTTCTCCTGTGAGCTTAGATCAGATGTCTGATTTGCTTTGACAGGTGTGTGTGGGAGTATCTGTTTTGTACTGCCCTTGCTAGAACAACATCTTCATTCTACTTAATTGGCAGCTCCGATAATTCCAAAGTCTATTACAAACCATAATTCCTATTTACGCTAACCCCATGGGTGTCTGACAGATGTGGAGTTGGAGAAAGAATAATCTCCACCACCTTAGAAATTTCAGAAAACCACTGAGGTAATCCCAGGTCTCCTCACCTGGAGCATTCTTCTGGACTCCTTACTTGTATCCCTATTATCTGCCATTAAATCAAGTCCTTCCAAAAAAAGACTTGCCCAATAAATAAAATGATGTGACTTTGGTCTCTCCCCTCTAAGGAACAGGTGCAGTAGTATGCTGTCCTAGTGTGGATTGTAACAGGCAGAGGGTTCAGGTCTTGATGAGAAGGAAAACTCAGGTCATGTCTCTGGGGGTGTCCTACCAGGTTGAAACTTATATAGAACATCTCTTGTACCCTGCCTTATATCCTGTTGGCTCACTTTTTTTAGGCACTGCTGCAGCAATAAATTTTCACAGGTATAACTTGAGAGCACAATATATCTGTTGTTTTGGCTTGGGGATTCTTGAATGAAACAGCATGAAATGAGTGTGAGCACTTACTGACACTCTATGAGGCACATTTTGACTGACGGTGGAAGGAATTTGGTCCTTTCAGTGAGGTAGACAGTCTGAGGCATATTCTCTCTGACACCTCGGAAGGTCTTGGCTGGATCAAGCTTCAGTTGTCCACTACAGAAATCAATGTGGCATTTACCAAGGGATTGGCTCTCCTTCTTTTATTGTTTCACTCTTAGTTTGTCATTCACTTCCCTAATAGACTATCTGCGTGAAAACGCCTGTCTCAGTTTCTGCTTTCAAGGGAATCTCAGGCTAACACAAAATCATAACTAGGAAAAATGAAAAGTTGGAGAAAAGAAAGGGTGTGAATAAGATAAACAAGGTATAGATATTTACCTTATCTTAAAATGTATCCAAAATACGATTTGAAGCAGTTATGATCATTGAATAGGTGTAATAAACCACAATTCATTAACACAATCAAAATGACAAAAGTGCATTGTAAATGAGAAGATATTACATCAAGTCCCCAAGTTTGGATAAAATTGCAACAATTGAATGGGATATTTGTATCTAGGTTTCCTAGCAATCAGGGCAAAATGGAAACATGTGGCTTTTAGTGTTTAGCGGTTGGGAGTAAACTAATTAGTCAGTAGACATAAATGCATTCCACATGCTAGACTCCAGACGTTGTTCATCTATAGGAACTCTACCCTATAAATGGAATATTGAAAATGTAGCAAAGAGTATTCCTAATAGCAGAGTTTGCAATAGAAATTATAGAGTTATTCCATGAAGTTGCTTCATGTGCTGTATGTAGTAGAACCAAAATATAATACCAAGAATGGTAAATTGTGAGCAAAACTGCCTCCTGATGAACTTTGAGCAAGATAGTTCAATACTGGACTCTCAGATAACTAAACAAATTAACATATGAAACAACATTTTTTAATCATGCAAATATAACACATTTATTGCAAATATTATCACTTCCCCCTATACCTAACGGCAGACACTCTTACTGATTATGGCATTCTTTCCTCTTGATCTTGGATGCAGCCTTTCAATTTCTTTTTCTTTTTTTTTTAAGTTTCTAACTGGTTGCTTTATTTTTTTTAATTTAAATTCAATTAATTAACACTAATATATTATTAGTTTCAGAGGTAGAGGTCAGTGATTTCAGTCTCATATAATACCCAGTGCTCATTACATCATGTGCCCTCCTTAATGTCCATCACCCAGTAATGATGATCCTCTGTTTTGTTTCTTAAATTCCACATATCAGTGAGATCATATGATAATTGTCTTTCTTGGGGCGCCTGGGTGGCTCAGTTGTTAAGCGTCTGCCTTCGGCTCAGGGCGTCATCCCGGCGTTCTGGGATCAAGCCCCACATCAGGCTCCTCCGCTAGGAACCTGCTTCCTCTCCCCCTCCCCCTGCTTGTATTCCCTCTCTCGCTGGCTGTCTCTCTCTGTCAAATAAATAAATAAAATCTTTAAAAAAAATTGTCTTTCTCCGACTGACTTATTTTGCTTATATACCCTCTAGTTCCATCCACATCATTGCAAATGGTGAGTTCCATTTTTTGATGGCAGAATAATATTCCCTTGTATGTATGTATGTGTGTGTGTGTATACATATATATACATATACATATATATATATATATATATATATATATATATTATATATATATATACCACTTCTTCTTTATCCTTTCATCCGTTGATGGACATCTGGGCTCTTTCCAGTTTGGCTATTGTGGGCATTGCTGCTATAAACATTGGGATGCAGGTGACCCTTAGGATCACTACATTTGTATCTTTGGAGTAAATACCTAGTAGTGCAATTGCTGGCTTATAGGGTAGCTCTATTTTCAACTTTTTGAGGAACCTCCATACCATTTTCTGGGGTGGCTAAACCAACTTGCACTCCCACCAACAGTGTAAGAGAGTTCCCCTTTCTCTGCATCCTCACCAACAGCTCGTTTCCTGACTTGTTCATTTTAGCCATTCTATCCGTTGTAAGGTGGTATCTCCTTGTGGTTTTTGATTTGTTATTTCTCTGATGCCAAGTGATGTGGAGCATTTTTTCATGTGTCTGTTGGCCATTTGTATGTCTTCTTTGGAGAAGTGTCTGTTCATGTCTTCTGCCCATTTCCTGACTGGATTCTTTGTTCTTTGGGTGTTAAGTTTGGTAAGTTCTTTATAGACTTTGGATACTAGCCCTTTATATGTCATTTGTGAATATCTTCTCCCATTCTGTCAGTTGTCTTTGGTTTTGTTGACTGTTTCCTTTGTTGCACTCAAGCTTTTTATCTTAATGAAATCCCAATAGTTCATTTTTGCCTTCGGAGACGTGGCTAGCAAGAAGGTGTTGCAGCCAAGGTCACAGAGGTTGCTGCCTGTGTTCTCCTCTATGATTCTGATGGATTCTTGTCTCACATTTCGGTCTTTCATCCATTTTGAGTCTATTTTTCTGTATAGTGTAAGGAAATGGTCCAGTTTCATTCTTCTGCATGTGGCTGCCAATTTTCCTCACACCATAGTACATTGATGTCATTTCTTCACTTGTTTGTCTCTCCTCTGAGGCTGCAAGTTCCTTAAGGACCTTACTCCTTATTCATCTATTTTTTACACCTCATAACTCTCATAGACACATGGTAGATGTGCTATTAATATTTATTTAGCAAATGAATGCATGAATGAATAAATATGAGTGATGCTATGCACTGTGCTTCTGGTTTACTTGTACTTTCTGGTTTCTCTGTTTTTCAGAGTATTCTCACTTCAAAGTAACTTGGTGGCAAAAGTAGAATTATAAACCCAGAGTTCTTCCTCACTGCTCTCCAAACCATTTTATTGACTTCCAAACACTCTTGAAAAACAAGTTCATGTTTAGTCTAAATCATGTCTAATGGCACAGAGAGGTAGAATTCCAGCTCAAACAAGTATACTGATGACTTTTCTTACACCTTTGATTAAAAAAACAAAACATACAGATAGAAGCACAAAGTATGCATACACATACATGAGAATAAGGCCAGTACTTCATCTTTTTAAGTTCTCGACAGCTTATTCACTTTTAGAGAAAAATAATAGGTATTATTTAATAAGCATGTTCTATGCCAAACACCATATAAAGCATTTATATGCATTGCTTGATCTTCACAATATTCTTATGAAATAAATTCTGAAGTTATCCCCATTACATAGTTGAGAAAATTGTTTAGAAAGGTGAAGAAGTTACATATTGCTCTTACACTGAAAGGCTTGGTTTCAAACTCAAATGTATCTGATGCCATATACCATAATCTAGTCTTGCTCATTTTTATGTATCATCCAGCATGTGTCAAAGGGTCTGGTCCAGAGTAGCAAAGAAGGAATGAATGAAACTAGAGTAGCCAAAACTGAAAATATTTCACTTAGAGCAGAGCTACAAGCCCCAAAGTCTTTGACTTTGGTTTCTCCTAACTCCTAGACTTCTGTGACTTCCTAACACCATAGAAAATGATATTCATGTGCATTTTATTTTTATTATTTTTAGTAAATCTCAACTGTTGAGTTTTTTAAAGAATAACATACAGTGTTATATTAGTTTCAGGTGTGCACTATAATGTTTCAACGATTATATACGTTACTCAGTGTTCATGATACGTGTACTCTTAATCCCCTTTATCTATTTCACCCTCTCCCTACCCACTTCCCCTCTGGTAGCCACCAGTTTGTTCTCTGTATTTAAAAGTCTGTTTTTTTGTTTGTCTCTTTTTTTCTTTGTTTTGGTCATTTGTTTTCTTAAATGCCATATGGGAGTGAAATCATTATGGTATTTATCTTTATCTTATTTTACTTAGCATTATACCCTCTAAGTCCATCCGTGTTGTTGCAAATGGCAAGATCTCATTCTTGTTTACCTGCATTTTAAAAGTCTCCATCTGGAGGATCCTGGGTGGCTCAGTCGGTTAAACATCCGACTCTTGATTTCAGCTCAGGTCATGATCTTATAGTCATGGGATCGAGCCCCTCATTGGGCTCCAGGCAGAATGTGGAGCCCGTTTAAGAGTCTCTCTCCCCATCTCCCTCTCCCCCTACCCACTCTGCTCATATATGCTTACGCTCTCTCTCCAAAAAAAAAAAAAAAGTCCCTGCTGGCATTTAACTGGAGTGTGGATAAATTGGTGGTCTTCTTCCCACATATGCACCCTTTCGATAGCAGTCTTCTTTTAGTAGGTAATTCAGTTTAGGTTCATTCGAAACAGAGTCATCTTTTTTGATAATATACAAATTTAAAAGATCAGTGAAGTGTGAGAGCTAAATGGATATAAAAATACTAGAACATATGCAGGGGGTGTAGAAAAGAGGCAGACAATACAGCATTTCTCAGCATGAGGGCTGCTCTGTCGCATTACTACTTGGGACATCTGTGCCTGCACCAAGCTGTCTCAGAGAAAGGCTTCGAGCCAAACCATCATGCAGACCTCATCCTCCACACATAGTGGTGGCAGAGCTGCTATTCAGAAGCGCCTGCCCACGAATACAATTTGCTCACTGGGGCTGCAAGGAGCATCAGATCATACGATGCACTGTCTCCATCTACTAACACCTTTGCAGTCACTGCACAGCAGGGGCTCTACATGGCTCTTTTAATCTTCTCGCCCTCTGGAGGAAATAAGAACTAAGATTTCCCTTCCCCTCACAAATTAAATTGTATTACCAGGTAGCAAGGGGGCAGTACCAGCTGAATCAAACTGATGACAAAAGCAGACAGGAGAATTTCAATGTCCTCAGCTGTGTTTGAGGGAGAGAGATTTTTATTTCCAAAGCAATAACTCAGCAAGCCGTGAGCCCTAGTGCCGTGCAAGCACCGTGGTGTCACTCGCTAAATCTAAAGCCAGGAGTGGCACACTCCAGGTATCGCTTACTCACAGCCAGCTGAACTTACGGTGTCTCCGTCAGCAACCGAGCCGTGCCCTCTTTTGCCCCCTTGCAAATCTGTACAGTTGCTATCCTCCTGCATCTTTGGATTGGCACATATGTTTTAAGAAACAACTGCTTTACGATAGGGCGTTGCATCTACCTATTTAAAGATTCCTATGCCTAGCCAGTGGGGTTGGCTTTCAGATTACTAAATTCAAACTCCTTAGGCATAAATGACCTGTAAATGAAGCATGTTGTGAAAAACATTTTCAAATTGTAGAAATCCTCCTGCTTGTTTCTGACAAGAAGATGTAATAAAAGGTTGAATAATATCTTTGGGATTCATAAATCATGAATGTGGTCTTGTGTTGACGCTGTGGTATGTATGTTGCTCACAGTCTGTCCACGACCCATGACTAATGCCTGTATTGCCGGTGTCATCACTACCCTAGTCATTTGCAACAGACATTAAGATGGCTCTTTCCAAAGTACATTCCTTGGAAGACTAATGCTGCATAATAGTGTTCTATGGAAACACCCTACTGGGAAATGTTTTTGTGAATCTGTAGGAACAAATTATGCTCTGTTGCATTTTTCAAAGTTATTTGATTAGAAATCGCTCCCTTTCAAAAAATATCTTGAAGGCTAAACACCCACTAGAACTGCCATTTGAGGGAAGAATAAAAACAAACAGTAGCATAGGTTATCACCATCCAGATGTTCATAATGAGTATGAGGGAGAAACAAGCACCAACTTTCCCTGTTTGAGCACTACGTTTCCCCTCAGATTAAGACCCTGCACCTTGATCTCCACTGCAGAGTCATATAGCAAAAATAGCAAAGACTGTCTGTGTTGTCCACTCTTCTCTTTCCAGTGTTAGGCACATATGAGGTGCTCAGTAGGTAGATGCTTGTTGAATCAATGAGTGAATGAAGGAATGGATGGATGAAAGAATGAATCAGTCTGCATATCCCTCTTTCTGAATGTGGGTACCTATGATAATGCTTTGTTTTTCTAAAGTAAGTAGGCTGGAGGCGCCTGGGTGGCTCAGTCAGTTAAACATCTGACTTGGGCTCAGGTCATGATCTCGAGGTCCTGGGATCGAGCCCAGTGTTGGGCTCTCCCTGCTTGGCAGGGAGTCTGCTTGTCTCTCTCCCTCTTCCCCTCCCCTCACCCTGCTTGTACTCACTCTCTCTTTTTCAAATAAATAAAATCTTTTTTAAAAAAGCAAGTAGGCTGTATTAGAACAGATGTTTCTAACCACCACAGTGGTTCTGCTCTCCTCTCTGTAACTTGTAAATAATGACATCACATGCCTGTTTCAAAATGTCAGCCTCTGTTGCTGGCTGTGTTGTTGCCGTGGCAACACAGACTATGACATTATAAGCTATGGTCTCTGCCATGGCAGCTATTTGAGAATTACCCTGAAGAATTCCACAATGAGTGGAGTGAATTCCACAGTGAGATACTGTTGTTCTGGATCCCTATCCCCTCCCTGGTCAGAACCTTGATGTGCCCGTACCTGTGAAAATGAGGTTTACTTTACATTGCTTTCTTTTATTGTTCAGGGCCTAATATTCTAGTTGCTAAATAATTATTTTATCTTCCTCCTTCATTTGCTTCAATTATGCTCACAGTACAGAAAGTTAGAAAATACCCTCAAGAGCACTGATGCTCAGACTTTGGGATTTTACAGACTGGAAGAACTCATTAAACATTAGAGGAATAAATATGTGCTTGTCCACTTTTATTGTTGCTAAGTAAAGACAAAAATTAAAAAAGTCACCAATTTTCCTAGTTTTATAAAGGATGGACATTTTGGAGGTGCCTTGGTGGCTCAGTCAGGTAAGCATCTGCCTTTGGCTCGGGTCTTGGGATCGAGCTCCACGTCGGACTCCCTGCTCAGCGGGGAGTCTGCTTCTCTCTCCCTCTGCCCCTCCCCCTGCTTGTGCTCTCTCTCACTCTCACTCTGTCTCTCTCACATTAATAAAAAATAAAAATAAAAAAAGAATGGACACTTTGTCCCCTCAAAGCAGTAAGGACAAGTTTAAAATAAGGGATATTTTTTTAATTTGAAGAAGCCTATAACATATGAGTCACATTGCCTTTATTCGTTTTATTAGACTGTTGAACATTTTACCATGGACATACCCTGATTGTTCCCTAAACACATATTTGAAAATCTCTTCTCAAAGGAGCAGTAGGAAAACAAAAGTAAATGTAAAATATGTGAAGCTTTATTCTAAAGGCCAGGGTCTATACAGCCTAAAATTCTATCCTGTCAGTGGCTCCAAGGAACATGGAACAAGGCTGAGCTCGCCATGCCAATCTTCAGAGCGTGTGTGTTGCACTCAGAGCATTAACCTTCTCCACCCTCCTCCAGCTGCCGCCTACCTCTGCACTCTCCCTCCCAGCACACAGCCTCACTTCCTCTCTCGCGAGAAAATTGAGGCAAGTTTCTTGATTTCATATATGCAAATTATCTAAATCCCAGCTAAGCTTTTTTAGAAGTTTAGTCCTTCAATTATTTCCACTTGTTTGAAATTTTCAAACTCTCCCACTTCACTGATATCTTTGCTCCAGCGTTCAGCTTCTCCTTACTCACTTCTCCCTAGTAAAGTAAAAAATCAGATCTATCTTGATCCACATTAATTGTGCATATTATTACTGTAGCTCCCCAAAAAGCAATCAACCCCCTTGCATTTCTCACTGTAGTTCTCATGGATTTTTAAGAAGGTTTTCGACGTTTCTCAGTCCCTCTCTCAGTGTAAGCAGATCAGGTACGATCTCCCTCTCTAGTAGGCCCGGCCAGGTCTGTGCCCTTACTGTCCCAGCTCCTTCACTCACCATGGATGGGGTAAATCAGGTCAGATTAGTGCTTGTGGACGTGGTTGTATGTGGTCAGAGACCCACTATTTCCAGTGGATCTCCAGAGATTTCCAGTGAGCCCTGAATAAACCTGTAATCTCCGTCTTGCTGTCTGTTCTTTATGTATATAAGCATTGGCCAGAATCTTGGAGAGTCAGAGTTAAGTGGTAGAATTTGGACCCAGCTTCACTCCAAACTCCTAATATTTTATACCCCTGAACCCCACTTCTTTTATGTCCACCCCCTGCAATCTGGTTTCCCCACCCACAGAACACTCAACCACTCTGGCAAAATCTCACCAGTGTCTTTCTAATTGTCAATTCAATAACATGTGTCAATCTTGTAATGTTTTTATATATCTTGAAAATCTTAAATTTTTGAAAAGTAAAATATAAACTTTTTTACTTCTTGAAATCTTGAATTTTTTAGCTCTTATTTTATTCTTCCCTGTTCTGATACTTCTGACCATTTTTTCTTTGAAATTCCTGAGTCTTCCTCCACAGAAAACACTTTAAGTGTACTTTTACTTCTCTACTTCTTCCCAGATTCGTTCACTAAATCCCTTAAATGTTAACATTCTTTTAGGTTCTGATGGTGACCTTCTTCTAATCCTGTTACTCTTCTGCCATTACTTCTACCACTAGGTTGACTTTCAAACCGACATGGCCAGTAGAGGTCTGTTTCTGGACTATGAGTTCCGTACATCCTTCTGCCTCTTCAAACTCTCCACCTCGGTAAATGATAAGCATCCCAAACTACTCTGCCTATTCAAAATTAACTCGGTCACTCCAGCATGACGGCACTGAGGAATTCCACTGATCTGCTCCCCAATGAAAGTGGTAAAAATTATTTTTTTAAAAAACAACCATTTAAAGCTTCTCTACTCCTAGGTATATACTCAAGAGAAACAAAAACATATATCCACACAGAGACTTGTACACAAATGTTTATAGCCATTCATAGTATTATTCATAATAGCCAAAAGCTGGAAAAAAAAACCTCAATGTCCACTAATGAATGAATGGATGAACAGAATTTTGTATAACCATACAATGGACTCTTATTCAGCCATAAAAAGAATGGAATACTGATACATGGATGACCCTTGAAAACACTCCACTAAGTGAAAGAAGCTACTCACAAAAGACCACACGTTATATGATTCCATTCCTTCCATTCATGTGAAAGTCTAGAATCTCTAGAAACAAAGTAAATTAGTTGTTGTTTAGGGCCATAGAGGGAAGACTAGGTATATAGGGGGGTGATAGCTAAAGGGCACAGGGTTTCTTTTTTCTTTTTGACATAAATATTCTAAAATTGACTGTAGTCATCGTTGCATATATCTTTGAATATACTAAATACCATTGAATTGTACACTTTAAATGGACGAATTGTGTGGTATGTGAATTATATCTCAATAAATCTGTTTTAAAAAATGAATCAATCATTTCCACTCAGGTCTGTTTATTCTTGTCTTTCCCCAAGGCATTCTCTTAACCTCTCAAGGCAGTAATTATCCTGGAAGTTATTCTAGACTTCTCTCTTTACCTTTACCCCTGTGCCCAGCTCTTCACTGATTCCTACCTAGTCTACTTCCTAAAATTGTTCTGACCTGTCCTGTTCTCTCCATCCCACTATCATGCTCTCAGTTCATGGTCTCATAAATATGATTTCTCTTGATATACATCCCTGTCCTAAGAGTTGAGTATGAAGGGAATGGTATCGGAATTGGTGGTGAGGGTGGGGGGGTTAATTGAGGGACGCATTTGCTTATACTCCAGTAATTTTTTTCTTTTGCTGTTTTACTTGAAATGTTTTAGACAGCGATAATAATGGCAGGGTTCTACTCACATGTCTATACCTCTTCTCTGCTTTTGATTTCTTTCTTCCTTTCTTTCTCTTTTCTTCTTTCTCTTTTTATTTATGCTGTTCTTTTTTTTATACTGATGCATTTTAAGCCAAATGGAGGAGTGAGTATTTTGTCCTTCTCATTCCTCACTCCTAAGCAACAAAAAATTCCTGTTTATTTTACTTCTTTAAGTGCAAAAATTAGAAAAAACATATTTCTCTAGACACGTATATGTGCAATTGTTTTGAGTGACTACATATTAGTTTTAACAACTTTTGGGAACGGGGAACTATTGGGAATAAATAATTTGGGGGATTTGACTTATAACTAATTTTTGGTAAGGAGGATTATTATGAGGGTGAAGAATTTTACTACTGTAGGTTAGTGTTGTCTATGGAAGAGGAACTGTGTTGGATGATGTCAGAAGGTGGAAGAGGAACAGTAAAGNAGGGGAACTGTTGGGAATAAATAATTTGGGGGATTTGACTTATAACTAATTTTTCATAAGGAGGATTATTATGAGGGTGAAGAATTTTACTACTATAGGTTAGTGTTGTCTATGGAAGAGGAACTGTGTTGGATGATGTCAGAAGGTGGAAGAGGAACAGTAAAGTATCCTCCAGACTGAGAAGGCACTTTGGAACCATAACCTGAACCAAGGCACTCCATACCATTTACGCAGTTCTATTCAGGATAACTTACTGACAGGGGATAGGGCAAACAACTACCCAGGTGCTGCACATCTATTCTCTACAAAGTCCAGACTTGAATTCACAGCTTTCATAGAGTTAGGGGATATGCAGAGGTCATTGTGGTAAGGTCAAAGGGTTTAATATTTAACAAACCTCATGGTACCATCTGTACACCAGAAGGGAGGGAGGGGAAGAAACTATGTTATCTCTACTAGTTATCTAAACAACTTTAGGTGGGGCGATCACAACAAACCTTCCTGCAAGGTCAGGGCATACATTAATCTCCAAGGGGCCTGGAACTTGTAACCCTGAGGGAGGTCATTGCACAGACATGAACAAGATGGAGGGCCAAAAATGGAGTCACTATTGTCAGCACTCCTACAGATGGTCAGATTTAATGACAATGATTAATGCATTAACTGTTTAAAAATAGCTATTTTATAATAAAAATCATTGTTATTATTTGTTTGGGAGGTGAAACGTACAATGGTTAGTAGGTTCGAAAACATAATTTGGCAAACCACATGGTAACTCGTAAAGCTCAAACTCCAGTAAATGGTTTTAAGAACAATACTAGGTCATGGTGGATAATCCTTTTAATGTACTGTTGGATCCTATTAGCTAGGATCTTGTTGAGAATTTTGGCATCCATATTCATAAGGGATATTGGTCTGTAATTCTCCTTTTTGATAGGGTCTTTGCCTGGTTTGGGGACCGAGGTAATACTGGCCTCATAGAATGAGTTTGGTAGTTTTCCTTCTGTTTCTATTTTTTAAAACAGCTTCAGGAGAATAGGTATTATTTCTTCTTTGAATGGTTGGTAGAAATCCCCGGGGAATCCGTCAGGCCCTGGCTTCTTGTTTTTTGGGAGGTTTTTGATCACTGCTTCAGTCTCTTCATAATTAATCGGTCTGTTTAAAAAATCAATTTCTTCCTGTTTCAGTCTTGGTAGTTTATAGGTTTCCAGGAAGGCATCCATTCCTTCCACGTTGTTTAATTTATTGGTATAAAGCTGTTGATAAAAGTTTCTAATGAGCCTTCCTATTTCATTGGTGTTGGTTGTGACCGCTCCCTTTTCATTCATAATTTTATTAATTTGGGTCCTTTCTCTATTCTTTTGAATAAGTCCTGCCAGTGGCTTATTGATCTTACTTATTCTTTCAAAGAAACAGCTTCTAGTTCTGTTAATCTGCACTACTGTGCTCCTGGTTTCTAATTCATTGATCTCTGCTCTAATCTTGATCAACGGCTTCCTCGTGCGTGGGTTAGGCCTGTTCTTCTGTTCTAGCTCCAGCTTCTTGAGGTAAGAATATAAAAACTGCATTTTAGATTTTTCTATTCTTTTGAGAGAGGCTTGGATGGCTATGTATTTTCCCCTTAGGACTGCCTTTGCAGTGTCCCATAGGTTTTGGATCATTGTGTTTCCATTCTTGTTGGTCTCCATAAATTGTTTA
>NC_048226.1:75166136-75196924 GCF_002007445.2 Ailuropoda melanoleuca
GTTCATAGCAGTGTTGTCCACAATAGCTAAATCGTGGAAGGAGCCAAGATGCCCTTCAACAGATGACTGGATTAAGAACATGAGGTCCGTATATACAATGGAATATTACTCAGCCATCAAAAAGAATGATTTCTCAACATTAGCTGCAACATGGACGGGACTGGAGAAGATAATGCTAAGTGAAATAAGTCAAGCAGAGAAAGACAATTATCATATGGTTTCACTCATTTATGGAACATAAGAAGTAGGAAGATCGGTAGGAGAAGAAAGGGAAGAAGAAGGGGGGGGTAAACAGAAGGGGGAATGAACCATGAGAGACTATGGACTCTGGGGAACAAACTGAGGGCTTCAGAGGGGAGAGGGGTGGGGGAATGGGATAGGCTGGTGATGGGTATCAAGGAGGGCACGTATTGCATGGTGCACTGGGTGTTATACGCAAGTAATGAATCAGGGAACTTTACATCAAAAACTAGGGATGTACTGTATGGTGAGTAGCATAATATAATAAAAAAATATTATTAAAGAAAAGAACAATACTAAATTGGGTTCACAACATCTGAGGAAGAGGAGACTTTAGATTTGCAAATGCAGGAACTGGATTTTTTTTTTTCCTTTCCCAAGGATGATTTGCTACAAGAAAGCTCTTTCTAAATGGACAGGGATGTTCGTGTCTGTAAATATGTGCACTGTCATTGTGGGTAAGCCATGTGGGTAGCCAGTATAAAAATCAAAGTTTTATCTGATCAATATAGATACAAAACAAAGAGATTTAGGTAATATTAAAAAGTATCTCTGAGCTGAGATAACATAGAGCACTCCTCCCCATTATTGGGGCCTGTCAAGGAAATACAGTGCTTCAGTTCATCAATTAAGACTCTTTCCTTGCATGGAGAATGGTTTTTGTTTCTTCTTTTCAAGACTCCATCCTCCCCACACAGCAATATATAGCATCTATTCATGTATGAAACAGTACACAATTGAATTGATGTTGCTTCAATCTGAAATTAACAACTCATTGTGATTAGTCCGGCATCATTAGTCCAGTTTCCTACATCTGACAGATTGCAGTTTCCTTTGGTTATAAATCCAGATATATCAGTCTGGTACCAAGAGACTCTGGTATTGCCCATTTCTTCAATCTTTAATGCATCAGATCTCTTAGATTGTACATGTACCTTACTAGTTAAACTTTCAGAGGACACATTTTTCTCTTTGTTTTAAAAATATTTCACTCTAAGGAAGCCAGTATTCCTTTGCTATTTTTCCTCTCTTCATGCAAGAAAATGCATTTTCGTGTGTATTCTAAATGTAATGGGCATAATTTGACCTGCGTTGTTGTTCTTCTTCTTTTTTTTTCTTTAATGGAGAGAAAGAGAACATGCTCACATGGGTGGAGGGAGGGGCAGAGGGAGAGGATCTCAAGCAGACTCTGCGCTCAGCACAGAGCCCAACGTGGGGCTCAATCTTGATGTTAAGATCATGACCTGAATTGAAATCAAGAGTTGGGCACCTAACTGAATGAGCCACCCAGGAGCCTCTGACCTGTATTCTTGACACATTATTTGCTCTTCCTGAAACAAAGAAAGCCAGTTTGTTTATTTAAATAACTATCATTAGGGGCACCTGGGTGGTTCATTCAGTTCAGCCTCTGACTCTTGGTTTCGGCTCAGGTCATGACCTCAAGGTCAGGGAATAGAGCCCTACCTGGTGCTCTGTGCTGGGGGAGGGGGTCTGCTCGAGATTCTCTCCCCCTCCCTCTCCTCCTCCTCTCCCCCTCCTCATGCTTACATGCTCTCTTTCTTAAATAAATAAATAAATAAATAAATAAATAAATAAATAAATAAATAAATAAAATCTTTTAAATAATAAATAACTACAGTTATATGTTTGCAAAGAAAGTTTATATTTAAAGCTATATTATTTAATTAATAGCCATCTCCATTTTTAAAAAAAGACATTTTGTTAAGGGCTTACCCAAGCATCTAATATTTGTGTATGATTTTTAATCATCTATTCATCTTTACCCATAATAGAACATTCTCAGTCTAAGGAAGCTTGGCACCAATTGTCAGAAAACATCAATCAGTTATTTCCTGGATGAACAGTTCATACAATGATGAGCAATTCGCCAATCACTGCATGCTTGAGATGGGTGACTATCCCAAGAAAAAATTTTTTGTAGTCCCTGCCCTCTCAAAAAATTTTCTAGACTAATATTACAGGAAACAAGAAAGTTAGACAAAAGAAATCAATGTTTTGCTAAGATGTGACTGAATGTAACAAAAGGCAGCAAATGAACAAGATTGAGAGCATAAAATACATTCAATCCAGTTAGAATTGATTTATCTTCAAAACAGAATCAGCAACAAAAAGATAGATGTATCACTTGTTATATTCCTCCATCACTTAGGCAAGCCTATATAACCCAGGATGTCCGATTCACCAATACAAATGGAAAAAATTTGCTATTTTGTAACGAAAGATCTGTGGCTATGATCAGTGTTGTTAGAAAGGAAAAAGTATAAACTGTTTTATGGTGTGCATGCGTGTGTGTGTGTGTGTGCATGCGTGCATGTGTGTGTTCACTGCAGATATCCAGGCCCTGGATATCTGTGTGGGATCCCCAGCTCTGGCACGTGTTTTGAGGTCTCCTGTTGCCCTTTCACTCTAACCTCTAGATCAGAGTTTTCCAAACTTGGGACCCTATTTAGCAAGAAAAATGTAAATAATAATAGTCTGTGCTCTAATAAGCTTGGGAAACTATTAAATAAAGGTAAAGAGGCTTCCTTAAGATTTTCCAGAAGCAGGGGCACCTGGGTGGCTCAGATGGTTAAGCGTCCGCCTTCGGCTCAGGTCATGATCTCAGGGTCCTGGGATCGAGTCCCACATCGGGTTCCCTGCTCACCAGGGAGCCTCCTTCTCCTTCTCCCTCTACTTCCACTTCTTCCCTCTACTACTCCCCCTGCTTGTGTTCTCTCGCTCTCTCTGTCAAATAAATAAATAAATAAATTTCCAAAGGTAGTTAAGATACAATTGTACATTGTAAATATTTACAATTAATATATTATGCTCTCTTTCATTTTTGACTCATTCAGTTCTATGTAAAACATTCCATGGAACACATTTGGGAACTTTTGACATAGACTCTGGGCTCTTAGGGCCTTTTACCCAAATCTTACCCCCTATCTTAGCCCTTGAGATTGTGTCACTCAGGAGGCAAGAGGCATAGCATAACCAGTTGCCCACCCAAAGGCTTTTCAGATCCACCAGTAAGAGGCAGTCCCTGACCTATGTTACTATATGAAATATTGTAGGCAATGTTCATTAGTGTAGTCAAGATGCCATGATTTCTAACCAAAGAAAGGAAGGGGGGATCCTCCTATTGAATCACTACCCCACAAGTGTTGTGATCCTTGACTCTAACACATACCACAACCACCCCCTCAATCCTCCATTCCTCTGCCAGAAGAGAGTAGAGTCTGGTGGGACAGGGAGATTTTCATGGCTCCTGTTGTTCATTAGACCATTACTACAAATGTACTCATTCATAGATACTGGATTACAGCTATCTGTTCGGTACTATTCTAACCACAGAACAATGTAAACTTTGCAAGAGAGATTCTAATGATACTTTATTTAATGAATACCTTGTTTTAAAATGATACCTTTAAACTAAGGCATGGGGAGGAGTTCCTTAAAATCAGTATGGTCTATCTAAAATACAGAAGAATGTCCCACTGACATCAGGAATCATCTGATGCCTCACTTACAAAGAGTGCCTGCTGGCATGCAATGTTCAAACTTCCTACAGATTGGCAGAAAAAATAATTATTGTGACTCTACTGTGCAAGATGTGTGTAAAAGCAAGGATCCTGATCACACAGGACTTCATTTTCAATAAAGTCCCCTAAGGAGATACAAGAGGGCAGCAACGGAACACTTAATTTTATTCTTTATTCAGTTTGGTGGGTCACAAGAAATGCTTCTTTCTGGATAATTTTTTCTTAGAAAATAAGGAGACTGAAAATGTCAAGCAGACTGGAAGAGCATGAAGTACACTCATCATAGAATCAAACAGACCAGGGATTGGATATTAGGTCTGTCACTACCTAGCTAATTACCTTGAATAAGTTTATGAATCGTTTTCAGCTCCAGTTTGCTCGCCTATTACATGAGGATAAAAATATCTAGCTAAATGATCAATATGCAAATATCATCATGTAATGTTTCTAGCTCACAATAGGTATTCCATAAATTAGTATCTCTAGGCTAAAATGAAAACGAAGCAAATAAGCAAATACCAAAAGCAACATAGCACTAACAAGAACTATCAATCTTATGTCTATGATGGTTGTTATTCCACAGTAAAATTCTTTCGTCTAATTTGATCATAGGTCATATCTGACAAAGCGTAGCATTTTTATGGTTTGAAATGTGCTATGTCTCTGACAGATCTAACACTGACAAGAGGAGAACTAATGGCTCTAGTCGGTCAACAGGAGCCTTATTCAGTCTACCTGTAGGGAGTTTTTGTAAGACAAAAAATTCACATCTGGGAACTAAAGTTTGGGTTTATTTTAGGTTTTATTTTAAAGCCAGTCTTGAAAACAAAGTCCTGTACTATTTGGCAAATAAGATAATAAACTGATGGATGATATTATAAAATATGATTAAAATCAAACATGCAGTAACTAGTTTAAACGCTAGTGTTAATTGTTCTTTGAATACTTCCACTTACAATTTTAGGACAGAATATGCCCTAGACTTGTTCTAGCCTAGACTGTACTTTAGTGTGGCCCAGAAGTCATTAACCTGGCATACACACCCTCAACTTTTACGAAACATCGTAGTGGAGACCTACCTATCAAAGATGAAATACAGCCAAGCTGCTCTAAGGCAGAAATATTTCCCTGGGGGTACTTTAAGAGAATTGGAATGTGGGTTGGGGGTAACCTATATCAAATAAGCATTTGTTAGAAAAACATATTAACCAGGAAGTATAACATCAGAGTAAGTGCCAGGGTACTCTGGTATACAAGTCAGAGTTTGAGTAGAAAAATAGAAGCACTATAAGTGTCACTGGAATCAGGAAATTAATAGAGGAATTAAAGTTTACACACATATGGAAGGAGCCAGAAAAGTGAAGGCCCGGCAGGCTGGAGGATTGGGAAACAGTCCATGATGGCTTCAGCCTGAGTTACTGGAGTGGGTGGAGAAGCTGGACTCAGAGAAACCACTGATTCTGGCCACCAGGACCCAGAAGAGGGCAGCCACAGAGGCATCTACAAAAAGCCACCATGCCTTGCTGCCATGCTTTCTGAGTATATGGCTTCCTCCTCACTTTTGCCTTCCAGATCTCATAGTTCCCCTCGTGAGCAGCCTCTGAAGACAGAACCATGCAGGTGAGGGATCTGGGGAAATGTAGTTCCCAGCCTTGCAAGGGAGTGGTGATGGTCCTAAGTTGGTAAGAGACACCCTGGGTACATCTTGTGCTGAGATGTCCTAGCTGTCCCTGGGGTTGGCAACAGCTGCAGAATGTTTGAAAAGATGTCCATCCCTTAGTATCACTTTTAGCATTCTTCATATAAGAAATTCTTATGAGAACTGTGATAAAAAAAATAAAAAAGAAGCAGCAAAATGACTTTGTTAAAACACTAAATCAAGAAAGAGAAGTCAAGCATGTATCGAGTACCTTTTGTGTGACAGGCATTAGGTGATTTACAGCTTTTATTTCATTTACTCTCACAACATAGATTGTAGCTTTATTTTTTCATTTTACAGATAAGGCAACTTCATTTTAAAGGTGAAATAAATGTTTCCTGAATCATTTAACTGGTAGATGATGANTCTTCATGGTAGATGATGAAGTAGATGGAAAAACCTAGGTTGGGTCTAAACACAGTCTTATTTCTACCACACCATAATACAGCCTATGAAAGGGGAGAAAATTTTGACATTGCTTTTAGCAAAACACAAATATTTTTATATTAATTAATAAAAGCCTACACTGGCATTTCTTTAACCCTAAATGTGTATTCTGTGGCCTACCTGTATCAGAATAACGAAGGAATTTACATTTAAACTAGTTCTCTAGGTGATTCTTTTTTACTCCACGGTTTAAGAATCACTGATTTAGACATTCTTCAGTTATCAGGGTGAATACTGAATCAGGAGAAAGAGCCAGTTTTACTGCAATGAGAATATATTAACTAGCAGGACATATCAAAATAACAGAGCTATGCAAAGTTTCTGTAAAATACAGAATTAGAGGGTGTTCAAATCCCTACCCTTTTTGTCAATATTATTGCCTTACATAATCGCCTTCCTGGAATTAAATAACACATTATGTTTATTTCCAAATAAAAAGGAATCTGGAACAAAAAAGCACAAATGTTTACTTCTTCCCAGGAAAAATCAGTACAGTTTATCTAAGGCCATAACATTTTCAAATTAAAGTTGTCCACAGTTATCCTTATGGCCAGCTGATTGTCACATGTTCACCAAACAGCCACATCCTGCAAATAGCGAGGCACTTGAATGAATCCGTTTTGTTTTCCTACACAAGAACCTAGTACATTCACATTCTCCGGTGACCCAGCAGACACTACAGGACTTACAGTACTTACATTCACTCAGGAACTCTTCGTAACCCTGTGCTTCTGGTTCAGTTTCTCAGTAGAATATAATGACCTTAATTGCAGAGACACCTCTTTTTGATAGCGAGATCTTTTCCGGATCGGAGCTTATGTTCTAAGTGCATGCAAGAACACAAGGAAAATTATATTAGGAGAATAACCATCAAATTTCAAATGCATCCCCTAGAGGATTTAATTGAAGAGGAAATTCCTAGTCATGCTGTTCTCTGTGGAGCTAAGCAATTGCGCTACTGTTTTTCTTGTTTGGTAACCAATGTATTTCAAAAGCCAGTTCTTAGGCCCAGGATGTCTACACAAAATGAAAACACAAAATATTCAGAGAGACTAACCTAAGAAGAATATTAGTTAAGCTTAGCCAGCTAACGAAGTATAATAATT
Organism: Ailuropoda melanoleuca; assembly: GCF_002007445.2. Classification (NCBI taxonomy): domain Eukaryota; kingdom Metazoa; phylum Chordata; class Mammalia; order Carnivora; family Ursidae; genus Ailuropoda; species Ailuropoda melanoleuca. The sequence continues at coordinate 75,173,171 of NC_048226.1, forward strand.
GAGAAACATAATGAAAATTATTTCAAGGCTTTATGAAGAAAATATAGACTAAAGGAAATTCTTACAATTACAGACATTTCATGTTGGAAAAAAAATTGGTTCATCAAAGTTCCATCCCTGGCTCATCTGCTCCCAGCTGCCTCATTCCTTCCTGTAGGATGGGTTTCTTTCTACCACCTGGGATCCATGGAAAACCGGAACTGTGTTCCAGAACTACCTTACTAATAAAGTCTCCTTAGTGCTGATTTGTTTTATGCTCATTGTGACCTTGCTCCCTCAGTTCCTACAAGATCTGTCTTTTTGATCATTTAATATGGATTTCAGACTGTGTATGTCCACTACCTTTTTGTCTTTTGGTTTTCTGTACCCATCTCATCTGCCTTTTGACATTCTTGATCTTTCTTGGCACTCTTTTGGGGGGAAGGGGTGGCAGAGGGAGAGAGATCATCTCATGCAGACTCTACGTTGAGCACAGCCCAAAGCGGGGCTTGATCTCACAACCCTGAGATCACTGCCTGAGCTGAAATCAAGAACTGGGCACTTAACCGACTAAGCCACCCAGGAATCCCTTTCTTGTCACTCTTACATATGCTTCAGACTCAAGACACCTGACAATCTGTTCCACCTGGGGGCTTTTGTGGTTTCTCTAGTCCTCTGGATTCCCTTACCTATTATGGTCACATGGAAGTTTATACCTGATTCTAGTAGACATTAATTAGGCTATTAGATAATTCCTTGGCTGAAGAATCAACTATTGAGAAAGGTTAGTTAACCCGTCTTAACTGGACCTCTATTTCCCCCCCATTTAATGTGGGGCTTTTCATATCTACCTCCTAAGGAAGCTTTAAGAATTAAATGAGGTGGGGCGCCTGGGTGGCTCAGTCGTTAAGCGTCTGCCTTCGGCTCAGGGAGTGATCCTGGCGTTCTGGAATCGAGCCCCACATCAGGCTCCTCTGCTGGGGGCCTGCTTCTTCCTCTCCCACTCCCCCTGCTTGTGGTCCCTCTCTCGCTGGCTGTCTCTCTCTGTCAAATAAATAAAATCTTTAAAAAAAAAAAAAAAGGAATTAAATGAGGTGACTCATGTGAAGCCCCCAGTGCCTATACCTGTGTAGCACCTCTCACTTCATAAGAACTTAAGCACCAATGCTAATATATTTTTTCATTTTATTACTTCTATATTGCTTTGACACTTAGGTAAATTTAAGAAATTTTTCTGTTTCATGAAATAGTTCATCTGCTCTTCCTAAAATAAAATCAACATTAAATAAATTTTTTAAATCTCCAGGGAAAGAATTTAATGCTCTCCTCCCTTGAAAGACTCATTGCCTAGCACCAGGCTGGGCTTGATAGTAGGTGTACAATAAATAATTACTGAAGTGAATTAAAGTGAAGGGGGAGCTGGAAAGGTTTTGAAGGCAGTTGCCAGGCTGCCTGTTACATGTTATTCCTGACAGAATGTCTTCCATGAATTAATGATTCAGAACACCAGGTGGTCAGCCACAAGCTTCCTAAAAAGGGAAAGGAGAAGGAGGAGAGGAGGATTTTCACATGAAAGCTTTAAGTTTCACCACAGTGAATTCAAAATTCTCCTTTCTCGCTTCCAAAACGAGGCAGCTGGTGTCACAGCTTCACTCCCAACTGTTCGGAGCAGAGGCAGCCATGTCTGGGTTGCAAGGCACGATGTTACTGGACTCCATCTTACTCCCACACTGCTTCCAGGTTCTAATGATTCCAAAGATTCATTTGCACTTAGATTAACCTTGATAAGTAAAATACTTGGATGTCTCCAGTTCTTAAAAAATCAAAGTATATGAAAAACTTTAAAAGATTTTAAAACTCCCTAAGAAGCAAACTTGGCAAGAATACAGCAACTTGGAAGAAAAAATTTTACCGGTGTCAAGACTCTTCTTTATTTTATAGTCATACCCCTTTGGAGTCCTGAGGTTCATATAAGGGCAGAGAGACAAGTTTGGCTTAAGAACTTTGGAATACTTTATTGAGCTGATGCCTGTCCAGATAATGAGAACAAAGCCATGGCTCTTTCAAGCCTAGCTCCAAAGGATACATATTTTGGCCAAGTCTTATTTAAAATGCACATGTACACACACACACACACACACACACACATTTTTCTCATTGAAATATTGAATAATATTCTTCAATATAAGCATCCCCTCTCATCATCATGGCAACCCATGGCCCAAGAAGATGAGCTTAAAGAGACTGCCAATGCAACCTTTATCCCCTGTTTAAATAATTTGACTTTGCAGATCTCATCTTAGCTTGGAGAGCTCTTGGTATCTTATGACAACATCTATCCATAAACAGGAATATATTTTCAAATTGATTGTACTCTGCCTGACACCCCAGCTTACATTCTCTTCTATGTCTAGCGGAAGTAAATCAGAGAAATATGATTACACATATCCTACAGATTCACCTGATATAGGGAGAAGGTTAAGATGCTATCATGTTGTAAGACAAGATAATGCAGATTATAACTAGTTGGTCCTATTTAATAATTAAGAAATTAAAGGATGAAGTACCATGGGCAAAAATGTACTGACATATTTGAACCACCACCTAAGTGGACAATCCAAAGAGCTCCCTAATTCTAATCACCCATTTAGCGGGATTACTCCTGCAGTGACATCAGAACTTCTGCAAGTTCCTCTGTGAACTCTGTTCTATTCTGATACTGTGGTGACATAGTTTGGGAATGATCTTAATAAGAATGTAAGGGAATAAGGTGACTCTGGTCTACAACTTTGGTGCTCGTATTTCATGAGTAGTATTGTTACTGCAGGTCTGTTTGAAATATTGATACTTAATTTTAATTTAGAAGTGAGGACACCAGATAACAGCGAGGTACAGTCAAGTTAGTCTTTCTGGGCAAAGACCACTGTTGGCAAGGATGGAGAGCCACCAGAAATCTCAGACTTCAACAGTGGGAATACAAAATGGTATAGCCACTTAAGAAAACAGTTTTGTATATTTTTATGCAGCTAAATATACCCTTGCTGCACAATGAGAAATTACAGTCCTATGTATTTACCCAAGAGAAATAAAAATGTACTGTATTTTAATACAAATACTTGTAGTCCAATGATCATAGCAACATAATCCATAACAAAGAACTGGAAATGTGAATGAATGAATGAATGAATGAACCCAAAACGTTTATAATTGAGTGGTGAAAATATGGATGGCTTTTACTTCTTTTTGAAATTCTTCATATTCTAAATTTTCTACAGAGAACTTGCATTACTATTCTGCTAAGGAAAGAATACATGCTTTAGATGGCCCAGTGATTACTAATGTGGAGACGGCTAAGACTTCCAGACTATTCCAGGACTTTAGGCTATGCTGAGTCTAGGAACAGGCTCAAAATTCAAGGTCTTGAGGAGGAGAGGCTGTGGTGCAGGGTGCTGTGTCAGCTATGTCAGTGCTGACAAAGATGATGAGGCTGAGATGGGAGAGTACAAGGGGTGAGGGGTACAGAGCCTTTAGAGAAAGACCTAGACCAAAGCCAGGGCACGCCATCCAACTGAGTCATCTTCCCACAGGGACTGGGCAGAGAAAGTGCATCTCATTGTCAAGCAACCAGACAGATTCCTAGAAATCTGTAGAAGGGAATGTGAGATGAAGAGGTAAGTGGGAGAAGAAACGTGGAACACATTTCTGAATCAAAGAAAAGATCCATTTTTGTGGGAATTTACACCCTCAGAATGGGTGGAGAGGAAACTTCAACACCAGAAGATTTATTTTATGGCTAAAGACCACTGAAGTGGGGCGCTTGGTGGCTCAGTCGTTAATCAGCTGAGTTCAGCTCAGGTCATCATCTCAGGGGCCTGGGATCAAGGCCCTCCCAGTAGGGCTCTGTGCTCTGTGGGGAGTCTGCTTCTCCCTCTGCCCCTCCCCCTCTGCCTGCTCATGCTTCCTCTCTCTCTCTCTCTCTCTCAAATAAGTAAATAAAATCTTTAAAAAATAAAAATACAAAAAAATATATAAATGACCACTGGAGTGGTTGCCATGAGACCAATATTTAGGCAACTTGCTTTTTGTGTGACCCCAAGAGAAAAACTTATCTCCTAGATCTTGATTTCCTCCCTTGTAAAACTCTAGGTTAGCTTAGCTGATCTCATTAGATTTTTCTTTCTCTTTCTTTTTTTTCTTTTCAAATAAGACATTCTGTGTTCTCCCATTCTGGGCTGAATGCCTAAGATGTTCAACGAAATAAATTTGTTTTGAAGAGATACAGGAGGAGGACACCTGGGTGGAACAGTCCATTAAGCATCGAACTCTTGGTTTTACCTGGGGCCCTGGTCCCAGGGTCATGAGATCAAGCCCTGTGTTGGGCTCTGCACTCAGTAGAGTATGCTTAAGACACTCTCTCTTCCTCTCCCTCTGCCCCGCCCTTCCCCCCAATCACAGACTCTCTCTCTCTCTAAAAAAATAAATAAAATAAATCTTTAAAAAAAAAGAGAGAGATACAGGAGGAAGTGGTTTACTTGCCTTTCTTTCCTTCGTTCCTCCCTCCATCCTTCCTTTCTTCCTTCCTTCCTCCTTCCCTCCTTCCTTTCTTTCCAAGTAGCTCCACACCCAACATGGAGCTTGAATTCACAACCCTGAGATCAAGAGTCACATACTTTCCCGACTGAGCCAGCAGGCACCCCTCCCTCACCTGTATTTATTTCTGAAGTGGAATAGATTTTTCTGACTTTCAGATAACACCTTGACACATACTTGATAGTTTCTGAGTAAACTTGCTTTACATGTGATGAAACATACTAAATTTAAATTGATTCTAGTTCATCTAAAAGCCATAGGCATCTGACACATTCCCACTCATTGAAGATAGTAGAAGGCTCTCGCTTACTGCTAATGCTTGGTGCTAGAAATACTTGAAAGGCAAACACAAGTCATTTCTTTTATGACTCATTTCTAACTACTTGGGAAAAAATTCATCTAGTAACTCTGTCTCAATGCTATGAAAAAAAGGCAAAGTATTGTATAAAATATTGAAATTCCCTCTACAGAATATTAGAGAAACCCACATCTAAGAGAATATTCTGGACATATTCTCCATTGGCTCTTTCTTCCCAGAGTCCATTTGTCCCTGAAATAATCCTGTTATGAGGCTTCCCTAACCCTGTCTTGGTTGGAGGCAGGTGGAAGAGGTTAGGTCTTTAGTTCTACCTTAAGACCATCTTGCCACAAGCTTTGCTCTGACATTGGTGACCTAGCAACACCTGCTCCAACACCTGGCATTTTAAAATCTGCTTTAACCTGGGTCTACACTATTCAAGACCGGCTCCCTGGAATTCCCCTGACTGATATCCCTGTCCTGTATATTCTTTTTTTTTTTACTTCAATTTTCAGGATCCTTAGGGTCACAAAGAGAAATTAATGTACAGATTACCTTCACTGCTAAACGGTTTTATGGTGGGAATTCTCCACCCAGGGTAGCATGCACAGCCATGTTACCTCGTACCCAGGACAAGCAAGACTTCGATGTAGAACGGATACATGACTACCAGGATGGCAACTAAGCATCATTCAGAAAAACAACTATTCTTTTTCCGCCTCCTCCTTTTACTACTAAGTCTACACTAACAAGAAAAGATGACATGATTGTACCGGTTTTTACCACCTAACTTGAGTCCCAGAGGTAACTGACCTCTCTTGTGTTCAGACATGAAGATACTTCAGATAAGATACCAAAATCCAGCCAAGTCAGCTAGAGCCTGGGTGGCAATATTGGTTTGATTTAATCTGCAGGCACAGTCATCTCCAGGGAGCCAGAAGAGAATTGGGATCTCTTACTTCAAAAAATGAGGCCATGTAAATGAGCAGGTACTTTGGGGCTTTATGAACTTACTAACTGATTAGATTGCAGATGAACAGGAAGTACAGTTTGTAAACAAAGGGACTACGAAGCCAGTAAGGATCTCTGCATGCTCTTCCATCTGCTGCCAGAGCCACGCGTAGCAGACGCAGATCCCCAGGGGATATGAAGAGTCCTGCCTGCTGCCTCCACTCTGGTATATTTAGAAAGACTTTCTGTAAGAGCAGGTCAGTTACATCTGCTCTGCAGAGTCTTCACTAAGGATAAGCAGTTGTGAAATTATGCCCGTATGTCTTAGAGTGTGATTTACTCTATAGGAAATTGATATAATCCCATTTAAATCTAAACTCTAAGCAAAAAAAAAAAAAAAAAATTAATTCATTGCATAGACCTGGTCATCCTCCTGCTGTAAGCAGATGGAGCCCCATGACAACTTCCCAGAGGAAGCAGCTGGGNTTTACTCTATAGGAAATTGATATAATCCCATTTAAATCTAAACTCTAAGCAAAAAAAAAAAAAAATGCATTTCCCTCTTCTCCCATGAAGTACGGAAGCCTTTTAACCACAGGCATATCTAAGGCTTCCTAAATTCATTCTCTAAAAAAGGAAATGCAAGCTCCACAAAGTTGAGTCTGGGTTCCCACTAAAACCACCCATTCCAGTGCTAAATTTATCATGTGAGTTTAGGTGGAAGGAGAAATAGTGACAGAAGATGTTTGATGATGTGTATATCATCTTCCATTTATATATTTTGTGATTATATATTTAAATTTATTTCTTATCTTGTGTTTCCTATATACTAAGGTTGGGTTTTTTTGTCTTCTTTGCTACTTTTTGTTGGATTTGTTAAAGTTTGTTTTTCCACCCTTTGCTTTAAAACCATTTGGGAAATCATCCATGTTATTTCTGCTATTTTAGTGGTGATCCTTAAATTTATAATACAAACTTCACTTAACCATGTCTTAACTTTGTCTAGTTATATTGTCCTCCTTTATAAAAAGGACCTCCTTTAAAAAAAGGACCATATAAATATGATCACCCGTTTTGGTCTTAAAAATGTGTTGTATCTTGTTTTACAAAATGAAAAATATTACTTATGATTTATGTTATTTAGATTTACTCGTACCTGACTCAATTTCTTTATTTGCTGTTGCTTTTAGCATGCAACTCTATTCTTGGCTCACTCTTTCTCCCTGTAATATATGTCGTTTAGTATTTCTTTCAGTAAGTGCATGTGAGTAGGGAAATCTCTCAATCATTGTATATCTGAAATATCTTTAGTTTACAAACATTTGTGAATAATAGCTCAACATCTTATAGAACTCTACATTAATAACTATTTTGGTTCAGCATTTTAAAAATATTCCATTATCTTCACACCTCTGTGTTGCTGATGAGAAATCTGTTGTGAGGTCTAATCATCATCCTTCATGGATACACTACTTTTTTCCTGTAGTTCCTTTCATTATACCCTCACTGTCTACACCATAGTGTTATACACACAGTTTTATATCTAGAGACAGGAGGTCTGTCTGAATAAAATGTAATATTGGGGACTAATTTCCTTTAATTTGCAGGGATTATATCAATGTCCTCCTCAATGTTTTTACTAGGTCTATGTTTAACCTCTTCCATTCATTTCTTTATAGTGCAGGGTCCACTGTATAGCAATGGCAATCATTTATAATGTCAATCTTATAATGTCACTTTCCTGGTTAAAATATTAAAGACTTTTCTGTGTTCCTAGAATAAACACCAGAATCCTGGGGCACCTGGGTGGCTCAGTCAGTTAAGTGTCTGCCTTCAGCTCAAGTCATAATCTGGAGATCCTGGGATCAAGCCCTGTGTTAGAATCCCTGCTCAGCGGGGAGTCTGCTTCTCCCTCTCCCTCCGACCTTCCCCCTGCTTGTGCTGTCTCTCTCACCCACTCTCTCTTTCAAATAAATACATAAAATCTTAATCCTAAACAAGATCTAAAAGGCCTTAATGATCTCTCCAGTCTTATCCTGGATCTTTCTTCTCTTTGCCCTCTGACATTCAGACACATTGACCTCATTTTAGGTCTTCCTCACTTTTGCCCAGTTAACGTCCGGTCATTCTGGAGATCTCATTTCATTATTACTCCTAAAATGAAGTCTTCTCGAACCCCTTGCAATACATCGGTTCTTTCCAAGACATACTCTCATAACTGCCGGCACTTTGTTTCAAAGAGTAATAGGACTATAAATATATAATCATATGATGGTCTATCTTGTCCCTTTGAGGCCAGGAAACTCTCCTTTGCTCAATATGGTTTTCCTAGCACACAGCGTAATTCCTGCCACTTAATGGTTATTTTTTTAAAAGCTAATAATAAAGCAATACTTTTTAAACTACCAATATGTTATTTATTTCTCTTACATGCATGGAAGGTATCTATTGCCTATTAACCTAAGAAAATTGCATATTAAGACTTAGCAGACCTGATATATCATTTCAATCAACCTTTAAGCTCTGGTAAATTTGCAAATTGTATTATATGGAACTGTGTTTTTAATGTAGCTAATCATCACATATCATCCTACAAACAGGTGAAGGTCATCAACATGGTATTTTGCTTTCAAAATGCTTCTCAAAGGAGAACACTGATGCCTTTTTCATTTTTTTATATACAATTTATTGGCATTTGACTGTTTTTGCCAAGTCATATAATTAAAAAATTAATTATACACATGTACAGGAAAGGAAATGGGCTTCAGAAAGAAAAAAAAGCCTTAGTGCTGGGGATCATCAGTTCAGCTAAGCAGGAAGCTGCCATCTGCAGAAACGATTTTCACACTCTCCCGAGTGCAGTGGCTGCATCTCACCAAGAGCGACGTGCCTCCTTCACTTCTTTCCTAATTAGATGCAGTTTTCTTTGAAGGAGCTTTTTATTAAAGATATAATTGTACTGACAAAATCGAAGTAAAATGGAGCCTGACAGATGGAAGAAGGATGGAAGGTAGTTTTAATATCACCCTTACAAAATAAAGTGTTACCAGCCAAAGATTTGGTTCAGCATTAGTCCTTATTTAAATCCTGATTTTTCCCCTTTGTTTATACTTCTATCAAAGTTTTCATATGACATCTCTAGCTCACTTATTCAAAAAAGAGAAAAGAATCATCAATCTTCAGTTTTCCACTGAACAAATGTGAGTGATTCCCCACCCCACCAATATCCACCCCCTCAAGGCCGCACACATGGAAAATAAAATTACTTTGTTTCTTCTCTGCCTCCCCCTCCTTCCTTCTTCTACGAGCATTGCTGATGGCATGACCAGCAACTTGAGCTAGCTCTTGTCACATCAGCACAGCAACTATCCCATAGCAATTATAACAGAGTAACTATGTCAAGTTTGTCCAAGGTCATAACCTCAAGGGCAGTATAAAATTGGATATATGCATGTGCGTGCACATATATGTGCTGAAATACACATACATGTACACCTATACATACATATGTGTACACACGTATGCATGCATGTATATGCGTGCACAGTATATACGTGTGCTGCACGTATGTGTATATGTGAGATACATATTGTGTCTATACAAATATATATGACATTTGCCTCTAAGTATCTTTTTTAAATTTGTGTCAGGATATTCAGCTGCTATTTCAGAAACTCAGAATGACAGTGGCATGCACATTATAGAAGGTCATTTTTCTCTTGTGACGTCCAGAGCTAGGTGGCCTGGGGCTGACATGCCAGTTCCACTGTCACAGGGCCCCATATTTCATATTTCTGCTCTGGCAATCTTAGCGTGTGTTTCCATTGTCAATTTTCCTGAGCCCGACCTAGATTTTTGCTTGTGGTCCAGCCACCCCATTAGAGCTCCAGACTAGAAGCAGGAGAAGTGGGAAGGCAATGTGAGCTGCCTGCAAGCCCCGCCCCATCACTTTCATTAATTCTCTCATCTGCAAGCAGGCTGGAAATGCAGTTGGTCAGCAGAACACTTGCACCAGGGCTCTGGAATGAAGAAGAGGATGACCACTGAGCAGGCATTCGCCAGCCTGCCACAATGTGCATGTACTCAGTTCTTCTCGAGAACCGGGGTAGGCATGCATTTAATGTGCTAGAGGAATTAGTCTTTGAACCAAATTGATTCCATTATTGGTCTAAGAGGCAGCTTTCTAGGGAATGTTGGTCCAGGCCCATTACATGATTTTTTTCCCCCTTGAACCAGAGCACTATTTATTTTATTCAGTAAGCATGGTCTCTGTGTCTAAATACATTCTTTTTGGTTAAACGAATCATATTTTAAATATATGAGAAAAACTAAAAAATTAAACAAATCTCATGAGAAATTCTTTTGAAAAATCCAATTCATATGCTACATTTATTTTTAATATAAATCTTTTTTACTTCATTTTTTCCTTATTTCAGTAAAAGTAAGGACCATCAAGCTCAGCTATACCAAATCAATCGGCCATATTAATTAATTGTTTAAAGTTCACTTTCTACAGTTGTAAAATGTGGTGATACTTAACTTATGGGATTAGTAAGAGGATTTTGAGCTCATGTATACAAAATGTCCGGCCCAGTAAGTGGCTATTGCCAGAAACTTAGCAAATATCTGTTTCAGATTTCCCACGTGTCTGACTAAATAAAATAGGAAAAATATTAATAATATTAAAATACTGACTCACTGTTAGAATTTATCAAACTGAAAAAAGGGGACTTTTTCCATATCTTTGCCGTGATAAAAAGCTTTTTTCACATTTCCCTTCTTTACACCAATGAATGTCTATCTCTATACAGAAACAGAGAGTCATGATAGACCATTATTACTAATAAGATAGTCACTTAGATAACTAAATAAGATACAAAGTACTATATAAAATGTGAAATATAGTATCAAAATCAATTGCTCTTCCATCACCAACATAATATACTAGAAGATATATTAGAAAATATCTCCTAAAACTATAAAAACCTAGCAATCAATTGATCAAGAAATCTGCAAGACCTTTATGGCAAAAACTGTAAGACTATACAGAAGGTCAATCAAGAAGTACTAATAGACATAATATCTGTTCCCAGATAGGTAGAATCCACCAGGATTTTTAATGACCATGGCAACTTAATTCTAAACTTAATATGAAAGTGTAAATGTACACCAACAACCATACCAAATTAGAAAAGGAAGATCAAAGAGACTGAAATTGAGGGGCACCTGGGTGGCTCAGTCAGTTAAGCGTCTGTTTTCGGCTCAGGTAATGATCCCAGGGTCTAGGGATCGAGCCCTGCATCAGGCTCCCTGCTCAGCAGAGAGACTGCTTCTCCCTCTCCCTCTGGCCCTCCTCCCCTCTTGTGCTCTCTCTCTCTGTCTCAAATAAATATAATAAAATCTTTTTAAAAAGAGAGACTGAAATTGCCCCACCTGATCAAAAAACATATTCTAGAGCTGTGGTAATCAAAGGCACCGTATAATGTGGGAATAAGTGAATAATTTGATAGAACAGATTAGAAAGCACAGAAACAGAACCTGGCATATATACCTCCTCTTGTGTTTTTCGCTGTTCTGACCCCAAGGAAAGAGTAACTACCCCTTTGTGACTTACTTGATTTTACAGGAAACTAAAAGTGGGAGTATTCTTCTCCTCCACGCTGAGGTGACTCTGCCATCTACTACTCTCAAGTCACCACCTTCCCCTGAAAGAGGAAGTAAGTCTTTATCACATACTCTCCAAACTTTCTACTCTTTATCTATCCTGAAGCTACTTTAAAAAAAAAAAAAGATTTCTTCCGTTGATTTGACAGAGAGAGAGAAACAGAGAGAGAGGGAACACAAGTAGGGGGAGTGGAGAGGGAGAAGTGGGCTTCCTGCTGAGCAGGGAGCCCAACTCGAGGCTCTATCCCAGGGTCCTGGGATCATGACCTGAGCCGAGCCAAAGGCAGATGCTTGACAACTGAGCCACCTAGGCCGCCCTATCCCAAAGCTACTTTCATGTCCTGTCGTAAGAGTAAAAAAGCAATTCCGCTCCATCATTTACTGTATGGATTGACTTGGGTAAATTATTTAACCTCTCTATGAGTCTGACTCTTCTGCTGTTAAGTGAGCATAATAATGGGACCTCTTTTATAAGATTGTTTTTAGGATTAAATGAGTTCAAATCATTACATTTACTAGCATCACTTGTGGGATGTAGTCATACAGCTGTACTGTTTGTTTCTCCTGCTATACAATTATATCTACTTGGTGGGTCTAGATTTCCTCTGTCCCTGGATGTAAATCATGATCTTTCTGGTAACTTTTAGGTAACACAAACAGTTCCTTAATCATAAAATACAATCTCAGGTTAACATGCAACATGTTTGGTCTGTGTGATAGTCAAAACTTCAGTCTTGCTTTAAAGTCAAAATATCCCCCTTCTCCCCTCTCTCAGTTCATTTCTATGACAGGAAGGAAGCCTGTGGTTGAGGAAGTAACTTGGTCAATTTTTTATTACTTTCCTCACTTAACCTTCTACTTGAATCCTTTCTTGCTCAAAGTAACGAGGAAGGGAGGAGACTTACGAGGAGCAGAGAAGTTCCTTCTTGGACAGTCCTGTTATGGCAGTCCAGTATCAGTGCAGGCTGGACTTTGGAGATGTTCAAAGCTGAATCTTTCTCTCGTCCATACTTATGCATGTTCTCTGGAAAACACCTAGCTAGAAATCTCCTAAAAGAATTCCCCTGATGAGGACAAAAGCCTCCCTATTCTTGCTGGTCGCTTACTCTTTCTTCAGCCCAAAGAAACAGCTTGCTTCTATTTATGAGGTCTGTTTCTCCTGAGAGGAACTGAGATGTGACTTCAAAAGAGCTGTCTCTTACATGTGGCACGTACTGGGTCCTTGAGAAACACATATTTCTTACCCTGGCAAATTCTGGAAGTCCTGTCTCATCCCAAAGCACCCACATCTTTTCTATACATTGTCAAAGCAGCTAGTCAGCCACTGTCATTGCATTTCTCAGGTGTGACTCAGCTGTCCATCCACACTGGTCTTCGCATTACGTATGACACATACTGAGCTTCTCAAATCCCTCTTCTTGGGCTTCAGGGGACGGTGTCCTCCAGCCCTCTTCCATAGGACTCAATATGCATCATTCTCCAAATAAACCTCCCCATTCTAATTTCTAACTCTTAATACCTTTGTTCCATTGATGTGAGTGAAGGGATGAGTCAGGTAGCTTGGTCTTGATATCTGTTTATAAATTTTGCATACGGTCCAGCACCTCCTTCAACATGTAGTACCTTTTGTCTCATGGTGCCCCAGCCAAATTTCCATGTCAAACTAAACAAATGTTAGCTAGTATTATTGCCCAAGAAAAGGAAACATAAATGCTGGCCCAGGGGATGGTGGTCAAAAGAAATTTTAGTGTTATCTGTTCTATTTTTTAAAGGAATAATTTAGTCATGTGTGTAAAATTTAAAATATTTTTAAAGCAACACTTTCCATGGAATGTAAGTTTTCCCAGTATTCCTTGTTAAGGAGGTCCTCCTTTCCTCAGAGTCTGCAGTGCTACCCGCCATCTGTCATTTCCACAGATGTTGGGCTGTTTCTAAGTTCCCCGTTCTACTACTTTGGTCAACTTGCTTATTTCTGTACCAATATTCCACTCTCCTAATTATTACATCTTTACACAAACTCAATATCTAATAAAGAAAATTTCCCTTTAGGATAGCCCTTTACCTCAAGAGATCCTTGGCTTTTCTTGGACTTTTGTTGTCCTTCATAAAATTTTAGGATCAGCATCTCAAAACCCTAAGCAATGATGTGAGGCCTTACTCCCAACCACCGAAGTCTAGGCTACAAGAAAGAGGTTTGCTATAATTAAGCATATGGATCCAAACTTTTCTCTCTTGTTGAGGTGATTGTGTCCCCCTTTACTGCCAAATAATTGATGGTGATGTTAGCCAATCACAAACTTTATCATGGGAAACACTGAACAATAGGTTTCCTCCAATCTGTAATAGAGATTAGTATCAAGTAGCATGCATGTAAGAATGTCTTGTGACTTAATGCAAGGTAGATATAAAGGCTGGAGAAGGCCCCATGTTGTTTCATTCCCCTTGTTATATGACACATAAATTACCATGTGGAAGTAGAATGGCCTATACTATATCATGTTCTTTCAGTAACAGTTTAGCCAGCCCTTATCCTCACAGATGAAGAAAACATTCTAATGTGCAAAATGCCCAACAAAGCCCCTAATCCATTTTTTAAAGAATTTGGTAATGGTTGTGACATACTCTAGCTCTTGTTTTTCTCACTTAAAACTGTGGTCATATTTCCAGGTCAACAAGTAAAGATTCAACTCATATATATTTACATAATATTCATTACTGGGAATACTGCAATGAACAAAATAGAGAAGGTCTGTGGATAAAATTTTAATGATCTAATTCTCTGTGTAATACTACCAGAGTCTGTCCTGTTTTCAAGTTGCCATTTCCTTCTTGCCATCATCTTTTCTCTGAATTTACCTCCACTCTGGCACATTTGTCTTAACACACTTCTTTATTTCCATCCTTGATAACCATTTCATTCATGACCTCTCTGAAGCTTCCTCCTTTCTTCTTTTTTAATTGAGCTTTGAATATTAATTTCTTCACTGTGCCATAATTTTTTCTCAGTCTTTTCCTACCACTAGTTGGGTTTATAGGGGCTTTCCCCAGGAGAGTATAAATGTAATCATTCTCTGTATCCCCAGTTTCTGGCCTAATGCAAGGAACACTGAAATCCACGAATAAGGAATGAATTAGTTTCCATCATTCCCCTCCACGGAGAGAACTCCATAATATTTTAAGTAATATTTAGATATTTCGATCTGGATGTATTCCATCTCCAAATATCCAATAGTTTGAAAACTGAAATCATCATCTTTTCTCACCCCTGCCTTTCCCTCAACCAGATCCCTTTCTTGACTTTTTACAATGCTTAGCCATCATTATTTTGAGTGAATCCTAACTCATTGACTTTCACCTTATATTTTGTCAGTCATCAAATTCTATTAAGATTGTGTCCTAATAACTCCTACAACAATCCTTTCCTTTCTTTTCCCAAATTAACAGCCACATGGAAGGTATGCATCTTCTCATGCCTGGCCTATAGTGGAGACACCTAAATGTGGTGACTCGTAGACACTCAAAGATATTTAATTAATGTGTGACCGTGTGTCCAGGTGTGAACAGTAATTATATCTTCACCATACTTTTTGAAAGGATATGGGAAATTGTCATGAAGGGGTGCATGAAGAGATCCATGGTCCACATGCTTCACTTGTTACGTTTGTCGGGAGCTGGAGAACTGAAGCACACTTGATTCACTGGTGGTGTTTCTGTTACCAGGATGGTCTCAAAGGAACTTATTAAAGGTCATTGACAGGGGCACCATTAGTAAAGCTGGATATTCTAGTCATCCTTCTGACCCCATTTATTCACCCATTTATTTCTTTAAGAGCCCCCCTCATCCTCTCCATGCCCCCTGAGCCACCGCTCTTCTAACATACCTCTCTTTAGTTCTTGCTATCCCAAAATATTCTTCAAAGCTCAAGACTTCCTCTTTCCCACCGAATCCCATCCTCTTACCTTAGTGCTCTTGTAAGGCAATAGCTAATCAGATTCACTCACCCATTAATTCTAAAATTTTTAATGAGCACCTCCTGTTTCCAGGATTGTTTGAGGCACTGGAAAGAAAAATTAGCCCTTGCAAAGACAGAGCTGGCTACTTTGCTAACTACTCCCCCTGACCCCATCAAGATGTCAGGTTCATAGAAAGGCAGTATATCATGGTCAAGAGCATGTTCAGAAGACATCATAGGTTCAGATCTTACCTATACCCCTCTTAGTAAGTAAACTAGGGCGGTTACTTAAACTCTTTGTGTTCAGTCATATTATCTATAATAATAACAGTATTTCCCTCAGATTTTGTAGTAAGAATTATACGGGAAAATACCGCCACTTATAAAATAATCCTGGTACATATTAAGCATTCAAAAATGTTAGCCATTAAGAGGGGACCCTAAATGCTCTGAGCATTTCGGGTCTTGAGACTTGTTAGGATAGGAATATGGAAGTTACGTGTGTGCTGTGCCAGTTACAACTTCATTTCTGCCTGTGTATTATGTGAGGTTGATTGATATTGATTATTTGATTGATTGGTTGATGGCCTAGGATAGTAAGTAGGTTTTAGTCATTAATCGATACAGAAGTTAAGCATGCCTGATTTCTGAAGTCAGACAGAACTGGGTTCAACTCTTTCTTTGCCACTTAGGTGCCATATGATCTTATAAGAAATGGAGTTAATGATCTTATGACCATACTTCATTTAATCAATGTTTACTGGGCAGTACTGCATGTCAGACACTATTGTAAGCCCTAGGAATACATCATTGAACCAGAAAAATGTGATATTGGCACTAGTGGGGCCTGCAGTTTGGTGAGGAGAGGAGAAGAAAGCATGCAAACAAATAAAAGAGAACTTTAGCAACCCCCCAGGGTGATTGCGAGGGTTTGTAAATTCTCCAGGAATGCCCATTGCCAGGATGAGAGGAGCTCATAGTCTAATATGGGAACTAACCACACAATAGATGTGAGTCATACTATACAAGCAACAAGAACAGGCAGCAGCATTATGGGGGAGCCTGGGAGAAAGTGAGAGCCCAGCATGGTAGATTCTGAGCCATAGCAGGAGGAGTAGAGCAGTCAGTGGCTAAAGGGAGGACCAGCAGTAAGCTTTCCAAGACCAGCTTTGCCATCTAAGGCCATTCTGTCCTCCATTTAGTCCAAACGCTGCTGTCTGAAGTATTTTCCAAGTCTGTCTGTTTCATCACATTAGACCTCTCCTAAATATTTTATTTTCCTAGATCTCTCTTCACCTAATGCTCAAGGCAATATTATTCTAGCCACTCTTTTCAACCTTTCAGAAAATGTTCTTAGATTTGAGAGCCCAACCCAAAGGAGTTGGCAAGTACCAATCTACTATAGAGTCTCCTTTTAGTTCTTATTCTTCAGGATAAATCTTTGGGGGGGGGGAGCGTAAGGTACCTCCTCTTCCACATCTTTTTCTGTACTTCTTCCATGTCCTGATTTCAAATTCACCTTCAGGAAATTCTACCTGGTGGGAAATTACAGTAATTCCCAACCTAAAGATTTTTGGCAAAAATCCAGCTTCCTAGCAATTGACTGATCACTCTGGCCTCCAAGCTGGACAATGCTGAGCCACCTCAAAGAGCTCTTACAGGAAAGCTGGTGGATGTAAACAAAATGAGATCATTGAAAGGAATGCAGTGCAAACACCAAAACCTGTATCTGGACTTTTACAAATGCACCATTAAGTTTTGCTCAAGCCTCTAGGCCCCTATAAAAATCTGAAATGATGTACAGAAAAATCTTTTTTAAAAGCCTAGGAAATCTATGTGGACAAACACTTATGACTTTAAGGATCTTCTTTCTTTTTTAGGATTGGAATATACGGGTGTATATTACATAGAGTTGTAACAATTTATAATTTGACAACCACCAAACAATAAAAACAAAGACAAAAAAAAAAAAAGTAGGCTTTCTTCCAGATAGAGATACCAGAAAAACTTCTCTCATTGTGGTCTGTCATGTTGACCTTTAGGCCTGCATGAATCTGTGGCTGGTTTTTTGCCTTTTAACCCCATCTGCACCATCAGATGTTAAATGGAAACTGCAGCCCAAGAGTGAGAGGATATTTAGACTGGAATATCTGTAGCTTGCTGAAAAAGGTAGTGAACTGTATATTTCTTGAATTTTCCATGTGACTATAGGTATCACTATTGTGCAGAGTTTCCTTCAAGTTGAAATTACTGCAGACATCTAGGCTGGAAAAATGATGTCAGCGAACTCATTTGGTTGAGTTTCATGACTGTGTGCTCATGACACTGAGGAGAGAAACAGGTAAATTGAAAGGGATTCTCTCCTTTGTCTTTTCTCTCTGTCCTCACTTGCCCTGGGAGACCACTACAGTTCTGGTGATAACTCCCAAATCTCTATTTATGTCACCTGATAGCTCTGTCCCCCGAGCTCCAGGCCACAACTGTAACTGCTGCCATAGGTCCCTGAAACACATCATGTCCAAACTTAAATTATTTTTCCCTACCAAATCATATCTGCCTGCGCTCGTGTCTCCTATCAATGCTCTACTATTCAGACAGCTGCACAACTCAAATTTTTTACCACTTCCCAGGAATTCTCGAAGATCTGACAATGTCCATATTCCAACACTCGCATAAATGGGCCATTGCAGAGCAGTAGGTTTGCAGTAGAGAAGATCTAAATATCTACTTGAGAAAGTTCTTTGGTTTGAGCCACATTGTCATAATCTCTACAGGATTTTGATAGCTTGCTAAAGACGGAATAATCCAGTATAACCTATTGCAATTAAAAAACTCACTTCAAGTATGTTGTCCTTTTCTTGTGGCTCAGGGATTATTTATTTATTTATTTATTTATTTATTTATTTACTATTAACTAAATTTCATATTTATTTGACTTTCACCGGTTTTCCCAATAATGTTCTCTTTCTGTTCCAAGATCCAATGCAGGGAACAGCATGGCATTTAGTTGTTGTGTCTCCTTAGTCTCTTCTAATCTATAACAGCCTCTCAAACTTTTCTTACCTTTCACAATCTTGACAGTTCTGAAGAATACTGGTTAGGTGGGGGTGCCTGGGTGGCCCAGTCGGTTAAGCCTCCAACTATTGATTTCAGTTCAGGTTGTGATCTCAGGGTCATGAGATTGAGCCCTGGGTCGGACTCTGCTCTGAGTGTGGAGCCTACTTGAGATTCTCTCTCTCTTTCTGTTCCTTCTTCCCCCCCTGCCTTGCCCTCTCTCTCTCTATCAAAAAAAAAAAAAAAAAAAAACCCAAAAAAACAAAAAAAACACTGGTCAGCATTTGTACAATGTCCCTTAATTTGGTTTGTCTGCTATTTTTCTAATGATTACACCAGATCTTTTGGTTTTGGAAAAGAATTCCACAGAGGTGAAGTCAATGCCCTTCTCATGTAACATCAGGGGATACGTGATATCCATAAAGCATTACTGTTGCTGTTAACTTCATCATTTGGTTAAGGTGGTGTCGGCCAGGACTCTCCATTGGAAAGTTACTATTTTCCCCTTTCTATACTCTATCATGAATGCATTTTTATGTTTAAAAGACTCAGGTTTTGTAACAAACTTTTGTTTACTTTTCTTTTTTATAATTCTCTAACACGTAGCATCTTTTTCCAAGAAAAAAAAAAAGAGAAAAGCAAACTTATTTTAATTTTTTCCTGGAAACTACCATAATCCAAAGTCATCTTTTCAACAAATATTTTTAAAATATTAAAATATAACTCAACCCAGTGCTGACTATTTCATATAGAACATTTATATTAATGCCATGACTCATAGTTGTAATGCATTTAAGCTACTCTTGTCATTGATTGACTGGGTTTCCTAGAACTTATAAAAGCTCAATAGTTTTTATGACATTAATCAATCAAGAAAGCACTCAGAAATAGCCCTCTTTTTTTACAGAAAAGCATGCATAATATATTTATGTGAAGTTTTTGAAAAGTTCTAGCAAAAAACAAATCTGAAATATATGATGCATTCCGATTTACGTCAGAGGAAAATATTAATATAAAAGCATAATTCCACTTAAAACTATGTATAACCCTAAACTTCCTCTTGTCAGTGGAAAAAAATGTTTATGCCATAGCACATTATCTGTGACATATTTTTTTAGTTAAAATGTTTATATTCTTTCTCTCTAATGGTTGTCTAGCTCGAGGCTCATCAACCACGTCCACCTGAGTTATATCTGTGCACTTCCTGAATCTCTACAGCTGAATAGAATGTTTGCAAACATGACTCACATCTGTCAGAGACAAGGTCAAATAATTTGGAACAGCAATTTATACTCATAATATTAAACTCATCATAATATTGTAAGGAGCTTTACCTTACATTTTAATAAGCTCCTCAGGAAAATATAAAGTCATGTCTTCTTCTACCATTAGAATATTTGTGTGATTGCCACAACAGCCAGTGATTAAATTTTTGAAACCTAGAGCACACATTAAGAATGTAAGAGGAGGCGCCTGGCTGGCTCAGTTGGTGGAGCATGTGACTCTTGATCTCACAGTCATGAGTTCAAGCCCCATGTTGGGCATAGAGCTTAAATAAACAAATGAATATTGTATATACCTCATTTAAAAAATGTAAAAGAGACATAAGCTTAGGGCTAAGTGATATTTACTACTGGCATTCAGGTATGGCTGTGACAGACTTCCAACACCCCATTTCTTTCAAAGTTCTGCTAGACTTTAGGGTGCAAGGCAGCACAGTGTTGTTCATGAGATGGAGTGTTGCATAAAAAAGGAGAAGGACATCCTTCTAGCTTTTGTGGATAATAAAGCAAAACTTTCATTGAATCTGTAGTTCAAGAACAGGGTGTCCATTGGCACTAAGAAGGTTGTAAGGCATTACCTGTGGGTTTTGGAGGCACTGGCAATGCCCATCTGTGGAAGCTTCAGCCAGTGGCCGAGATGGCACCAATGATGCCCTGTACGTGCTGCTATGGCGTAAGCTAACTTGTGACTAGAAGAGGTCTCAGCAGCGCAGTTGGTGGAAGTCAAAGAAGGTAGCCAGACCCTAATTCTTCTGGTCTTACAGCCATTTTTTCTTAATCACCATGCTATGATGCTCGTTAGCTTGCTCTAAAGGGGTCATAAGAATCTGACACTCATGCCAGTACCAGCCACAAAACTGGAAATAAATGTTTAAAGTACAGCTAGGAAGAATTTGATATTCACACCCTGGTATCTCTAACCAAACTCTCCAGTTCTTAAATAGTTCAATGGCAACAAATGAAACCATGCATCTCAACATGCATTCATATTATTGTGTTTTTTCCCCCTTGATAGGGCAATTAGTCTTCAAAAATATTTAGAGCAGTACATAAAGTGGCCACTTGGTGTCAGGAGCTGCTAACTGTTCCTATAAAGGAAACATTTTTCAGTCTGGAAAAGAAATAGGAAGAATAAATGACTTGCCTACCTAATTTTCTCCAATTTTAAATTTTAACTACTGAAAATTTTAATGCCATTGCCAACAATTTGGCTTAAGATGTTCATAATTAGAACTGTTCTGAGTTTACTAGTGTTAAGATGATTAATAAATCTCACATGCATATTAATTTAATATTTGTGTTGATCTGTTTGTGGAATCTAGTTATAATAAGTAACAACTCTGGGGATGCTTGGGTATATATCCTCCTCTACACCCTGACAGAGATAGTCTAGAAAGAACAGGGTAAAGAAGAAAGAGAAGGAGATTTGGTGTCAAGCAACCCTAGCTTTAATAGCCAAGCCAACTTTTATCTGTATGATCTTAGGTAAGTAACTTGAGTTTCTCTATCCTCATTTGAAAACTACAGAATTTTCACTTTAACAGAATTACTTATTAACTGATATAATCAATATTTTTTAAGTGTCTGGCATAGAGTGGATGCTTACCAAATTACATATAATATTATTTTATAGTGAGTGAGTATCATGTGGACATGCCTATTTGAACGTCCTATGATTCAAGTATTTAGAATATTCTGAGATTTTCTTCAGTCTTTGTTAAATCCTATTCAATGAGGAATAAAAATGGATAAATATCTGATGTTCATTTTATTACATTATTTTGGTTTTCAAAATTATTTTGAAATATTAATAATATATTGAACCATCTTTTATGCCCATTCATTAATACATCATCTCATCATTATAATACATTAATATTAGCAATTATTTAGAGATTTTTTTACCCATTTTTCTCTTGTATGTTGTATCTTCCAATTAATTTATCTCAGTCTTTTTAAAACTTTACCTTGTCCTCAAATTTATAGCATTTTTATTTTTTCATGATCCAAGAAACTAAGAAATATTTCCCAAAATGGAAAAAAGGATATATAGGTCATACTGGAAATTCTGAGGATAGGGAAATAAGAGAGTGTATGGAAGTTAGGTTTTCACCCTGACCCTCCATTATTCTAATAGGCAAGAAGGTATCACAGTCAGGACAAGGATGAAACAATATATTCCCAAGTAGACAAGTTTAAGTTTTGGCACCATATCCTTATTTAGGCCTTTCTTTTACTTTTTTCCTTTGACTATCCCCACTATAGTGGGGAAACACTGTAGTCATTAGAGGTGGACTTATAGTCAGACAGACCTAGATTCAAATCCCTGCTTTGCCACTTTCTTGCTATGATACCCAGTATAAGGTAGTAATTTTCTCTGAGCCTTAGTACATAATAGAAATGCATACAGTGATGTGATGAGTAAGTAAGAAAATATATGTCAATCTCTCAGCAAGATGCCTGGAGTATATTTAGAAATCAATCAATCAATTAATCATGCATACCTTTGCTCCAGTTCATGGCCAAAGTTCCATTTGGGAGACCATCTGATTTTCCCTTCCTGACGAAGCCAGAATGTCTCCTCATCCTGGACCTTCATCATGAGTTTTAGATGGTTCCAGCTCTTCAATTCCTCAGATTGTTGCTCTAGTGAGGCACAAATGATAAAGTCAAGATTTTC
This sequence comes from Ailuropoda melanoleuca, assembly GCF_002007445.2. Lineage (NCBI taxonomy): Eukaryota > Metazoa > Chordata > Mammalia > Carnivora > Ursidae > Ailuropoda > Ailuropoda melanoleuca. The sequence continues at coordinate 75,195,623 of NC_048226.1, forward strand.
CTTAACTCATAATTTGTCAATAAATATCTCTCATCAGCCCTACAAGAGCCCACAGAGTTCTCCCTGTCTGGGTCCCTTCGATTTTTCTGAAAGTTCAGATTCATGATTCAATTAATACCTGGAAGCCAGGTTTAAGCCTTGAGTGAAGGTACAAAATTTTAACACGTGGAGTTTTCAGCCTTCCTCTACAACTATCAACAGAGCATTTAGACACTACTCCCTTGGCTTCATCTCCATCTCTGATGTCTGAGCAAGAAAGTACCAAACTCTTCCAAAGTGAAAAAGAGCTCTTCCCCCAAGGGCTGTGTGTTGGGGGGTGTCGGGGAGGCACAGTTCATATAGTAGAAGAGCGTAGAGGTGAGAAGTACTGATAATGGTGGGGATTTGAGGCCGTGATGAGAGAAGACAATTCTTTGGCATGAAAATTAGTCAGGCGTTACTGTCTTGATCTGGACACATTCTGAGGCCAGCACAGGGTTTGGGTAGGAGACCTCAGTGGAAAGACGAAATGTGACATGGTCATAATAATGGCTGAGTGGTTCACAGGCCCCAGGGTAAGTGATAAAAATCCCAATATGGTGGAAATTGAAGATCGTCTCAGTAATTTTTTAGTTGTGACAGTAACGACTACCTAGTGGCTCTAGGTCCCCAGAGTTTCGTTTTTTCCTGCATTCCAAAGGGTACAGATTTGGGGAGAAAAGAGCTTAAACTAGGGATGTCAGATTTAGTCATTGCCCAGTTAAATTTGAATCTCAGATCAGCAATGATTTTTTTTTTTTTAGTTTAAGTATGTCCCAATATTTCATGGGACATGCAACATAAAACATTTTTTGTTTATCTGAAAGTCATTTATCTAAGTATATAGTATTTTTATCTGGCAGCCATATTTAAGTACTTACATAAATGTTTTTGTTAATAAGAAATGACTATAGTGAGTTCTGTCTGGCTCTACCTAGCATTTTCTCTAGAGTATCTAAGAGGAGGTATATTCATTCCCATCAAAAGAAGATAGGGGGGATGTTTTCTATCAATAGACAAAGTCTATGAGCAAAACATACTATTAAATATTAAAAACCTCTTTTATGACATTTTACAACATTGAAAGTAAGACAAAAATGAAAATTTAGAAGGCTTCCTCTCTACTTATGACTAATGGAATGTCAAAACTACCGAAGAAGTATAGCAATAGAATTAATAGGATTGGCTGTTGTCACTAATTTAATGAGTGGGGAGATGGAAGAAAAATTTGGAATGATTTACAGGTTTCTGGTTCAGTTGGACAAATGGCATCATGAACCAAGA
>NC_048226.1:75197024-75206998 GCF_002007445.2 Ailuropoda melanoleuca
TTTATGTTCCATAGATGAGAGAAATCATATGATAATTGTCTTTCTCTGCTTGGCTTATTTCACTTAGCATTACCTGCTCTTTTTTAACGGGTATATGGGTTTGAGGCCTGCCTGCTTGCTTGCTTGCTTTCTTAGTGGTAGAAATTTGATCATGTTTATGAGTTAGTGAGGTTGAAAGTGAGACTGCAGAAGAAAGGACCACAGAAAACGGTCAGGGTCCTGAAAATAAAGAAAGGGGTGAGAACAAAGGGACAGTGGGGGTTTTAGTCTCTGAAGGAGAGATGGCATGTTTTGTATACCATTTCATGTACTGTGACTAAAAAGAAGCAGAGGAAAGTCAGTGAATTGTATAGGTAAAGGGGAAGTAGGAAGAGAAGAATAACACAGAAAAACAAATCATATTGTCCTTTCATATTTAACCATAAATGACAATGTCTGCTACATAGAAATTCTCAGTCACGTTAGCAAGTCTTGACTGAAGTCTAAAGGATGAAGGACTCAAACCAGACAAAATCAAAGAACCAGAAAGACTCAACCAAAAGGACTCAAATCAGACAGCATAGCTACTATGAAAAAGGATGAGAGGTGCAGAAACTGGGCAAGCCCATTTCATAGATCGAGGGAGTGGGTGCTCGGTCAGGCCTACCTGGCAGGTATACCATAATGAAAGGTAACATAGAAGATCCTAGTGCCCCCCAGCTTTCAAAGATTTTACCTAACTTCCTTTGTTCTTATTTTATTCTCACTAAGAAACTTTTAGAAATACAGCTTGCCTGGTGTGGATGGCTGTCCCATCTTCAATTAACTTTCTCATTTCAAATGAGTCATTTCGCATTCTGATTTTGACAATTTAGTCTTTTATGAATTAGTGAGCCGACTTCCGTAAGCTAAATGAACAGCAACACGATTAGAGATAAAATTTCAACTTGCATAGCTGACAGCTGGATGCTGCGTCCTGGCATACAGAGTTGTCTTTTGAGACTTCCTAGTCATAGTTGGTCCAGCTTTCCCGGAGAAACTTCAATCCAGATAAATAATTTTCCTCATCCCAATTCTGTTTGGAATACAACTTTCAAGTCTTTTGTACACATATCTCAAGCTTCTGGGTCCCACCCTAGCCAAGGGAGGGAGCTTGGAATAGTGTCTCTCTAAGAGTTCTGAAACCGGACCAGCTGAATCAGAATCCACCTCGTCTATTTAAGCTGTGAACCCAGGCAAGTTAAATAACTTCTTGTTACTTTGATTTCTTCATCTTAAAAAATGGATGTAATTCTAGTATTTACCCAATATTGTTTGGTTTTGTTTTTGAAGATTGAGTTAATACCTCGTAAAATTCTTAGCATAGTATTCAGCACGTAGTAAGTACTCACAAAACATTAACTATTAGTATTAGCTCCAAACTTGCCATTTTCTAGACATCATAAACTGTGCCCCAAACTATACTTATTGTCTTCTCTCCATTTCTTTCTTTATTTAATAACTATTTATGGAGCATTGTTTTTATGCTTAATCTCACAGTGCTGGATGCAAAGGAAACAAGGGTGAGTAACACAAGAAAATATCCCTCCCCAAAGAACTTATTCTCCGGTGGAGAAAGAGGATGATCAGGAAATAGTTCAGCAAAACACAGTAAGCTACCATGCCTGTCCTTTAATGCCCTAACACACAGCTCAGCCCCCTGAACAAGAAAACCGTATTTTCTATGATCTCTGCCTTTTCCTCATCCCCTGTACCCAACTCACAAAATTTTTTTAACTATGAATGTTGAGGAATGTGACTTAGCATTTTGTTTAGATTTTAATCTCTTAGAGGCATTCTTTATTTACCTGCAGCATCAGCAGGCACCCAAGATCTTCTCACCCTTGTGATCTGCAATCCTGTGTGTAGGTCCTTCACCCTTATACTAACTGCCTCACGGGCACAAGATGGGTGTTACACCTCCAGACCATTATGTCCACAGTGCAGGGGAAATGGGAAAAAGGATGGGCTTTTCCAAGTGGGCTTGTCCTTGTGAGCACGAAAGGGAGTCCTTCCTAGCGACTCCATCTACATCTTTTTGGCCAGAATACCATCATATAGCTGCCCATAGTTGAAAGGAGGCTGTTATATTAACCATGTAATTAACAGTTATACTGGTCAGGCCTACCTGGCAGATATACCATAAACAGGGGTTCTATTAAGTAGGAAGAAGTGTGAAAAAATGTCATGGGGTTACTAGCAGTGCTTGCTACAAAAAAAAAAATTAAAGTAAAATTAAAAAAATAAAAGTATGTGTGGTTTAATACTAAAGGAACTTTTCTCAATCTGGTATTTAATAATAATACTTCCATGTTCACTGTAATGCAAATACCAATTCTGTAATTTTCCTTTGTTCATCATTACTGAGAATATAGTATTTAGGACAATATTTTTGCTCCACAGTAAATATAGTTGCCACTCACATTTTGTAACAAAGGTCAATTTAAGAGATGAAAGCTGAATATATTTTTTATTTCCACTTTCACATTGTAGTACTTTTCCTGGTGCCACTTTGCTTAACCTGAGTGCATCATAAATCTTTCTATATTTTTTGGTGGTATAGATTAAGTTGGTTTTTAAAAACTACTAGAAGATCATTATTTTTAAGTATTATTTTGATGCCTTGAACAATTAAAATTGTTGGGGTTTGTTTATCTGGATAGTATTTTCAGCATTATTTATCTATGAGAGCACTTTCTCTAGCCTTTACTGGCTAGAAAATAAAAATTATGTAAATTTGTAAAACCATCATTCTAAAAAATCACTATTTTCATTAGAATATGACCTAAGATGTTGGCTGTATTTTTAAGCCAAATTGTATAGGCATCAGTCATTTTTTAAAAAACAAAAGTTTGGTTAATACCTTTCTCAATAAAGTTAAAGTGCTATATATCCGGAGTTTCCAATTGTCACACATGCCATCCCATGTAAAAGGCTTAAGGGGCTGCCTCTTTGAAAATGAATTTAAGCACAGATCCAGCATGTAGGGATATTTGAATCACCAGCACAATGGTGAGCCATTAGGATAATAACAGGAATAAGAAAAAAGACATTTACATTAAAAATAACCAACCAACTGTATTCATCTGTTACAGACACATCCATTTGTTGTGAATTCCTAAAGTACTTTATCTCAGAAATTAAAGCCAATTATCACCCCAAATATTCCAAAAGGAATAATGAAGCAATGGTGGGGACTGCCAAGGTGATTGTTGGCTAACGGCATGATTTCATTGACTGCATTAAGAAGCTTCTTTTCGAACTGAAAAGCAGTTATTCTTCTCTTAAGTTGTTTGTTTTGGTAGAGAGGTTACTACTGCATTCAGTCTGACTTCTAAAGCTAAGCTCTCCTAACAGAATGAGCACTCTGGAGGACTAATTATAGAGCTGTCGAAAACACTTACAGGCAAGAATGCCCAGGGCAGTATTATTCATCATAGTTCAAACGGGAAATAACCCTAATGCCCATCAATGACAAAAAGGGTAAGTAAATCGCAGAATATTTCTAAAATGCATACTATACAGCAATGAAAAGAAGTTACAGCTACGTGCAAAAACATGGATGGGTCTTACAAACGTAATGTTGAAGCAAAGAAGGGGGACATAAAGAAATGCTTGCTACTATAATTCCATGTATACAAAGTCCAGAAAGGGATGTTATAAGTTATAATGGTGGAGACTTTGAAGATGTTGGAAATGTTTTGTTTTTGTTTTGTTTTGTTTTTCTATTACCTTAACCAAATGCTGATTACATGGGTGTTTACACTTTGTGAAAATTCATAGAGTTGTACATGTGATTTGTATTCTTTTGTGTATACATGTTATATTTCAATATCCTTTAAGAAAACTGATCATCTATGGGAAGTGGGCTTTTGGGGCAGCTGATGATAATCTACTTTTTGACCTGGGATGTGGTTAGAGTAGTGTGTTCACTCTGTGAATACTTTGTGTACATTCATGATTTGCACACTTGTCTGTCAATTGCACTGAAACTAAAAAACTAAAAAAACAAAACACAAATTGCTCGCCATTAGTTTGTTATGCTTTCTGGGTAAATGTCTTCTCATGATGAGATATATGAATCCAAGCTTAGAATTGGACACTGCAGGGGTGCTAGGGTGGCTCATCAGTTGAGTGACCAACTGTGATTTCGGCTGGAGTTGTGATCTCAGGTGTTGAGACTGAGCCCCAGGTCAGGCTCCATGCTGGGCAGGGACTCTGTTTGAGACTCTCCACAACCCCCACCCCCACCCCAACCCCACTCTGCCCCTTCCTGCACTTGCCTGTATGTGCATGCTCTCTCTCTAAAATAAAGCAAATGAATAAAATCCTAAAAAAAAAAAAAGAAAAAAGAAAAAAAATTTGACACTGCAGTGATAGTGGGGAGTAGTTATCATCCCTTCTGTTGTCCCTTCCTTAAAATCAAAGGGACATCTTTCTCCAGTTTATCTTGTTGGGGACTCAGTATTCTGGCTAGAGATCAGGTCACTTGCTTCCTTAGGCTGTTGGGAACCTCTTATGTGTGATGGAATGTCTTTACTTACTTCCTTAATGTTTTGTCATAATTTATCAAGTTAATTTCTAATACATCTTTCATTTATAAGTGAAAAATACTGAACTTTAGCATAAGATCTCATGGATATTTTTGGAATAAGAGTCCCATATTTCTTTAGATGTTTTTTCTCCTACTTAGGAAAATTATGGCAAAATATCTAATCATTGAATCTAGCTTGTTTTTTGCTTTTCATTTGTCAGAAATATTAAGCTGTTTAACATTTTTAAAATCTTATTTGATGTTCTACTACCCTCTGCTAATTCTCAGTGATACAGTAAGTCAAATTTTATAAAATTTATAAAGTTTCATAGACTTAGTTACAAAGGGCATGCCTACCCCTGTCATTTGGATAAGGATATTTCAAATTTGGGGAAGAACTTCTTTAAAATCTTTATAATAGTGGCTTAATTGATAGGCTTCTATCCATCAGGAAAATAAACACACAAATAAATATATTCTGTTTTCATCTGAATAAACTCAAGGCAAAGATGATACTCACTATTTGAAGAGAGTGAAAATTCTGATTTTTTTTTTTTGAGTATCATGATTGATTCATGTCTTCCACAGACTTGCCTTGCTTTAAGTAACTGTAATATTTATTCTTTTTCTGGTAATCCAGTTATCACAACTTGGCAAGTAAGAATCCACTTAAGCTGATTCTACTATCTAACAGAGTCCCAGAAATTTAGACAACATCTTTGTTTTCCTGGCAACCAGATATTCCAGACCATCTTGAATTTTTTATGTCCCCAAATAGTGTGTCATCTACTTTCTGTAGAATCCTAGCTCTTTTTACTGGGAAAATAATATTAGGGACCAAAGTCTGATGATCAGGGATGCAAAGCAGACTAATGAGTACTTATTATAGTAAAAAAAAGGTTTTAGGACATGCTAATAAAAGAGCTAGAAAAATTATATTTGAAAATCATGTATTCAAGGCACTCTCATGTACTGCCAGTTGGATTGCCAATGGAGGCTGATACCATCAAAATTGCAAATATAGTAATTTATAGTTTGGAACTAGCAATTCCACTTTGGGGAATTATCATCTAGATATATTTGCATCAGTATAAAATGACATATTGTTTGTAATAACAAAAAAAATGATGACACTCAAGCGTCTTATCAAAAGGGGATCAGTATATTCATAGAATAGACTACTAAAAAAAAAAAAAAAAGAGGTTATGTCACTGGCATAGCTGCAGGCAGGGCCACGACAGGAAAAATGGTGGATGGGTAGCCAGGAAAGCGGTCTGGAGCCACCAGAGTAATGGAGGGGAAAGTTCCAGCTGCCAAGCCGAGAAGCTGTGAACCCCAGAAGAAGCTGTGGACCTCCAAACAAAGCTTACAGCGGTCTGTAAGTCTGTATTTACCATAGTGAGACAACAAAGATGCCATCCAACTTGGATCAAGGAAGCCTAAGGAAACTGTTCCAGCTCTTGCTCCAAAAGCCTTCTTTGTAGCAGCAGCTGTTAATGGAGCTGAAGAGAGTAAAGCACAGGAAATACCTCCAGAAGCGAAGATGGGCTTAAAGAATATTGGATGGGATACACCATCACCAGCAGCCCAAACATGTTCAATAAAGGAACACACGGGTTTTCTGAGAACCAGGAACTATGGGAGCAAAATATAATAAAATTTCATCTTGGAAATGTCCATGACCAGTACAATTAAATGATGAGCTTGAAATTGGGGTATGAGGAGGTATAAAGTTGAAAGAAATAGTTTCCTTTTTAAAAGATCAGTAGAAAACCCTTTGGAGTCAGAGCCAGGTTTTTTGTTTGTTTTATTTTTTAAGATGGAGTTGTACACTAATAAATGAGAGGTTGAAATAAGAGGTGCTTTTTTTTATGGATCGATTTCAAGACATTTGCTAATTCTGTAATTTTATGGGATTAGTTTCCAAAAGTTATAGGTAATAAAAAAACCAGAAATGGTATCTTTTTAAGAGTTGCATACTTTTTAGATACAACTATTAGCCATAGTAAGAGAGAAGCAAAAGTTATTATCTATTTCAACTGCAAGCAGTTTCTCTCTAACTTATACCCTCATTATCTAAACTCTCTGGCTCCCAGAAATAGCCATATGGAGAGGGAATATTGTATTAGAAAGAAAATATTACTGAACTATTGGGAGTCAAAGACAAAATTAAAATATAGTTTTTCCCTTATATGCATTTGTTTTGTTTCAAGTCATCACAAACAAGGCATTGCATTGCTGTTGGTGGATTCAGACCATTAGCTCTTTAAAAATACCATTTTTTTGAAATTTCGCTTGAACTGTTGAGTATTTGAAATAGCCTTTCACCTAAATGGGTTTTGTCTACCTCCATTGGTCTTTAAAGAACAACCATTTGTCATCAAAATAAACCAGTATTTTGAAGGTGCTCCCTTGATTGTTAAGTAGTTTCTGTAAGCATTAAAAAAAAAAAAAAAAAGGAAGTTCTTTGCACTGATACAGAAAAATCTCCAAGATAATATTGTTCAACGAAAGCAAACAAGGTACAGAATAGAGTGCTTTTTATACAAAATCACATGTAAGAAAAAGGTAAAAACTTAACTATATTTGCAAAGGGAATCTCTGAAAAGACTTATAAGAAACTTTAAAGAACTGTTACGTGCTAGGGTTAGGGTTTGGAACAGGGTGATTAGCCGACAGTATATTATCAAGACTTTTTACTGTATACTATTTTCTTTTAATTTTTTTAAAAGCGTGTGTTTTGAATTATGTGTATTACCTATTCAAAAATTAAAAACATCGGGGCGCCTGGGTGGCTTAGTCGTTACGCGTCTGCCTTCAGCTCAGGGCGTGATCCCGGTGCTCTGGAATCGAGCCCCACATCAGGCTCCTCTGCTAGGAGCCTGCTTCCTCTCCCACTCCCCCTGCTTGTGTTCCCTCTCTCACTGTCTCTCTCTCTCTGTCAAATAAATAAATAAAATCTTTAAAAAAAATTAAGAACATTACAAATAAAACATGTAGACACACTGAAAATAAGTAACTAAATAAAACATGAAACTTAAAAGATATCCTTATGCATCTGCATTGATCTCATTAACATTTCTCTGCAACATAATCACATAATTTTTTAACCACTCAAATGAAGTATAATTGTACTGTCTTTTCTTTTATAATTTAATAAGCCATAGAGTTTTCCATCTAAGTGAAAATCTGATGGAAACTAATGTAATTACTTATTTATTTTCTATACACAAAAAACAAATCTAGTATAACAATACCTAAACTATGGAATGAATAATATTAATATTATTGTTTCTTTTGGCAACCATCCTTTGAATATATGCACAACCTTTGTGCAATCAAATTTCTTTGCTCTTGAGTCAACAGTAGTAATTCCTCATTCTGTTGTGATTATGTCAAATTTCCTATTAGGTACTGTGTTCCAAAATTTTAGGTTCATTTTAAATTTAAAACTGCTGTTGTTCCTGTAACAGTGTTTACTTGACAGTGGCTTTCAACTACTAGGTCTTACATATAGAGCAGCGGAAAGTAGTCCTACCCTTCCAAATATTTAAAGTATCTTTTAGCTACTGGGGCAAACAAAATCAGTGATCACCAATGTTGTTGTTGTTTTTTCCTCTTCTTCCAAACAACCTTTTCTTTTCAATGTTTCTTATTATTAAACAGTATGACCCTTTGACTGAATTTTGGCCAATACAGTGAGAGGTCAATGATGTTGCTACTTCTAGGCCTGGTTCATAAAAAACCTCCCATCTACAATTTTCACTGTTTTTTTCAACCCATGGACTAAGTGAAGAGGAGTTTCTGGAGAGAAGAAGGGGATGAACAAAATGGAAAAAAGACTGGATCTCTGAATGGTTGCATGGAGCAGAACCTGCCTACATCCCCTTCAACAACATTCATTGGGCTCAATAAGTATTCAGTATTTATGGTGTGAAGTCTTTGACAGTTGTTATTACTATAGCAGTTAGTCTATCTGACGAATAGAGACAACCATCTGGTACATCTGAAATTATTTAAAATATATAAGGTTTATGTTCACAAATTACTGCAATTTTGCCTTCAGTTGGACACAAAAATAGAAATTAAGGAACTATTATTGTAATTTATATTTTAAATCAGCATTTAAAGTGAATTTTAAAATTTGATATGAATACAATTAGCAAAATTTTATAGACCAAAGAGAGTATAACAGTATGTTTCACTAAGCACTCAGTTTTGCGTGTCCCATTCAAGTTTAACTTCATTAAAAATCTTGTCCTGTGGGTATAGGTTTTAATTTATCTTTGGTCTTTTCTGAGTTATTAGCATTTTTCTCTACATCATATTTATTTTCTCACTAACTTTACTATAAGATATGTTGACATAACAAAGTCTTTAAATATCACTATTTCCAAATCTTAATTTTAAGATGATTTAATCTTACTCTGTTTATTAATAATCTTATTTAAGTTTTGGCTTTAGAATGAGTATACAGATAAGGATACAAAATGACACTTATATGGAGATTATATAACAAGTTTTGCTCTTCTGCTTTTATTCTCCTTGGTAATATTATCTAGTGTTTACCAAATTATTAGCTTCTAAAAAGAAAAAGTATCCTTTGAAAAGTGTTATAAAGGAAGAGGGACATTAGTGAAAATTAGAATGTTGTAATATTTCTTATAAAAGTTTACATTTAATAGATTATATGTATATATATACACACACACACATTTTAATGGTTTTATGTGAATTCTCTTTTAACCCTTTATTTTTATGAACTAACCCTGTGTGCATGTGCACGCACACATGTGTATGTGCGCTCATGTATTTACTACTGATGACTTAACATTATAAATTTAAAATGTTACCAAACTGGGAAATAATTTTATCAGTCAAAACCTAACCTTAAAGAACTAGAAAAGGAATCACAAACTAAATTCAAATTTAGCAGAAGGAAAATAATAAAGATAAAGGTGGAGATACATAAAATAGAGAATACAAAAACAAAGAACAGTAGAGATTTGAGATTAGGTGAAAATTATGATGTAGGTGTAACTGGAGTACCAAAAAGGAGGAGAGAGAAAGAATATGAAGAGATCATTGCTAAGAATTTTCCAGACTAGCATCCAGACTCCTTTCTGCCATTTAAGGCCTTTCACAGTCTAGACCCCAACAGCTTCCTAGTTTCGTCTTCTGCCTGACAATATCCTTCTTCGTTTATCTGCATGTTGAAATCCTACATTGCTCTCTTTGGGCAATTGAAATGTTTTCTGTTGTCTTCCTAATTCCCTTGATCAAAATAAATTGTTCTCATCATGGGAATTTCACAAGCTCTTTGCTTCTATTCAAAAATAGAACTTATTATAGTTTGACTCCTATAATTCTTTCAGCCACCTTTCTTTGCTACACTGTTCAAAGAAAGTTTTGTGATATTTTT
>NC_048226.1:75207098-75269991 GCF_002007445.2 Ailuropoda melanoleuca
TTATTATGTTANCCTCACACCTTTTGTCTCCCAGTCTCTTCCAATGCAAGTGTGAGAAGAGCCATTCTAATTATAAGCCAGATAATGTCACTGCCCAAACCCTGGAGTAGCTCCCATTTCACTCAGAGACTAAAAGCCAAAGTCCTTAAAAAGGCTGACTTAATTTGGGTTCTTTAAAAACAAAGTGCAAGATGAGGATTCTTGTAAAAGAGCTATGGTAAAGGTGCACTCTCAGGTGCACCTGTAAGGGAAGGGGAAGCAGGATAAAGCAGGGGAAAGAAATGAGCAGGGATGTAATCTCAACTCAAGTCTCCCTTGGCCTGATGCACAGTATTAGGGCTCTGGTACACAAATGGATCATAGAGGAGACCAGCTTTCCAAACACTCACTTCTGTCAACACCTTGTACACTGGCTGTATGCACAGGGGCCCCTTCCAGGTCGTGTGGCTCCTGTCAGCTGAGCACTCACAGCAGCTGGGGAGCAGTGCATATGCAGTACATATATTTTTTTAAAGACTTATTTATGTGTTTGAGAGAGAGCACACATGAGCAGCAGGAGGGACAGAGGGAAAGAATCTTAAGCAGACTCCCCGACAACTGCGGAACCCCACATGGGGCTCAACCCCAAGACTTTTGAGATCATGACCTGAGCTGAAACCAAGAGTCAGACGCTCAAACCACTTAATCACAGGTGCCCCAATGTTCAGTACATATTTTTTAAATGTAGCATTTATTTAACACAACAGATTTATAAAAGTGTTTCATGTGTTTTTGGTTCCAAACTGAGTTGCATTCTTCCTTTGATAACATATTCCAAGTTATCAGTAGATTCAATGTCTGCTCCTAAAAAAAAAAACCTCCCTTTGACAACCAGAAATACTTGTCAGGAATATAGCAAAAACTCACTTCATCAGTTTAAAAGTGTACTTCGGGGGCACCTGGGTGGCTCAGTTGGTTAAGCATCTGCCTTCAGCTCAGGTCATGATCCTGGGATCCTGGGATAGAGCCCTGTGTTAGGCTCCCTGCTGAGATGATTGGGGAGGAGCTGTTTCTCCCTCTCTCTCTCAAATAAATAAATAAAATCTTTATTTAAAAAAAGTATACTTTGGGGCGCCTGGGTGGATCACTCGTTAAGTGTCTGCCTTCGGCTCAGGAGTGATCCCAGGGTCCAGGGATTGAGCCCCCATCGGGCTCCCTGCTCCGCTGGGAGCCTGCTTCTTCCTGCTTGTATTCCCTCTCTCGCTGGCTGTCTCTCTGTCAAATAAATAAATAAAATCTAAAAAAAAAAGTATACTTCATATAACAAGAGACCCTTTAAAAAGCTGATTTTAAAACAGAGACCATAATACAAAAGGATAAAACAATAATCATTACCAAGAACAAAAAAAAATCTATTTTTCTTGAAAGAAGAATTCCAAACACCCACTTTAATTCTATTTGGTTTATCCTGCTCTACAATTCTGGGGGATAACCGCGGCTTATTTTCCATCCTCCACTCTAAGTATGCACACCTTGGAGAGAGATGTAAAAAGAAAGGAGGAGGACTCCTGAATAGGTAGTGGTATCCTGGAACTTCTCTTGTACACTGGCTTCACCGAAATGCACACGCATGTGCACACACACACCCCGCACTCCAACACGATTTTCCCAGCTTGGAAAAATTCAATATGCCATCCTTCCCCTTTCTGACCTTTTTTCCATCTCCTTCCACTTCCCCCACTTTCCTCTTTTCCCTCTCATTCCCTTATTTATTATTCTATTGTCATCTTCAAACACCCCCTCTCCGATAGCCCCTGAGAAGGCCTTTGTGGGAAAGCACCACCGGCCACATAGAAAGTGAAGATGGCCTCATGCGCTCTGCGTAAGATGGAACATTCAGTAGTGATTCTTAATAAATGTAAAACAATATCGACTACTGATTCTAACTTTAGGTTCTCAAATTTTTGTGTTATTGCTGAGATAAATGGTATAAACTTTGTAAACAGAGACAAGCAGGTTTGGTCTCCAGTGATTTCTGAGGAGATATCCTTTGTCATTATTAAACTTAGGCTTTTCCTCTGCTTATTCGGAGTAATGGGTAGAAATCTAGACCTTTATGAAAACTCCCCATCTGAGACCCTACAGAAACCTCTGTAAGTATCCCCAGAGTCTACAAACTCACTCTTGAAACTTCTAGTTCTCTGCATTGTATGAGTCACACCTCCAGGCCCCTAGCATCTGCCCTCAAAATGAATTGTTTGCTATCAATTTTGTATTATTTTAGAAACCTGTTTTCAAGAAAGTCTGGTTTGGTTTGGTTTTAATCAGGAGCAACAATAGTGCTTTCTGACAGGCTGCTAAGTGCTTTGGCTGAAGTCCATTTTTATCTCTTATTTGTTGCCTCGGTCTTAAGAGGTATGCAACTTGGCAAAGTTTTGGAAAGAGAATAAAAGGCAGCTCAGCCAAAAAAACTCATGATCTATTCCCTATTTTTGACTTGATATTTATGATTAGAAATATATAAAGTCTTGTTATAAAAATAAATAAAAAAGAAACTGAGAATACAGACATATTTAAGAGAAAAGAAAAGACCCTTTATATCATATTACCAGGACAAATTATAACTTGGGCAAATGTCTTTTTAAACCTCTATGTATTTCACTGAAATGGGAAAAATGAATAGGAATTATCAAAGTATTTAAAATGTGTTGTCTAGTGGCATGTATCTGCCTTAGCAAGGTAAGGTTATATTAGAAATTCTTTTTTTAAAAAAATATTTTATTTATTTTTTTGAGAGAGAGCACGAGCAGGGGGAGGGACAGTAGGAGAGGGAGAAGGAGAGAAGCAGATTCCCTGCTGAATGTGGAGCCAGAAGAGGGCCTATGCAGGGCTCAATCTCAAGACCCTGAGATCATGACCTGAGCCAAAGTCAGACACTTAACCAACTGAGTCACCCAGGAATCCCCTATATTAGAAATTCTTGTCCTAGCATCTATTCAGATGGAAATTAAAAGTATGATTTAATTAAACAAATGGGCACACTAGGGGAATACCCAGTTTGCCTAGATTTGGAGATACTAGTGGAAGGAAGACAGTTATTCCACACTTAGGAATGCTTGACTCCTATTCTTCACCTAATCCTCAAATATTTTAACTAAGATGCTAACTTGGATCCTTTGTTTTCCAAAACCCTCAGTATGCCTGATCTTCTCTATCTCCATGTTTTCCCATTTGTAAGATAACCCTCAAAGAAACTTACAAACTAGTAGAAGGGAATGAAAAATATAAAATAAACACACTACAAAGCAAAAGTCAGCCAGGACTATAAGAGGAGTAAAACAAAGTTAATTGTGTATTCCAAGGAGGGAGAGAAGACGTTCAATTTTTTCTAAGAGAAAAGAGGAAGAGTGTAGGGACATTCCATATAAGAAGTACCTTTGGGGGGCGCCTGGGTGGCATAGCGGTTACGTCTGCCTTCGGCTCAGGGCGTGATCCCAGCGTTCTGGGATCGAGCCCCACATCAGGCTCTTCTGCTATGAGCCTGCTTCTTCCTCTCCCACTCCCCCTGCTTGTGTTCCCTCTCTCGCTGGCTATCTCTATCTCTGTTGAATAAATAAATAAAATCTTTAAGAAAGAAAAAAAAAAAAGAAGTACCTTTGGTGCTGGACCATGAACCATGGGCAGGATTGAGCCAGGTGAAAGGAGGAAGATAGTCTAGGTAGAGAAGTAAACAAGAGAGACATAAAGGGGGGAAACCTGCAAGAGTGTTCAGGGTTCTTTTTGTATGTTTTCCTGGAATACAGGTCACATATAAGAAACTACACAGAGATAAGAATAGAGGTATAAAGATAATATTGTAAAGCACCCCGAATTCCAAACTAAAAAATCTCTAATTTTATTTGGTAGGAAATATGGAGCCTTATAATATTTCTGAAGAACGTATAACAAGAGGGATGCCCGGGTGGTTCAGCTCAGGTCATGATCTCAGGGTCCTGGTATCGAGTCCCACATCAGGCTTCCCTGCTCAACAGGGAGTCTGCTTCTCCCTTTACACCTCCCCCTGCTTGTGCTCTCTCTCCCGCTCTCTCAAATAAATAAATAAAGTCTTTAAAAAAAAAGAATGTGTAACAAGATAAGGACTACACTTTAGGTCAGTTAAACGGCAACATCCTCAAGGAGTCTGAAATAGGAATGCAAGGACCATTGTACTCTAGGAATGTAGCCGTAAGATTTGGAAACAATTGGTTGAGCATGAAGGGGTAGGTGATAAAAGGGAAAATCAAAACTTTTTAGCCCTCGTGACTGGACAGTTGATAGTATGCTAATACTAGAAATGATAAAGTGAGGGGGAAGCCACTTTCTTGGATACCATGGAAGACTTTGAGTTGTATTGAGTTTAGAATGCCCATAAACATTCTAGATTGAGATATAATATTTGGAATCATCAGTATAGCTAATTCCTTTGGAATAATGAGATCTCTGAGGTAGGGAATGTATAAACAGATAAAGATAGTTGGGCAGAATATGAACAGAATAGATGACAGAGAGCTCCATTAAGGCTATAGAACAACACGATCCAATTTGGAGGCCACTACATTATGTATTTTGAACACCTGAAATGCGACTAGTCCCAATTAAGGTGTATCGTAAAATATGTACTAGGTTTCCAAAAGTTAGTATGAAAACAACAGCTCTCAGGGGAAGAAGCTGTCTTCCCTCCAGTGTTACAAAACATATAAAAAAATTATCCATAGCTGAGCAGAATGCAAAAAAAAAATAACAAAACCAACAACAAACACGCGTGCACACACACACACAAAATGAAGATGAAGGAAAAACTTTAACCACGCGTATTTTTTACCTGGATGACTCGATGTTGGTAAAGGGGAAACAATATTATCTAAATAGAATGGATCAATCAGGCTTCTGAGAGCCACTACTTTCCCCCAAAAAACTACATATAACAGGCATATAATTGGAATTTAATATTTGTCAAGTGGATGAATGAACATGCTGGATAATTCAGGTTCCTGGCATAAAATGGATGCCATACTCAGTAGAGAATTGAAGAGATTTTGATAAAAGAACTATTTATAAATAAGTAGGCAGAGTAAAAAACAAAAACAAGGAATGACAACATTGTGAAGCTATTTCCACCATCAGGTCTGAAGAGACATGGGGAAGAAGCAGTTACTGACATTTGGGACATACATAGTGGATTTCCTTGTAAAAGCTTGAGCCCAGTTGGAAAGATTCAGCCAAGTGAAGATGATCTCAAAGGAGGGAGCTGGTGGGATAATTACTCTGCCCTCCTTCCACCAGCTTGTTGATCTTTCAGCAGTACTGATCATGGGCTGAAACCAACCCAAAGCCCTATGGCAAGGGAGCCTCCTGGACGTAATCCTTCAAGCCAAACTCTAAGAGCTAAGTGGATGTGGAGAGGCAATCATAAATTATCCAGCACAAATTTTTATAGCTTTCATTATTATTATTTTCAATCTACCTAGAGCCACTTTTATTTATCCTGAGGAATACTCATGATTTTGTCCTCATCATCAATCAAATGGTGAGAAAAAATTTAAGCACCCAGACAATGTTCTAGGCACTGGGAATATGATGATAACCAAAAAAGACTAGGCTCCTATCCTGAGTGAGGAGATAGCCTGGTGGGGGAAGAGAAACATCCCAGAGCTCCATAGATCCCCTTAGTAGGGGGGAGAAAATCATAGACTTTAGAATCAAACAATAACATTATTTGGCAACTAACCTACTTACACTGAGTCTCTGCTTCATATGTTAAAAGGAAATTGTGACACTTCTTTCTTAGAGTTACTGTGTAATTTAAAGGCTATGTATACAGCACATTTAATATAGGTACTGGCATAGAATACCTAATTATGGCTTTAGAAATGGTGGGAGATACCTCTACATTATTGAAGATCTCACGAATAGGTTTATATTTTCTCCCATCTCCTCTTCTTAGGCAGGTCCTGCCCATGTCCTCCCCACTTCAGTTCTTTCTGCTCGCAAAGAATTGTGTATGTCAGGATTCTTCAGAGAAATAGAACCAACAGGAGATGTAGAGAAATAAATTTATTGTAGAAATTGGCCCCCGTGATTATGGAAGCTGAGAAGTCCCATGATCTGCTGTTTGCAAGCTAGAGGCCCAAGGAAGCTGATACAGTAGTTCCAGTCCAAACCTAAAGGCCGAGAGCCAGGAGAGCCAGTGGTGTAAGTACCCAGCTGAGTCCAAAGGTCTGAGAACCAGGCGCACCAGTGTTGGAAGACGGAAGACGGATGTCCTTCCTAGCTTAAACAGAGAACCAATTTGCCCTTCTCCCGCCTTTTCGTTCTAGTTCGGCCCTCAATAGATCTCATGGTGCCCACCCACACTGATGAGGGTGGCACACTCCGTCTTACCAATTCAAATGCAAATCTCCCCTGGAAACACCTTCATAGACACACCCAGAAACAATGTTTTTTCAACTAGATGGGCATGCCCTTAGCCTAGCCAATCTGACATATAAAATGAGCCACAGATTGCAGAGCACTGACCACAAACACAGCCCACATTTGTAGAAGGCCATAACTGCAGCACTGCCTTCCCTTCAAAGCACCCAGTTTCTTCTCCGTTTTACCAAACATGGGAACGGGGGGGGGGGTTGACGGTGAGTGTAGCTTCACGTTTCCAGGGACCCAGGAAGTGGAGAATTCCTGTAGCAAAGGTTTGGGTTGTCCCTGGCCGCTGCATAATCTGCCCAGGGAGAGCCCGCAACGCGAGCGTGTGAAGCATGGCCACGGGGGCAGCCAGCTCTTTCTCTGTTCATGGGACACAGCCCTGACCCCCTCCTGAACTTTTCTACTGTTGGATTGCTTATTAAACGAACAGCGTGCAGAACCATAGCTTAAGGCCTTCTGAATAATGAGCAAATAATCTTTATTTTTTATTAATGGTGTATGACCTTGTTCATGAGACTCTATGCTAGCAGCTAAAAGAAAAATTTAGGTGAATAATCAGTACAGCTATGGAAAAGAAAATGAAACACTTCAAATCATGAGGGAGAAAAAGAAAAAAAGAAGAAACAATCTTAGCAACAATGCATAATGAAAGTTATTTTAATGACCCAAACACCGAATTGTTTTTTTTAACACACTGGAGAACAAGCCGATGTTTTATTTTATTATAATAATTATAAAGTAGAAATTTTTCTACGCTGATATGTCCAAAAGGAACTTAAGGCTGCTTTACATATCTTCTTTAAAATATTTTCTTAGGTGTTACGGCCACATGTAAGATGCCAGCTCTGTAATCCTCTTGGTTTTCTTTAGTCTCCCAACTACACAGAGGGTTCCTCCCCCACTAAATTTATCCTTGATACAATTGGATTCTTGCAGATCTCTTTTGCACTGAAACATTCAGGCCTTCCAAAAAAACAACCAAAAAACCATTCAGGCCTCCTTCTGCGTCATGTGAGTTTTGTATTTTAACCTCCTCTAGGCATCTGTGTCACAGACTGTTAAGTAGAGCAGATGTTTACATTTATTCTGAACTGGTGGCTGACGAGGCTCAGGCTCCCGTTGCTGTTTGCTGAACAGGTAGAAGCAGCCAGCACACCTGAGGAGAAAACTGCGGCTTCAATCACGTGGCAGTATCTTTATTCATTTGTTAATTCACCGTGCATTCATTCCACACTAATTTTCTTCACTTACATGTGCAAAGTATTAAGTTAGAAACAGTGTAAGGAAGACTTATATGCCATGGTATCTGCTTTTTTAAAATATATATATATATTTTTTTCTTAAAAAGGATGATTTTTTTAATTGGCATATTATGAAGAAAATTTTCAACTTTTAAAATTAGGTGAGTCTATTTGGTATCAATTTTGGCATTTTGGGGGAAATTAATTTATTCATATTTTCAAATATATAAACATAAAACTGCATAATTTAAAAATTGTGTATCATTTTTGATTTGCAAAATTGTTTTAGCACTTATTGAGATTTCATCATTAGCCCTTTTATTTTTTCTAAATATTAAAATTTTTTTAATATATTTTTAAACATTTTATTTATTGAGAGAGAGAGAGAGAAAGCACGCATACAAGCTGGGGAGAGGCGGAGGGAGAGAGAATCCCAAGCAGGCTCTACACCCAGCGCAGAGCCCAATGCAGGGCTTGATCCCACAACCCTGTGTTCATGACCCGAGGCAAAATCAAGAGTCAGACACTTAACCGACCCAGGCACCTCAGGCATGGTATCTGCCTTTAAGAAGCTCATGTTTCTGCTAAAGGAACTGTGCATGACCAAACCTTCAATTAGGTGATAGTTAGTTCAAGAGCTATTACAGAGATCCCACTGTTTCTAATTTTTTTTGAAAAGGGTTTGTATATGTGGTAATGTCACTTGCAATATGCAATCAACTTGAGAGACTGAGAAAATGAGGTTCAAAATTGTCAAGTACGTTAAGGGTCCCTGTATATCAGCACACCCATCTTTCCTTGCCACTTTTCTCTAAAATGGTTTGCATTACATATGCAGAAATTAATTTTCAGGAAACTAGATATAATCATGACTAATTTTTTTCTTATTCATATATATTGTGTAGTGTGACCCTACCATGTGTTATTACATTATATTGTCAATATTCTATTTTTCTCTGAGGCTATGGACACACAAATGACAATTTCTTATTTCCTCCATATCTAATACTCTATCTTTTGCGCGAATAACACTGTATAACCTTTCCCTGGTCAGGAATGTGTGAGAGCAGTTTGCTTTATTCTCTCATGCTACAGTGTGGACTATTAAACAGCAGTGCCCTTGTTACAGAATACAGCAAACATGGAGGTAATTTAGCAAGGGTATTTTCCTCCTATGGATCTCACAGGAGATCAGCCATGCTCTCCGTCCATACTGTTTCCAGACTGACATTTGTAAAAGGCAAAGTTCTCCTTGCTCCTTCCCTGCTGGGTCTCTGTCATCAAATGTTTAGTTACTAGAAGAATAGAAAGCAAATTCTTCAACATGGCCACAAGGCCCAACAGGGTCTGGTCGCTGCCTACCCCTCCAACTTCACATTCCCCTCTCTGCCTTCTTACCCAAGGTCCAGCTACTCCAACCTTCTTCCACTCTATGCTCCCAGATTCTGGAGCTAGACTGCCTGGGTTTCAGTCCTCGCTTGGCCACTTAATAGCTCTGTGATCTTAGACAAGTTATGTGATATATCTGTGCCTCGGTTTCTCATCTGTAAAATGGATGCAATGATGGTACTCACTTGACACTTTGGTTATTATGGAGAGCAAATGTGACATATGAAAGTGTCTATTTGTCTGGCACACAGAAAGGGCTGCGAGAGGATTTCTATTATGTGCTATTCTTGCCTAAGTGACTTAATACACGCTTTTGTCTCTCTTTGCAGTGCTGCCTCCTGACCATGTTCTTTAGCTAAAGAACATTTATGCTTTATATAGCAGCCTAAATGTTCTGTCTGGAAACCATTTCCTTCCTCTCATATTAGATCAGAACTCCCTGTTATACACCCTCCTAGCACCCTGTATGTCCTTGGCAGCACCTCCCGCAATAATGAAATTAATTGTTCATTCTTTTCATTGCTTTGCTTGAATCCGTCTTTGCTGCTCCCTGAGGGCAGAAATCCCGTCCATCCTGCTCACAGCTCCGTAGCCCTTCTACTCTCTCGCCCCCAACATATGAGCAACTCTCAACAGCTTAATTGAGCAATGTCACTTGTTTTCTCTTTCTCTTCCCGTCCTTTCAGGATTGATAGTAGCAAGAAACGATCTGGCTAGCAGGGAGGCATCAGGAGCACCTGGACACATCTGTGCTCTGCAATGAGCTCTGCACTGCATCATCGTGAAAGGAAAAATGAAACCACTGGGAGACATGGAGAACAATAAACTAGGGAAAAGTTGGGTCAGAAAGGATGTCAACAGCACATTTCTCATAAAGGAATGGATAATTATCCCAGTGGTGTTCCTGAGGTTGGGGCAAGGCATGGCAATCATAAATGGCAGAAGGTACAAATGGAAACTCCTACCCAGACCTCTCCTATCTAACCGAAACTCTGTCTCTGGACCACAGCAAAAACAATAGTCTGATTGCCAAAGTATCCAAAAACCTCTTTCACACATCTCTCGTAAGAACTCTGGAGCATTAATCTTTCATCAAGAACTTTTACGGTCGATGTATTTCCTCGTGCTCGTTTCCTGAATGGTCTCTTCATTTATGTTTTATATTGCCCACTTTCTCCAAGGCCAACATCGATTCTGGTAAACTCCACCAAATATCTGTTAGGCTATATACTCACTGTCTCTTTACAAAAAGAATGGATTTGTCTATCTGTGAATAGCTTTCTGTTATTTCCATATATTTTTTTTTCTTTTTTGTTATCAGTGTTCAACAGTTAAACCCAGAAGGACGATTTATATCCTTCTGATGCTTCAACCTTTCTGCACTACCCAGAGTTAGCCAGAAGATGTCAGTCTTATAACTCAAACCGATTTTGGTCCCTCTCCTAAATAACCTAAAACCAAGTTAACTTAAAAGGGCAAAGACCTTTTAAAATCCCCTAAAACTCCAAACAAAGGGCATACAATTCAATACGCGAAGATATTCTTTATACTTACCTACATCCTGTCAGTTTTGGGTTTACAGGGATGTCATCCATAGGCAGGTAGCTCTTCACACACCTTTTCTAAATAACTGAAGCCAAACCAGTATTGACTGAACCGAACTGTGGAGTTGGGAGGGCCTTATGGTTCCTTAGTTTTACTCTCTACTCTCTCTACATGAGTTTCTTTTATCCAAGAATGGAAAGTGATTTCTTGTATAAACTCATTCCCTTATTCATACGTTTATTCATTCATCAGTTTTTTTATTGAGCATGTTCTATGTGCTTGGCAGTGGGATAACTGCTAAGGCATCCAAAGGTAAAAATTAAAATAGACACAATCCTGCCCACTGGTATGGGTTGAATGGTGCCCGCCCCCCAAAGACAGAGCAGATACACTGAAATCCCAGCATCTCAGTATGGGATGCAATGGGAAAATATGAGAAATGCCCATCAGAGGAGACCAGAGGATTTCTGGAAGAAGTGGTCCCCATTCCAAAAACCAAAACAAAAAAGACATCAAAGTAAATTATTGTGACACACTAGAGCCATTTTACAAATGGAGACTACCACTCAATTCTCTCACCTACCTACAGTCCTTCTTTGCCCAGCTCACAGCTTTGGTCAAGGATCAAAATATTATTAGACGTGACTTTCAACTCACATGTTCTGGGACTCTGTCCCCAGATTTTATTTGTAATCAGTTTTATTCTCCTAAATTATGTCACTAAAACACACAAACACACAACTCTTTTGTACCTCTAGTGACTAGAGCAACCAATTTGCACTAGAACCCTTCTAATATCACTGAGCCTTCATCTTAACCCTCTTTCCTCTTCCTTCTGAACCCTGCTCTTCACCCTTAACCTCTGCCCCATCAGTGCCCTGAGCTCCTTCTGTTCTTTTTTTGCTCTGCATCTGATTTGACTGAATTTCTGCTGTTTGACCTTCAGTATTTCCTCATTGCACGTGCCTTTTCTAGAACCTCTCATGTACCCACCAGAGTTTTTGTTTACCACCACCCCATTCTTGCTCTAAGATCACCATCTTCCCTCTAAACCTCTGTATTAGCCAGGGTTCTCCAGAGAAACAGAACCAACAGGAGATATCTCCATACCTAGACCTGTAACTACGGCTATACCCTACACCAGCACCTATACCTGCACCGTATCTCTATCTCCATTTCTAGATCGAGGTAGATGTGGATTTAGATGTAGATATAAAGAGAGATATTTATTATGAGGAATTGACTCACAGGATTATGGAGGAGACTGAGAAGTCTCTAGATCGTTATCTGCAAACTGAGAGCCTGGGAAAGGTGGTTATGAAAAGATGTGACAGCACAGGAAAAGCACAGGAAAAGACGAGATGAGATGTCCCAGCTTAAGCAGTGAAGAAGGGATAAGAGGGGTGAAATCTCCCTTCCTCCCTCCTATTCACACCCTCAGAGCCTTGGGTGTTTCCCCCATACTTTGCGGAGGGCAATTTACTTCACTGAGTTCATGATTCAAATGCTAATCTCTTGAAGAAACACCTCCACCCACCGACACACCCCGAACAATGTTCAGTCTAGACTGTGGCCAGTCAGGGAGACGTAGAAAACCAACCACCCCAGCCTCGAAGTCTTTCTGGGGTTTCCCATCATACATGCCTCTCCAGTTGCGCTAGCTGCACTCCTTAGGAGGCTGAGCCGAGGAAGGTGCCCAGGCAGAGCTGCCCAGGGCATCTCTCAGAGCCCGTCCGTCACTTCTGCTCTCTCTGAGGCACTGAGGGAGGAAACGCCCACCAGCTCTCCCGTGCAATGTGTCACCTATTCTTTAGGGCATTGATTTCAATGGTTATTGTGGTGTCTACTATTATCCCCAGCTGGAGAAATCTTGACCCAACTGTGATTTGGGTTGAGAAGATGATTTCAGGTACATAATATCTTCTTTCGCCGAGCTTTTCATAGCAGTTGGTAGCCCTACAGAAATCTGGAGGATGCAAACCAGCCAAGGCTTCCTGCACGTGGTGTAAATGCAACCCACACCGAGCTAAACACACACTGCTTCTCCATTTCCTGCCCCTAGAACGGAAAGATCCTGATAATGGCGTTACTTTGATTTAATTGTATTGCTAAAAAACCAAGTGATGAGGGAATTGTGATATTATACAGCCATTTATGAAATAATTATGAAGACTTTGTAGCAACCTAGAAAACAGTTTTGATATACAAACTGAGAGAAAAAAAGTAGAACACAAAATTCTTCAACAGCTAAGATTAAAAAAAAACAGCAAAATATTTTGCTCCTACAAATGATGTAAACCATAGCTTTCATTTAAAAATAATCTTAAGGAAAATTACTTATAATCCCATCATTCTAAAAAATCAAATATTTTCATTTTCTTTGTCATTTTTGGCTCATGCACTTACCAGATTCTCTCTGCTTCTTTGCTTTTGGTCATGTTTCTCTATCCCCTTGGAATACCTTTTATCATATTCTCTAGCTAGCAAATTAATGTGTTTAATCATTTGGCATATATTTATTATGGTCCCTGTAATATAAACTAGGAAGATAGTAATGAAATACCAAGAGAAGCATTTGCTCCTCTTATTAAGTCAAACTTCAAGGGGAATTCCTTTGTGAGGCCTTCTTGATCCTATCTCTGAATCAGTTGGGTGTTTCCTCTTCTGTATATAGCACTATCTGAGCATTTATCAGATTCAATTGTCATCATGGTTTGCTGTATTTCCCTTTAGATAGACTCTGAGCATTTTGAAAACAAAGACTGTCTTCTTGTTATAAGTTTTAGGTCTAAAAATGTACCCAGTTTCTAACAGAGAATGAGCAATAGATGAAAGGAAGAGAAAAATGGAGAGACAGAAAGAGCAAGAGGAGAAGGAAGAGGGTAGAGATTAGTGCTGGGAGGAAATAAATGAGTTTGGTACATGCAGATATCGTTTGACGATAGCTCAGGGAATAGCAGCTTCAAAACATCAAAAAAGCAATTCTAATGGCCTTGCAGAGGGGTGATAGCCATGCTCTTTTTCATTAACTTGCTTCCTGTTAAACTTGATGGTCAACCCTCTTATCCTACAATGTAAATTGTATTTATTTTGTGATCCATCTTTAGGTAGAACAATATAAGTAGTGGAGTATCATTATGGGAATTTAATTACCTCTAATGATTAATAAGAGAGATGTTTTGAAAATACTGCTTACCTTTCAGAATAATAAAACTGCAAATGTTTTTCTTATTAGTTTGGAGCAAATACAAAGTATAGTTTGTTTGTTCAAGATTATCCACATACTTGGGTTTCAGTAACTATTGATTTATGAAGATTATATGTGCAAGAAGAAAATACATATGCACAGTTGCTCTGTCTCTCTCCTTTTTCACCCACCTGCCCACTCACCCCTCTCTCACACACAACACCTTACCTCAGTGTCAGAGGGAAAAAGCTTTACTTTCTTTGTTAGGCTCCCCAAGAAATCCATAATAAGGATTTAAAAGTCCTTTCCATAACATGTATGTATAATTTATAGATCACTAAATGCCTTCTCACAAATTTATTTTAGAGGGAGGTTTAAATTGTTTATCCTTTTATTAAAAGCAGTATTGTTTGGTCCCAGCCTATGATGATGAGATGATTTTGGTAAGTCTTTTGAGACTCTTGCTAGATATTAGACATTTAAAGGTCCACATGATTTTGCAGTCTGAACTTGTGTGTGGTCAGTTTTTCATTAATTTATTCATCCATTCATTCAATTCCTTATGAAACCAACAGTTGTTGGATGCTTGTGTACATGACTGGGACTAGGATATGTCACAGAGATACAATTTTTTTTTTAAGATTTATTTATTTATTTTAGGGAGAGAGAGAGAGAGCACGAGGGGGGCAGGGGTAGATGGAGAGAGGGAGAGAGACTCTTCAAACAGACTCTCTGCTGAGCGTGGAGCCCAATGTGGGGCTCAATCTCACGACCCTGAAAACATGACCCAAGCCCAAATCAAGATTCAGATGCTTAACTGACTGAGCCACACAGGTGCCCCAAGATACAAATATTAAGAAGATAAGATCACTTGCTCTTAAATATCTCACAACTTAGAAAGGAAAGAAAAATTAGTAAAGTCAACAAAGGAAAAGTACATACAAGATGGTACAGAAGAAAGAAGAATAGAGGGTCTGCTTCTGTCTCTAAGGATCAGGGAGCATTGGTGAAGCTTTTCTATTAAATTCAGATCCTAAACGTATAATGAATTCGTTGTGAAGTTCAGCAGGTGACCATGAATCACCTCCCTTAATGAGTTAGAAGAATAAAGTTCCCTTCCTGTGTGTGATTAGTGTAATGACAAATGTGAAAAGTAGGCTTAGGTTACCAGAAAAGACCCTAGAGATGAAAAAATAAGTAAGATTTACCCATCCAAATGGTACAGACAGAAATCAGGGCAATAAGGAGGTGTAAAAGCAAGAACCAGTAAAAAAAATATATATATATGCTTGCAGACCCTAGATATAGAATAGTTGTCAACAATAATATATGATATGAGTAAGAGTTAATCAGACTCTGAACTAGTTTTCTGCAAGCCAATCCTTACATATATTTAGCTGGAGTGATCCAGGATGTAGCCTGACCTGGAAAAATGCTCAAGACCACCATTCTGGGGCCTGAAGCATTAGGCAAGAATGTAATGAATGCCAGTGTCCCATACACAGAACACTGAAGCTGGAACAAGCTCTTCATCCATCACTCTCCATCTCCTTGTGCAATACAGCTTCTGACAGGTGCATTCATGAATTCATTACTGTAGAACTAGAATCATAGCAGGTACCCAGATGTCTTGGAGAGTCACGATAGATAGTACTTAGACATTCTTGGAAACTATCCTGCAGTATATTAATTAGATTTTTTGGCAAGTGGGGAAGAGCTAGCAAAAGAAACACTCCAGAACCAGCCAAAGGCACTCAGGAGGGCAGAGAAATCTAAAAAAATGCAAAGGCAGAGATGTTGCTGAGCCTTATGAAAAGACTGGAACCACTAGACAACATCATCTCTTTGCAGCTCTCCCCCAGTCTACTCGCTCTTTATTCTCAGTCCAGAAACCAACTTTTTCTTCCTCCCACTCCACTTGACATATCTTGTTTTCAAGAGATTTGCCAGATTAAAGCTATAATCTCTCATGCACCTTTAAAAATTCCTAAGGCCAGATTAATTTGTTATAGCTAAATTCAGATATTCAAACCAGGTACTATGTGGATTGAGATGTACAGTTTTGGAAAAAGGAGATTGGAAATAGAGATGTCATGATCCCTTCATTTTCCCCCAATTTTTCCATATTCTCTTAAATACACAGAATAAATATGAAAAAGAAATTCCAACAATGAGAGCTCTATTTTTCATCAAAAAGAAAATTTCTGTTTGTTCAATCACAGAAATGAAATGATTTGGAAAGCAACCACAGCTGAACAAATTGTCAATTTTATTACACTTGGGAACAAATCAAACTTGAAACTGAAAATTTTAAAAATATATATTTACAACCCAAATCCATGCGAGAATCTGTGCTTTAAACAAGGTGATACTGACTTCTATGATATTGCATATTGCTGCCCATTTTTACAAACACTGGCACCTCTAACCATGCATTCATTCTTCTGCTTTTTTTTTCACTAATGACTGGGTGGTTAACCAAGAAAAAAAGAAAACCAAAATTGGTTTAGTAGAAGACTTATGAAAAAGTGTGATTTGACAAAGGAAGAGTTTATCTAAAAATGAACATTTTAAGGACATATGTCAAATCTTATCACCAAGGTTTATGTCATTTCCAGTAGAGACCCCAAATTCTGAGAGGCTACATGAAGACATGCAACAATGTAATTTTTACATAAATAAAAGGGGAAATACGTTTTGCTGGGCTGTCTGAACATTTTCAGCTGCAGGAACATTTCCAGGGATGCTGTCTGAACCTAGTAGAGAAAAGCCTGTTTAGTTCCTCTTTGGGTTCCTATCTTGGACGTAGAAAATTTCTCGTTCTGGGAAGAAATTGAGCACCCCCTCTGCTGAAATTGATTGACAGGTAGTCAAGAAACTGGGTGTCTTGATAACAAAGGGCTCTTTTTCTCTCTTCTCCCTTTTCTTCTTTTTTCTTTATTATTTTCATAAAAGGGCTTTATTTTGTGTTTCTCTTTGGCAGAAATCTCTGACTCACAGATCATCTGTTCTTTGTAACAGTTATACTTTCCACACCATGGCATGACTCAGGACATTAAAGATTGCAGACTCTCAATGTGTATAAATCATTCCGACTAAAGGTCAAGTCGTGGAGAGAATGTACATGTTAGAGGGAGACTATAAGTGGCTGGGAGAAGACAGGAAAATGCAAAAATGAAATCTAATTGCATACCTGAAGTGAGTAATGAAATTTTCGTTACAATTTTAGAACTAATTTTCCTAACTAATTGCCAGGGTAACTCAAGCCTAAATTTAAGGAATGCTTTTCCAAGTCAATCAGCGTCCTGTGCAGTGAATTGAAGGCTTGCTATCTAGGCACTGGTCCCCTGCACCACAGCCTTGCTCATTGCCTCCTTCTCCAAGCCCTGCAAAGACTGTTGGCTTAGGCATCGAAGAGAAAGTATTTCAGACATTTGTATATCCCAGCATTATGCTATTTGAAATATCACTTTCCGAGGCACCTGGCTGGCTCAGTCCGAAGAACATGTGACTCTTGATCTTTGGGTCATGAGTTCGAGCCCTGCCTTAGGGGTAGAGATTACTTAAATAAAAAAAAACTTAAAAAAAAAAAAGAAATATCACTTTCCACAGAAAAGCCTTAGGAAACAATCTGATTTACCAGATAGCTACTGAATTAGCAACATTACCTCTAGTCGCTCCTCTAATGAAGGAATGGTTTAGGTGTTAATAATCTACATCCCAAACCTCCCAAGTTTATATTCTGGCTCAGCCACTTACCGGCTTTTCCAAGACCATACTTACTTAGCAATATATGTATATAATAACATGTACATAGTACAGTGACAACGCTTCTATAGGAAATGCTTGCTGGAGGCTGTTACATGCTTCCACTACACAAAGTACATGTTGCTATGTAACAGCCTCCAATAAACATTTCTCATCTGAAAGCTCTCCAATTTTTGGCTCATAGTCACAGATCATTAGGCTAGGTGGATAATTTCCAGAGCTTTCAAAAAAAATGAGCAAAATATCAACACAAGATAGGATATTTTGTAAATAAATAGGCATCTTACATCCCTCCTCTTTGCTGTTTTATTTCTCTTGACTAATGAGATTGATATTTGTCTACCAGAACATAACCTTAAATTGTTCCTATTTTTTCCTTTGCTGGAAGATTTTATTTAGTGGACTTCCCTGCAGAATTTCACATTTTGACCTTTTTCTTGAACTTTTCTCCACCTCAATATCCTTGACTTCCTTAGTATCCTTAAGTCCTTGTTCTTCTCCTATAATTCGAGTCATTCTAAGTCTTCATCATGATTTCTCTTGTTCCCTCATCTCATCAAAAATACCACCACACTTGTGTTCTCGCTCATTCTTTGTCTCAAATACATAAATCTTTAAAAAAAATCACCTTGCCTCAGGATTTACCCTCAGCTGTTTTCCATTATGAATTTTTCTCAGCCTTTCTGAGTTATAAACCTCTTTTAAAAATCTGTTGAAAACCAGGAACTCTTTCAGAGCAGTCGAGGATTGGAGAAGACAGATTCCCAAATTTTGCATTTAGTTTCTCCCTCCACTTATAACCCCTTTGGGAAAACTCATCTTCTCTCAAGCTTCAATATCCCATCTGTGTTGATTGACCCAAATCTGCATTTTAATTCCCAATCTCTTTCCAGTACTCCAGACCCATACGTACTCAACTAGTGAATGTGTCCATTTGGAAATTGCAGAAGCACCTCAAACTCAACCTGCCTAAACTGACTACACCTTCTCATTTAAATCCACTATTCTTTGTCATATTGTTTGACACAGTGGATGATACTACCATTCACCCAGGCATTCAAGCTTGAAATGTTTGTCACCCTAGACTTTTCCTTCTCCCTCATTTCCTACAACTAATTCACCAAGTTCTGCCATTTTTACTTCCTACAGATCTCAAGGATGCTGTTTTCTCAGTCATTGTCATACTTCAGATCCTCATAACTTCTTGCCCATTTTAGTAACAGATTCCTTATTTTTAATTCATAATTAATAAGCATTCTCTCATTGTAAAAGATCCAACGAAAGTACAAAAGGTAAATTGTCTCTTTCCATACTGCCTTATTCCACCCAATCTCCCTCCTCCCACAGGTAAAGCCACTATTAAGCATTTGGTACATACCCCATTAGTTCTTGTTCCTAACAATTGCATGCGTATGCATGTACAGATGCAAAGATAAAGGGTTTGTTTGTTTGTTTGTTTGACCAAATGGGAACATGCTTTATATAAAAGATTTGGAGAAATTTCCATTTCAGAACATATGGATGCTATAGAGGCCGCTTTTAAGCAAACAGGCTTGAGCAATGGAACGCAGAAAGGGCCCACGGTGGCCACCTGGCTGAATAGAAACAGGCCCATCAGGCGACCCACCCGGAAATACCCATAGGCCCTCACTGACCAAGGCGCTACTTACAGCTAGGCACGGTTCCCAGAAGAGGGAATATTTTGTATGTTGCCACACCTCATCTTTTCCCTTTAAAAACAGCCCCCTCCCACTGCCTGGCTGCGGATGGCCTCTCCTCTGCTGTCCTGCCCGGGCTCCCTGGCGGTGAACTCAATAAACCTCTATCGCCTTCGTTCTGCCTCGGGTGAATTCCTTCAACACCCATGCCACCAGCTTCCACCGGGGGACCCCGATCTGATGGAGAGACACCCCATTTAGGCACCACATTTGGTGGCCCGAACGGGAAGACTTTGGGGCCCCCCGCACGAGGAGCCTCTGCCCATCCAGACTCTCCGGATTCTCTGGGAATTTCTTGGGACTTTCCCTTAGTGGACCGACTGCAGTGCTCCTTGGGGAACCGACGACCTCTGCGGAGGTTACTGCTTGGGGAGGGTCCGAAGCCCCAAGGGAACCAGCCGCCGCCCTTGCCGGAAGAGGTGAGGGATTTCCGTTTTTGCTCTGCGGAGGGGCCCTTCCCTCCTCCTTTCTCTCTGCGGCCCTTTGGGGTCCAACCCTAGTACTCCGCAGACAACGGAAGGCCCCTGGGCCGGGCGGCTCCCCGGTGCGGCCGGAGGGTCTGAGGGCGAACAGCTCCCACCGCCTGCACCTGTGAGGGCAAAGCACGGCTTTCTCGGCGTCCCCACGCCGACCCGAGGTGTGGCGCAGTCGGCCCGCGTTACAGACCGGACGGGACCCTTTCCTGAAGCCGGCTGACTCCCAGCGCCGGGCGTCTTTCGGCCGCCGCCCCTTCCCGTCTGCTCCCGGGAATCCCGCCGCTAACTGTATCTGGGGGTGCACGTTCGCGGGCGCCCGAGCCGTGAGTCCTTCCCCTTCTGCCTGCCTCGTCTGGCCAAACCGGTGTCGCCTCGACCTGTTGCCAGGGGACGCTGCAACACGAAGCGCCATGCCCTTTGCCGCCACCCTCTTGGTGAGGCACCCCAAAATGCGGGACACCCCAAAAGCCAGCTGGCTCGTATTTGCCACGACTCCTCTCTCTGGTGGGGTGCAACCAGAAGAGTCTGGCGCCTCGTGTAGGTCTGGGCTTTTTTCAGGTCAGCTGGATGCCCTGACTGAAGTCCGGACCACGAGGCGGAGCTCCATTCCCTTTGGCGGGTCACCCCTTTGGGAACTGAAAGCCGGTCTTTCCCACCCTCTCTCTTCCCTCAGACTCACCCTTGGTCTGTGTTCTTGAAAGCTGGAACACATTTGACCCCAGTGGCCTCAATACTCACTCCCAGATCAAGAGGTATGGCCCTCCCACGGAACTCTCACTTCTTAAAAGTATTTCCCACCTTGACCTTCTTTGCTAGAACTCCTCCAAATGGTCAGAAGTCCCTTAGGTGTCCTGCTCAGTTTCATGGCTGTAAGTCAGGACCCTGACCTAACAGCCTCTTGGAGAACGGGTTTGGCTGATAACCAGCCGCCTCCCAACGGATTGCGCTGATTCTGTCCCTCCTCCTGCTAGATGGGGGGCTTCTCCCTCCTTCATTTCCCAGGTTAATGGCTTTGATCATTGGATCCAACTATGGTTATTCTACCAGAGGTCGGGACTTTAAAGAATATTCCCAAGCAGCTGCTGAAACTTTTTGTTTCAAGGAAATTCCCTGTCTTCTCTGGCCCATGGGAACTGCCGATTTCCACTTTGGTGGGGGAAAAAAAACAAAAAAACAAACAAACAAAAAAATCCAAAAACCACCAGACAAACAATCATGGCATCTGCTCCTCTCTCAGAGCTGACGAGGTTTAGAACTAGGAACTCTTCTTTCTCTGCCTTCTGGCAGCGCCTTCTCTCTTCTGCTTCCCCCTCCTTCTCCTCTGCACCACCTTGGGTGTGGCCTTGCACACACCTCCCATTTCAGATTTCCCCCCTGCTGTCTGGCAATTATGACAATTGGGAACAAACTGACTTTTAAGTGGACCCAAGTGGAACATAATTTGGTACTTAAACTGTAACATTTATTCTACCAAGGATTACCGAAGGTCAAATAAACTTGAGTTATATTTTGCAATTTGTTAGCAAAAAGATGACACAAAATGAGGGTTAATTTTGTCCCTCTCAAAGTTTTCATGGGTAATTGTTAAGATAGATTTCAAAGTCTTTGGTAACCTGAAACAGCAAGGTTTTGCTTGGAAATGAGACTGAATTGAATTCATTGGACATCTAGGTCTTTCCAAGAAGGATGAAATACTAAAGCATTGATTACTAAACATAAGGTTTGTGCTTTTGACTTCGTATTGCAAAGAAACTAAGGATATTTGGGTGGGTCGGTTGGAAAACATACTTTGTGCTTAACTGATTCATAAATTTGCCATCTAAAGAATTCTGGTGTGACAGTTCACAACTGGTTACTCTTAGTTTTCATTAGAGACTAAGGTTTCCAAGAGTTAAAATTTTGCTAAATATAATTAAGATGGATGGAAATAAGGGAAGCAACTCTATGTGAGAAAGATATAAGGAATGGAAATACATTTTTGTTGAAGGAAAAGGACAGTCGTAGAAGGTTTGTGAAGAGAAATCTCGGGACGGGAATTTTATATGTTAGGTCAGAGTAAGATTAAAGTAAATGGATTTTAAAAGTCTACTAGTATAAAATAGAAATTCTGTCTCTGTTAAAAAGATGAGTTTTCTTGAATTGTTGGTCTGCTCTTGATAAGAAAATGTGAACCAAGTTGTTTTCTCTTTGCCTGCCCAGGAAAACCAATTTCCATATTTCGTCTTTATCAGGTCTTTAATGCTGCATAATCCTATTTAGGCTTGTGCTTTAAAACTTTATAAAGTTTTAACAAAGTCCCCCGAGATGTAAATTATAGACAAACTTTTTGACTAATTAGGCTTGTTTATTTGGTATGTTACCTTCTGGTATAAAGTTATCACTTCCTATTCTGATTGTTGAAATGCTTGTCACAGAAATACCTGAATTTCCTTGCCAACTGCATCATAGTGAACTCTCCTATTAGATCTTTAACAGTGTCCATTTCTGAGTTTTTGTCATTTATAATTGTTCTTATTCTCTTGCAAAATGAGTTTTGTCTTCAAGGAGATTCATAAGAGCTTTTGACAAATAATATGTATTTGGTGTCTTTAAGATCAGAAAACTGAAATGGGTAAGAATTTCCAGAACTAACTAAAAAGCTGCATTCAAACTGAAAAAGAATTAGTAACACAGGACTAAATGAATTGGGACAAATGATTATCATTTTTGTGACCCTTGTTTGAAACATTGATGACTCTGTAATGTTTGCTCTTTATGACTTGCATAAATATGATGAAATATTCATTTGTGAACAAATTGAAGCATTTAACTTTTCTCTCTACCTGAACCCTCTGAAATTCGAAGTCTCAGTAAGCTTTCTTTCATGGCATCATGGTCATCTGCATAAGTTCAATAAGAATCCTTATAACAGGACACCATTAAAAACACTGGTTATCTTACCAAGGCTTTGACTAGAATGTCATATATAAGAAAGACATGCATAGACTCAGATATGACCAAACACAGCTTTAAAGAACTAAGGTTGACTTTATGAAACATGGAGCCATAAAGCCTTTTGAAAATGTTGGCCTGATACCTTGTTTCTAGATTTTCCAGCAGCCTCACCAGATGAGTAAAGAATGTCATTCTGGCAGGTGCAGAAACCTCAGGATATTGGGGGACCTCAAGAACAGAATTTGCCCAAATCTACAGGTATTGCAGGCATGTCTGATGGCGAGCACTTGGCTTGGCTACTGGCCTAGAGAGGCTATTAAAAGTTTGAGATTCCTTATAAAAGTTCCAGCAAAGCAGATTTTGAAAGATCTATATGGCCAACCTCTATTCTTGCTGAGCTTATGTATATAATTAGGCCAAGTTTGTTAAAAATTGAACTTGTTTTGCAAACAAATTAGTCTTAATTTGACTATCTCTGCAA
This sequence comes from Ailuropoda melanoleuca, assembly GCF_002007445.2. Lineage (NCBI taxonomy): Eukaryota > Metazoa > Chordata > Mammalia > Carnivora > Ursidae > Ailuropoda > Ailuropoda melanoleuca. Next base: position 75,230,276 of record NC_048226.1, read on the forward strand.
GTAAGGGTGGTTTTAGAGAAAAAAATTAAGTTTCAATAACACATCTTTGTGGATGTTAAATTCTAGCTCTGACTGGCATGTTTCCATTTTTCACTATTATAAATCACTGTCATCCTTGGGCATACCTGTTGTGCACATAGGAGGATACTTTCGAAGGTGTGATTCCTAGCAGTGGATGCCAGAGGCCCCTATCCACTCTCCTACTTCTGTCCCAATCCTTTACCATCCGCCTTCGTTTATTCGCTGTCACGCAATAACAAGAGAAAAAAATCTTAGCATCTACAGTTCTTCAGCCACTGTTGGACATTTGGTAACAGAACAACCAGTTGATCAAGCTTTTGTTAGGAGTTAGTTGGACAGTTAGATATTCAGGGCCAGGGTCCCCAACAAGAAGATAGTCAGGACAGCTAAAGTAAAATAGCACTGACATTCTGTTTTGCAGCCTTTGTAGGAATGACTTCTGCAGAATGTCCTAAAATAAGACAATTAACCACAAAATCCTTTGTCAATATTACAGGCAAGGGGCAATTCAGACCTAAGCCCCCAGATACCAGAAAAAAAAAAAAAAAGCCATCAGCATGTGGACATTAACCTAATAGGTAGACAGATATGTGACCAAAGCCCTGATTGGCACGACTCAGCACACCCTGATTGCTTAAGAAAGTTCTGCAAAAGAACTCATAAAAACCTCTAAACTTAGGAACTCTGGGGGCAACCCAGTTGGGTCCCCTCCCTCTCTGGGAGTAAACTTTGCTTTGCTGCCCACTCCTCTTTGTCTGCTCTACCTCTTCATTTGAAGCTGTGTGACCAAGAACCACAGGCACTAAGGGGACACAAAATCCTGTAACACTTTCAGAGAGTTCAAAAATAAAATAGGAGAGAGACGAGCAAACAGATGACTAAGTGCAGTATGACAGGAAATGACAGAAATGTGCACAGGGTGCTCTCTCAGAGAACATAAATAAGAAAACATGTTCATTGAAAAGTAGGTGAGACTAACGCAAAGGAGATTCCTAGATACCACCTGAAGTTGGAATTGGCTTGTTGTTGAAATGATGGGACTTTCCAGCAGAAGGAAAACCTTTGATTTATTTCTTGAGTGTCGATGTGTGCCATGCACTGTTCTAGGTACTGGAATTACAGAAGTGAACAGGATAAAAATGTCCCCACTTTTTTGGCACTATCCTTGTCATTGGGGGGAGGGGATTGATGCAGAGATGCACAAGAAAGTGTACGATACGTTCAAATCATGACAAGCATTATGAGAAAGAAAGCAAAGCAATGGGATGTGGGAGGTGTCAGGGGTAAACTATTAAGAGAGAGAGACATCCGTAAAGGGTGTGTGCAGGTTACATTTGCCTTGAGACGTGACCAGTCAGAGGGAGGCAGCCACAACAAAATTCAGAAGAGGTACAAAGTAGAAGAAACAGCACGTTCAAAGACACTGGGTGGGGGGGGGATGCGCCATAGGAACAGAGGAAGGAAAGGAAGGCCTGTTATATAGTGAAGACAGAGAGTGTATACCCAGAGAACTGCAAGCATTTAGGTGTGACTAGAACCACAGAATGCCCCAGAGGATCCTTTATGATCTGCTCTCTGGTTCCCACCTTCTCCCAGCATGACCTCTGTCACCCATCAGATGATCTTTAAGCTCCAGACACACAGTTGTTTTCAAGTTCCCTGAAACAACCAGTCTCTTACCTTTGCTAATGTTTTCACTGACTTGAATGCACCTTCTTTGGCCAGCTAACTCCAAATTTCCCTTCAGGGCTTAGCTTGGCAACCTGCAATCCTTCTCCAGCCCTCCCTGGCCGTACTGGAAGCAGTCCTTTCTATAGCCTAGTAGCCTGCACACGAATCGCCTTTTAATGAATTGCATTTCCCCTGAGGGCAGTGCTACAGGATGCAAAGAATTTGGCCTAAGACAGGACACAAAGAGGGTGTGTCTGCGGGTTGGAGCTGAGTCCTTGTCTATGTCCTCTGTGGCTCTCCTTCCTCCTCTTGGTTATGAATTCTATTTCACAACCCTTCTTATAGATAGCCAAGGAAAAAGTATGTCTCAACACAGATGATACTTAAAGAATTCTGCATACTTATTATAGATTTGATCTCTTTGGAATATGCATCTTCTAAAAGCTTGCAGTCCTTATTTTTTATATTTCTTTTCTTTTTCTTACATTTGCATTTTCAGGAAAGGGAAGGAAAACAACTTTCTTTGTGATAATATTTATTATGTGCCAGCCCATTGGCTCAGTCTTCGCCTGTTACCTTATAAAAGGCTCAAAGTACCAGTAAGAGGCAGTTGTCTCTTCTCCTACAAATGACAACCTGAGGCTCAAACAAAAAAAAAAAGCTGAGTTACTGTCGAACCCAGTCAGCCTGCCTTCCTCAGTAAAATACCAAGACCCTATGTCTGAAGTCAGAAAGTGTCTCCATAACACATAAATTCATAATGAATTCACTGAATTTGTAATTCATAAAATAATTTATTAATTCAGTATTAAGAAAATGAGAACATTAACACAGATAATAAAAACACTTGATGTAAAAATGCCAAACATAAAAATTGTTGAAAAACTATGAGACTTGGGAAGGAATATAATCAACATTATATAAAGGCAAGCTCTTATCCCTGCCTCAGATTATTACCGTGAGTACAAACTAGAGCTAAATGCCAAACCGAGCAACATACCGTTACAAACCAAGAGGATATTTTTCTTTTTCCACGATCCACAGTGAAAGGTAAAAATGACTATAAATATCACTCATAATGATGAGTGCTTAAGGATTCTTTATTACGTACAGAAGAAGCAGTCATCGTTATAAATGTCCAGAGTCAGATTGCATTTGAGAAGGGCTTCTTATTCCACACACACACATTCTTCAAATTGTCACCAGTCTTTCATCCTAAGTAACACTAAAAAGATAGCATATTACAATTTGTTCCATCTGGACCCTCCTCTAATTGCATGTGTCAGCTGTGCAAGAATTTCACCATTACTTATACGTACCATGAAAGCTTTCTCTGATGGCGAAATGTATTTCAATTACACAAATCTTTTGAAGTACCTGATAAATTTGAGTAGCTCTCGTGTAAAGCTCAAACACAAACTTCAGCAAAACATGGTCTCTGCCCTCAAGAAATTTATGGCCTAATGAAAGATACCTACAAATGGAGCTTAGTGCAGTTTAAATATTCCATATACCGTGTGCTTATCTATGTAGTATAAGCAAGGGTTCTTTTGTTAAGACCATTCTCTGAGGTTCTGGAGGTGCAAAATCAGCACTTAATGAAGACTAACATTTCACGGCTATTGGCATTTCACGGCTATTTGGATGTTTAATGTCAATTGTTAATTACATTGTTTCTTCTCTCAGGCTAAAGGAATGTAGAACATTGTATGATCTCAATCGCATAAATACAAACAATCATGCATAGAAAAATCATTGAGGAAATAACCCGAAGTACTACTAAAGTTGTTTCTGGGTATTAATAAAGATTTTAAAAATATTTTCTGTATTTTCAATTTTATAATCTGTTCGTTTAACAAACATGATTTTAGGGGCGCCTGGGTGGCTTAGTCGTTGAGCGTCTGCCTTCGGCTCAGGGTGTGATCCCGGCGTTATGGAATCCAGTCCCACATCAGGCTCCTCCACTGGGAGCCTGCTTCTTCCTCTCCCACTCCCCCTGCTTGTGTTCCCTCTCTCGCAGGCTGTCTCTCTCTCTGTCAAATAAATAAATAAATAAATAAATCTTTAAAAACAAACAAACAAACAAACATGATTTTAATAGTAAGATGAATATCTGACCTCTAAATTATAGCCTAAAAATTGAGAGTTTGGACTTTAGAGATAAGGAAAGGAAAGTTTTAATTCTGTCCTTACACATTAATAGTTGTGTGATTTTCAGCAGTTTACCTTTCTAAACCTCATTTTCTTTGGATTTTAAATGGAGAAAATATCTAGAGCAGGAGTTTGTAAGGATTAGATAAGATGATGTATAAAATGATCAGAGATATTTAATGAAAATTATTAGAATTTTCCCATTCTTTGCCATGAAGACAGTGTGAGTTCTAAAGAATATCCTTTGGTTTTGTTGATCGGTGTTAAAAGATGTAAATAATTTTTTTTTAAAAAAAGTTTTTTTTAAGTTTTATTTAAGTAATCTCTACACCCAACATAGGGCTTGAACTCACAACCCCAAGAGTTACACACTCCTCCAACTAAGCCAGCCAGGCACCCCACAAATAATTTATATTAGATAGTTTTGAGAATAAAAAGGGACACACACTAAAACCAATTAAAATTATATCATTTAAGACATATAGATTGACTGCAAATATGTTTATTATTTTAACTGGCCAATAAAGCAGTTCTATTCAAAACAATTTTCAAAAATTAAATTCTTTCTAAACTACAATACTATGTAAAATAAAGCAAAATTTTTAAAGACTTCTTTTTATGGTGATTATATTACCAAAAGTATATAAGTAGGTTAAGTGTTAGTGTACCTATTCAACCACTTTAGTCATTCTTAGCTGTGTCCATTTTTAATACTGCTACTGGTATTTTTCTCAAGATTATACTTTTCTATATGGCATATATTTTTTAATTGCCTGCAATATTTTTCAAATTTGCATTTAAAGACTAATAAATTTGGTACTCTTGTCTCTTTTCTGTTAGATATGATGTTTTAATTGAAGAAAAACTGTCCTTATTAATGCTATTACCTAATAAGATCAGAAAAATTCTGCATGGGGAAAATTGTTATTTTTTTTAATGTGTAAGTATTTTAGCCCCAATTTTTGTAGATATTAATTTTCTCCCTTCATTTAAAGTATCTTTCTTCAACAAATATTCTTACAGGGTAAAACCTGTCGAGTAAATTGTCACTATTCATAACTCTTGAATGTTTCACAAAACTTATATGATGGAAAATCACAGGCCTTCTCAATTTCATTTTATTTTGATGCAAGATATATATATATATATATATATATATATATATATATATTCAATTAAAAATAGGATCTCCATCAAAACATTCTTCCCACAAACTGAGTACTCAAAAGTGCATTTTTTGAATTTCAAAATTAAATCTTGTGCATCGAGCTCTAAAAAGTCAACCTATTCAGTTTCTCTCTTGCTTTTACACGGATAAATTTTAATATAAGCTTGCTTGGAAGCTTTGTTTTCAGTTATTGTAATATGCTAAAAGCTTCAGACAGTGGACTTTTTGGTATTCCATTTATGAACATGTTGATTAAAATTTTCAAACTAACTTGGAATAAAATACAATAAAAATTTAGAGAAGTCATTTAAAAATAAGTTTAATACCATTTTAGGACACTTAAATTAATATGAAAAGCAGTTATTTAGATGTTCAAACACAAAAATATTGATATTGTGTACAAGGAGAGAATACTATAAGCCCTCTATTGTAGTTTTTGTATAAGACATCAGTTTCATTAAAATAAACTTTTTAACTTCTGTACTTTTACTGGTTTGTACAATATATTTTTAAATTTTAAGCATGAGTTCTATTTTGATCGACAAAATTTTAGAGCTCATTTGGATGCTGATGAATTAGGGCAGAGGTTGGCAAACTGCTACCCTCTGGCCAAATCTGGAACTCTGCCTGTTTTTGTAAATATAGTTTTATTGGAACATAGCAATGCTCTTTTGTTTATGAATTTTCTATTCCTGCTTTTGCACTAAACAGTAGGATTGAATAGTTGCATCAAAAACCATACAGCCTGCAGAGCCTAAAATATTTACTATCTGGCACTTGACAAGACACAAATTTGCCAACCCTTCAATTAAGAGCACACTACAACAAATTCCAAGTCTATTTGTGTCATGAGTTTCTTCATTATTAATATTGCTTTTACGATGATGCCATGCTCCACCAAAATTTGTATTCATATTTTCCCCACAAAACAAGTGGTAAACTTCTTAACTGAATTCACAGTTACTTCTTAACAGTCATCACAGTATGACAGAATAAATGTCCAAGAGCGTAACTTTGATTCCATGAAATGGGTGAAAGAAAGTCAGCCAGTTATTGGAATTAACTAATTTTCCATTTAAAGCAGTAGATACTTGTCAGAAGCAGCAGAACCAGACAATTTCGGTGGTTGGGAGGCTTACTAAGGATTATTCTTGGAATCAGCTCCCGAGGAAGAGTCAGGAAAGAAGCAGGACGGAGCAAATAGAGAAGTCAGTTGGCCCAAAGATAGCCTCTGCCACCACATCAGACTCATTCTGTTTTGGGCCAGAATGGCTGGTCTTTTCTACTCCTTCCTTGATCAGCCGGCCCGAAGACACATGTGACCTCGGCCAGGCAGCTCTCTGCAGCTGAAGCAGTCCCTCAAGGGCATGACCGCTGTAACCTGTCTGCCAGCAGCCCCCTCCAGTAGCTTCATTAACGAGTCCTTCCTCAGAGGGAGTCCCAGGAGGTGCAGCACCGTGTTACGCTCAGCCATTTCTTCATATGTGTTCGAGGAGCACCTCCTCCAGGATTCTGATAGGTCTCTCTTCTGAAGGAAAACTTAGAAGAGGAGGCTTAGTGGTGCTGGCTATGACTCCTACTGAAGCAGAAAATTACGCAGAGCAGGCCCAGGCCAGGATCCTGGCCCCAGAAGATGGAAAGTTACTAACAATAAGCTAGAGCTAACCAGAACCCCTCTGGGAGCAAGAGGTAACCAGCCTTTTCTGCTTCTGTAAACAGGCTTCCGGCTACAGTGCAGGCTCCCTGCACTACTGTTCCCGCCTAAAGCAGTCCTCACTCCCACAGTTTAAACACACCTACCAGCAGTCGGCATAGCCCATGGAACCTGACTGCCTGCAGTCCCCTATAAAAGCCCTATAACCAGGTTGCCTGGGGCCCAGAATTTTGAGCACGAGCTCATCTGGGTCTGCTGGCATAAAATAAACCCGAGTTCTCCTACTGCTCCGAGTGTCACTTGGTCTCTCGCCCATCTGATTTTTACTTTTTCCACAACAGTACAGTTACAGCTGATCTAAAGGTCACAACTGAGACTCATTGTTTTTTTTTCCTTTACTACCCACTCTAAATTCCCTTTACCCTTGCGAAGCACCTCTGGCTGGCTTGGCTGGCTACAATGCACTTTTCAGACTGAGGTTGCCTGAGAAGCGTCATTTTCCACCAAAATTGGGCAAGGAGATCCCAAGTGGTGCCAACTGGATCACCTAGGTGTCCCTATTCCTCAGTCGTGTTAACAGCAGCCCTTCCTCCTGCTGACGATCGGAGTCAAGTGTCTCGCCGAGATGCTGACTCCTCTTCTTGTTTGATAACGTCTGGATACGAGGAGCCTGAAATACCCAGGCATCCGTCGTAACTATTTTCTGTCTCCTTATAGAAGTATTCTCTCTTAAGGCACCAGGACTTAGAAGCCTAAAGAACCCAGAATTGTTGGGACAGAAGGCACAAATTCCTCCAGTTGGTTGTTGGGACTGATGATAAGTGTAAGAGCCACTCCTGATTCTACCTTCTAATTCTTGGACCAGTCATTTTCTTCCCACTCAAGACATAGTTCTATATAAAGCTCTTTGATTTAAGGCATATACAGTGACCTGAAAGATGGTGCCCCATCCTCATAAAAGTATCACTTCTGAACTAGCACTTAAGTTATGCCTCCAAAAGTCTTATTTCCAGCAGCTTCTGGGTGTTGTGGTATGTGATATGACCAGTGCATTCTACAGTCATGGGTTCACTCTTCTTTTTCTGTAAAGTGAGTTTCTATTCTTTTTTTCTTTTTAAGATTTTATTTATTTATTTATTTATTTATTTATTTATTGAGAGAGAGAGAGAAAGAGAGTGTGTGTGTGTGTTGGGCGAGGGGCAGAGGGCGAGAGAGACTCTCCAGCAGACTCCACACTGAGTGCAGAGCCTGATGTGAGGCTCAATCTCACGTCCTTGAGATCATGACCTGGGCTGAAATCACGATGTGGACGCTTAACTGGCTGAGCCCCCCAGGCACTCCAGTGAGTTTCTGTTCTGATGAGACTCTGTGCTGGTGCGTCAGACATGCCACATACCTTCAAAGAATAGCGTTAGTTAAGGTTCTTTGGACTGAAAAGGCAAAACCCTACCTGGAATCCGTGCCTATTCCTGCTTGAAGGAATCACTGGCCCTTCCATGGGAGAAGGAGCTCAGCCTAGCTACCTTGCAGGCAAGTGGCCTGTTGGTTTACCTGAGAGGTTATAGCAGGGACTTAATGTTGGTCTCTACAGCTAGCAGGTTAGAAACAAAGCAGCGCCATCTAGATCAGCCTCGGTAAACTGGAGCCCAAGTCGTCAGGCTCATTTAGAGCCACCATGGCGAATCCATTCAAAGACAATGACAAAGCCTAACAGGCATCAGCTGATCTGAGTGAGATCAGTGAGGCGCCTGAGGCACAGAATTTGAGGAGGCCTTTGCTCTGGGGCTGTGCGCATGCAGAGTCAGCACCTAAGAGCGAGTGCCTCCTTCTGTTTTTGCACCCAAGTTGCCTCACTTGCCCTGTGCTAGTTGCGGCCCTGCCCAGTCATTCTGTAACTTGGTTGTCTAGTGCGCCTTCCCTGGTGCTTACTGTCTGGTCAGCATTACCTTGTCATAGGCCTACCAGTTCACTTTATGCACGTTCCCATATGCCCATTTTATTTTCACTATAGCCCTTATAACTGGAATAATAGTCCTTATTTACCTGGCTTTTTTTTTTCTTGTTTTTTGTTCAGTGGCTGTCTCCCATCTCTTCCTCAATTAGGGCTCCCTCATCCTCTCAAACACAGTTACAGTTATAGTCTTTTACAACCTTATTTTAACTTTTAATTTCTTCTTATGATGTATAGTTGCCCCATGTGTGTTATTTATTGTCATCGTCCCAATTGGACTCTAAGTTCCTTGATACTCCTGTAAACTCCAGAAGACCTGCCTAGCATAGTGCTGAATATACATATAGTGCAAAGATCTCGTGAAGTTTAGATTGTTGAAAGGATTCCTGTGACTCTTCAGGCTGTACTCACATAAGGCTTTTATTTAAGGGCAAACACTGCATTCAGGAAGAGAACGAGAACATCAGTCAGCATTGGAAATCTGAAAGACATCAAGACACAGGTTTCAGGTCTTTTTCATACAGTAATGTGCTTCATCTATAAATGGAACTGAAAGATTTATGTGATGAATCTTAATTCAGGAAAACTCAGGGCAGAAATTCCCAGCAGGATCTTCTGTGTCCCTCTGGTCACATAGCCAAACCTGGCTGTCAACTGCTTGTATTAGGGTTCTCCAGAAAAAAGAACCTATAAGATACGCACAGATGCAGACACACACACACACAGATTATATATACATATACACACACACACACACACACACACACACACACACACGAGCCAATTCATATGTATATGGAGGTGTCTATATTATATATGTAATAAATTTCATCATAAATATACATAATACATATGTATGTATATGAGATGTCTTATCGATGTGTGTGTATATATGAGGAAATTTACTGTAGGAATTGGGTCCTATGATTATGGAAGCTGAGAAGTCACACAGTGTGCCATCTGTAAGCTCCAGAGAACTGGAAAGCTAGTGGTATAATTCAGTCATAGTCTGAAGGCCTGAGAATCTGAGGATGGATAGTATAAGTCCCACTCTTAGTTCAGAGACCTGAGAACCAGAGGCACTGATGTCTCAGGACAGCAGAAGATGGATGTTCCAGCTCCAAGCAGATAGAACAAATTTAACATTCTTCCTTTTTGTTCGACTCAGGCCCTCAAACAATTGGGTTATAAAAGATGATGCCACTGGCATTGGTGAGGAAAATATTCTTGTCTGCTGATTCAAATCCTAATCTCTTCCAGAAACATCCTCTCAGACAAACTAGAAATAATGTTTTATCTGGGTATCAGCTCTCTCTTGGTCCAGTCAAGTTGGCACACAAAATTTATCACCACACAGGTAAAAGCCGTCAGTGGATAAACCAGCGTAGCTGTCCTCAGGGGCATTTTGGATTTTAAACAGCACGTGGCAAATCCCACTACTCTTATCATGGCCAAGAGCCAAAGTCAGATATCCAGATATCTTCAGAAAGAATTGTAGAGCAGTCTCAGTTCTCTATATAGATTCTCAGCAAATGCTTGTTTGGGTTAAGGGGTTTATTTACTGAATGAAGTGATTTGTTCACATTTCCTGTCCATTTATGCCTATATAAAGCTATGAAGGATGCTTTCTTAGACTCTTTGTAAACCTTTAAAACAATTACCTGAAGTAGAGAGAAGATGGTTGATTTGCATCCTGTTACATATATTCTAGTTCATAAGACATAATTGCCTTTGTGTCTATGAATGCTTCATTTTGTGTTTAATAAGTTCTTTTTAAAGTCTGAGATTAGTAAAGACATAATAAGTGAATGACCATTGTGCCAACAGCTAAGTGCCTTCATTTAGAAGCATGAAATTAATTTAAACTGCCTTTTGCCTGATGATGGCACTACGACCAGGAACATGCCACAGAGGACATTTTTAATAATGACTATAAATCCAGACATTTCATTGTTATAAATATAGAAGCCTGGCAAATGCAAGACCACTTGAGTGTTCAGGTGGCCGGGTGACCTAATATAATACATTGCTGTAAACAGTCCTTTCTGAAACTAGGAGAGTAGATGTAGCTACTTTGGTCCTGGAAGAAGAGCAGGCCCTCAAGTCATATGGAAGTTAATGAACTAAAAGTGCTGTGAGCATAGAAACTTTTCTGTCTCACTCTTGGTTGATCTCCAGTGCTTAGCATATTGATGGCACCTGATGGACATTCAGTATAAATTTGTTGAATGAGTGAATGAGACAGGGGGAACAATGCATGAATAAAGCCTTGCTTGTAATTGTGGCCTAAATCTTCCATCAAGGTAAAGCCAGAAGTTCTAACTTCAATTTCCTTGGAGAGACCTCAGATGATCTTTTTGGGGGGAATCAGGACTAGCTCCAGAGTCACCCAGTCAATTCCATCTCATAAGATGCGGATTCCCCATGAGTGAGTGAAGCACATTTTCAGCTTTACTCAGGTTCTGGTAAAGGCAGGTAAATGTGGGGACTGGGGAGATAATGGTTTTGGCAAATGAAAGAATAAAGATAATAGCGTTTTAAAATGTAAATCAACACTCCTCTCTGCCTGTCCTCAACTCCTCAATGTCTTTCTTTCACATGTAGAATGAAGTCCAAGGTTCTTACTCTTATCTGGAGGACCCACAGGATCTGTCCCCTAGCTTCTTTCTGAGCTGATATTCCAGAGCTCTGCCGCTTGCCCTTGTGCTCAGCCTTACTGGCTTTCTTGCCAATTTTCAAATATACCAAGGACATTTGTAATCTTGATATCTTCTGTCTGTACACTTTTCCTCCTGGCCTCTGTGGCGCTGGTTCCTGGCTTCCTATAAGTCCCCGTCCAATAATACATACTTAGAGTGACCAGCTCTGATAGGCATAGTATCTGTCACTCCTGGGTATTGTATTATTAATTTATTTACTCACTTATTATTTGAATTCCTCACCAGAATGTACATTCCTCAAAGGTAGGAACTTTGCCTTTCGGCAATGTTGTTTTCCTTTTGTTTGTTTTCTTCATGCTGTTTCCCCAGTTCTTAGAACAATGGCTAATACATACTCAATAATTACTCGTTAAATAAATAAATGAATGATGGTAGAGATGGATGAATAAATGCTGTGATCACTGGGTAGGATCTAAGACAGGTAAGAGGAAATTCCCTTGATGTCACATAAGCAGTATCATACAGAACCATAACAGCAAGCAAGAGTATGATGGAGAGAAAAACATTGAAACATTTTTCTATAATTTCTGTTTCTTCAGATACACTTGACCTTGCCTGTGCTTGGGGGTTGTGTCCCTGGGGTGAATAATGATGCACAATTCTTGGTATTCCCCCAACAATTCAGGTAAATAAGGCTAATTAACATGCCATCCAGGAATGCCCGTAACAGTTTAAGGCAAGACTTGCATGTCTTTCTTGAGTGATTGTATTTTAAAAATTAACAAGAAGACAAATAACTTCATTTTTCTAAAAAAAAAAAGAAAAAATACATACCCTCAGTTGATTTAGTACTTTTGAAAATTTCAGTAGTTCCTTGAAGGAATCATTAAAATTTCACTGGGGAACAGAAACAACATTTGCATTGGGCCCTATCAGAATTACTAAGAAGCAATGGTAAAAAAAAAAAAAAAAAAAATCAGCATTTTTTTAATACCAAAAGCAAACAACCAAAACTATTTACATTTATGAATTCCTTTGGATGTAAGAAATAGAAATAGAAATATTATAAATATATATTTTATATAAATATAAATAATCTCTTCCTTTAGTTTTTCTTCCTTAGTATGAGAAGATAATTGCATCTGAAGCAGATATAAATAATAAAAATTAAATTTCAGTAATTATTTATTACTACCATTAAGAACACAGATAAATCTTTATTAAATCATACTCTGTGCTAGGCATTATTCTACATTGTTTTTATGCACTAATTCATTTAATCTTCCCAACCACCCAGTGAGATAAGAAATATTATCATTCCTATTTTAAAGTTGAGGAAATGAGGGGCGCCTGGGTGGCACAGCGGTTAAGTGTCTGCCTTCGGCTCAGGGCGTGATCCTGGCGTTATGGGATCGAGCCCCACATCAGGCTCCTCTGCTATGAGCCTGCTTCTTTCTCTCCCACTCCCCCTGCTTGTGTTCCCTCTCTTGCTGGCTGTCTCTATCTCTGTCGAATAAATAAATAAAATCTTTAAAATAAAATAAAATAAAATAAAGTTGAGGAAGTGAGGTACAAAGGAATTAAATAATTTGCCCCAAATTACAAAGCCAGAAAGTGGTAGAACTGAGCTTTAAACCCAGGTGGTCTTAATACACTACATTGTCTATGATCAACACAATCTATGCCTCTCAGTGTACAATAAGGCATACTAAAGGCAATGTTTCTATAAACTAGAGATGAGTAAAGTAAGGCACAGAAAAGGTGCGTGATTTCCCTGTAGTAAATTAAGAAACAATATGGGGAAAAAGATAAAAATTTATACACGGTACAAAAGACAGAACAGGAAACAACACAGAAGGACCAAAGCCTGATGGATACTACAGTGGTTTTCAAATTGGTTCCTTTTATACACATTAAATAATATGAATTATATTCACAAATATTTATAATTATATTTATGTAATAAATATGTAGGAAAATGAAAAGGTATCTTTTTCGAGAATGAAGAATAAATATAAACAGTGTATCATACAAATATTATCTTCAAATTAATATTAAACTATAGCATCATTCCAGTTAGAATCCTCAGGAGATTTTTTGTTGTTTTTATTTGTGGCATATGTGGGATACTAAATAAAAAGGTATTATGTTTTATGTTGAAGAAAAATTACCAAGAAGTAGGCAAAAAAGGAATGAAGAGAGCAATGGGGTGGAGGTCCTGCCTAACAGATATAAGAAAGTTGTAGGAAGTCATTGTAATAGAACCAGTATTGTATTGGCACAGTGATAGACAAGGTTAGTAGTTAAGGAAAGGGATTCTAGAATTAGATCCCAGTCTATACGATGACTAAATTGGTAGTTTAATTCAGTGGGTGTATGTGGATTATTAATAAATGATATTATCATCATTATGCATGTGAAAGAAAAATTATGCTGCAAATGCAAAAATAAATTACATATGAATTAAACACTCCTCTAAAAACTAAAGCAACAGAAATCTTCTAGAGAATGAAATAGAATTCCTACCTGACCAAGTGCTGACAGAGACCTTCTTACCCAATTCTGGAAAATCAAAAGCTAGAAAATATAAGATGTAGATATTTGTGAAAAAATGAAAAGCTATATTGTGTAGCAGAAGATAATATAAACAGAGATAAAATATGAATATTCGATATAGAAAAAAATGTTCACAAGGAAGAGCAGAGGAAGTTGGAGCACAGAAAACACCACGTGTCTAGCATCCTACTTCCTCTTCCCAAGTACAGTTGGGGCCATGAAACTAAATTCTGGCCAGTGGGACATGGGCATATATGATACTCCACTTGTTGGCTGTAAAAATACCATGTTCTATCCTTGTATTAGTTATTTGATGCTATATAACAAATTACCCTAAAACTTAGAGGCATAAAACAACAAACATTTATTATCTTACTGTTATTGTGAGTAAGGAATCTGCATGAGGCTTGGCTAGGGTTTCTGGTTCAAGACATCTCAGAGGTTGCAACCAAAGTGCTGGGCTGTGCTTTCATCTCCTCTGAAGGCTCTACTGGGAGAGGATCCACTTCTAAACTCATTCATGTAGTTTGTAGGATTCAGTTCCTCAGGGTCTGTTGGACTGAAGAATACACTTCCTTGCTATCCGTTGGTTGAAGGCCTCTCTTAGCTCCTTGTCAAGTGGGCGGCTGGCTTCTCTCAGAGTGAGCAGAAGGAAGGCACTATTGAGATGCCAAGGTCTTTTTTGCAGCCTTATCTGAAATGTGACCTCCCATCATCTCTACTACACTCTGCTACATGCGAGTCACGAAATCCAGCCCCTGCTCAAGGAGAGGATTACAAAGGCACCTGAAAACCAAGAGCCTTGGGGGGCCTGGGTAGCTCAGTCAGTTAAGAAACCAACTCTTGATTTTGGCTCAGGTCATGATCTCAGGGTCATGAATCAAGCCCTGCATCGCTGAACCTGGACTCTGCTTCGGATCCTCTCTCTCCTTCTCCCTCTGTCCCTCCCCGTGCATGCACTGAGCACTCTGTCAAAAAAACAAAAACAAAAAACAACAAAAAACTACCAAAAACCACCTACCACAACCCTCTAGATCTCTCTTTTCCTGCAACAATGATTTTAGAAGCAACATTTCCTAGGTGTCATATTTACAAGCTGAAGGAGGACTTCTTGATCCACAAGAAACTTTGGCAAGTTGAGAAATAAATTTTCATTGTGCTGAGCCATTGGGATGTTAAAATGATGTGGCATAGCCTATGGTGACTGACAGAGTGTTAATATTTACAGCACACAGAGAGTAGTTATAACTTGATGTGATAGGGATGGATAACACAATCGAAAAACAGGTAGTAGAAAGAAAATTTAATTCACAGATTTGCAACAGAAACATAAGAAAAGATGCCATAATAATAGGAGTAGTAATAATAATAAGCAATATTTATTGAGAGTTTACTTTGTTCCAGTTACTGCTCTGATTTACATTGTTTCACATATTTAATCTCTGCAAAAATAAAAGAGATGAAGTAGTTGTTCCTGTTATCTCCTTCTGACACTTGAAGTACCTGAGGCACAGAGAGGTTAACAGAATTGTCCAAGGTCACATAGCTAGTAAGCGTTGGAACCAGAATTGGAATCCAGGAAGTCTGGCCTCTAAGCCATATTTCTGTTTTTTTTTTTTTAAAGATTTTATTTATTTGACAGAGATAGAGACAGCCAGAGAGAGAGGGAACACAAACAGGCGGAGTGGGAGAGGAAGAAGCAGGCTCACAGCGGAGGAGCCTGATGTGGGGCTCGATCCCACAACGCCAGGATCACGCCCTGAGCCGAAGGCAGACGCCCAACCGCTGTGCCACCTAGGCGCCCCTCTAAGCCATATTTCTAACCGCTAACTCATGCTGCTTAAATGTACTAGTCAGGAAATCAGCAATGAAAAGAACAGTCATCACTATCAGTCTAGCTAAAATTTGAAAGAGAGAAAACACCCATCGAATACAGCAATAGAGAACATTGTTGGCAAAAACATCAACAATACAGGCTTTGTGGGAAGCAATTCTAAAATAGTTATCATTTAATATACATGTTTCCTTGGTTCCAGCAATCCTACTCCTGGGAAACTACCCAACTGAAATAAAAGTGAAAGGATGTTAATTCCCACTTTATTTATCACAGCAAAAAAGAACTGCATACAAATATTTGCTCATAGGATGGAAATATTTTAATAAATTTTTGCATATTGAAGGGCGCCTGAGTGGCTCAGTCCCTTAAGCGTCTACCTTCAGCTTAGGTCATGATCTCAGGGTCCTGGGATCCAGTCTCTCATCCAGCTCCTTGCTCAGTGGGGAGCCTGCTTCTCCCTCTCCCTCTGCCCCCTGCTTGTGCACGCATGCTCTCTCTCTCTTTCTCTCTCTGTCAAATAAATAAATATTTCAAAAAATTGTGCATATTCACTCCACAGTATATAACACAGACATTAAGAAGAATGAAATAGAGCTATGCCAATTGTCTTAAAGGGATTTCCATGAAGTGTTGCATTAAAATAGCAATATATAGAAAACTGTGAATGATATGACCCAATTTTCTCAGAATAAAACCAAAAAATATTCTATATATTTATTCATTCTGTGTACTTCTATGCACTGGGCATAGAATAGTGACCAAACAGTCAAAGGACAAACTTTAGAGACTGGGAAGCGGCCAGGAAAGGTGACTGAGAAAGAATGACTGGTAAGTACAGTAGAAAGAGAAACAAGAGAGCAGGTTCCAGGAGTCCAGATAAAGAACTTGGTTCAAAAAGTGGAGGGGCAAAAGTTGCTGCTAGAGAGGATGGGATGAGGACATTGGCTCTAGTAACATGGCAATCACTTAAGCATTTATGTTTTCAAGATTTGTGTGTGTCGGTGCTGGGAATGGATGCCTGATTGGAAAGGGTTCAAGACCGAATGGGAAATTAAGAGAAATAAGAACCAACTATGGTCAAACCTCACAAGAGAGTTTTGATTTAAAGGAGAAACAGAAATACAGTAATATAACAATAGCTGGAAGGGGATGCTTTGTTTTCTTTTGATTTTTAAGATGCAGATATTTCAGATTGGTTGTATGCTAACAAAAGCCATCAGTAGGGAAATATTCATGATGGGAGGGAGAGGTGGCAACCTCTAGAGTGATGGTCCAGGGTAACTACCTGGAAATGGGTTTTGGTACACAGATGGAGGGAATAGTCTGAGAAGGTGATGTTTCTGTATCATAGACAAAAAAGGAAGGCAGAGTATGCAATATAGATCCCTGGTGTTGGCAGATGCGAGTGCATGGTAGATGTCCTCTAATTTCTTCTATTTTCATGTGAAGTACAGAAGCAGGGTCATCAGCTGAGGGTGAGGATGGAAGGAAATATTGGAAGTTTGAAGAGGAAAGGTATGGAAAATCATCTGGAGGAGTGGCAGGGGATTTTTCCATCGCTACCAATGCTCTTCTTGAGTTGATACCTTTCAAGTGAGCGTGGTCAGCCAAGGATTTTCCCCAGCCATGCAGCTGCCTGGGGACACACCTGGAGCAGGCAGAGAGGTGAACATAAACAGGGCATGGTGACACTGTGACATAAAAGGGGTGAAGGATAATGAACAGTGACAGGATCAAGAGATTATAGTCCCAGATGGATCAGAGCTTTTTTGGAGTTGGGGTATTAGGGGAATTATCTGAAAAGATAGAGAGGGGTGCCTGGGTGGCTCAGTTGGTTAAGTGTCTGACTTCAGCTCAGGTCATGATCTCAGGGTCCTGGGATCGAGCCCTGCATCAGGGCTCCCTGCTCAGCCAGGAGTCTGCTTCTCCTTCTCCCTCTACCCTTCCCCCTCCCCCTGCTCATGCTCTCTCTCTCTTTCTCAAATAAAACAAAAACAAACAAGAAAAAAACATAAAAAAAATGATAGGAGACAATGGTCAGGGTAAGATACTTAAAATTTGAGATTGTGAAGGGGAGTCAGTTTTTTTTTTTATTAGCATTTGTGTTATTAGTATTGGTATTGGCAAGAGGTAGTATATCATCATGGAACTGAAAAGCTGAGACGAAGTAAAGTTATAAAATACTACGGGAGAGGAGGTTAAGAGACTGAGAAACCAGAGGATTGGAAAGACTGCATGCATGGGCATTGAAATTACCAAGAATTGTAACAGGAGTAGTGTTAGGAGGATTCAGAGCAAATGGTCTAAAATTCTTCAGGAGTAGCTTGAGGGTCTGTGGATGAGAGCTAACGTGGGGGATGGATGGTACAGTATGGTAGCATGAACTCTGAAGTTGGCATCTTTTGGAAGGAGAGAGGGATGGTGTTGTTGATGAAGATCAAGGAGGACACTTACCTCACTTCTGGGCTGTGAGAAATTAAAAAACAAAAGAAGCAAACAAACAAACAGAAACCTAGCCACCTTTGGAGGGTCCCGAAGAAGAAGCAGATTCCTTAGGGAAGAATCGGGTTTGGGATAGAGCCAGCAGATTGTTGTTGGCTGAATAATGGCCCCAACGGTATCAATTCATAATCCCTGCAACCTGTAAATGTTATCTTATTTGGAAAAAGAGTCTTTGCAAATAAATGTGATCAAGTTCAGGATTGTAAGATGGGGAGAGTATCCTGGATTATCCAGGAGGGTCCTGAATGCAATCACCTGCATCCTTGCAAGAGAGGGGCAGAGGGAAATGTAACGGACAGAAGAAGAGGTACTCAGAGAAGGTGGTGTGAAGATGGATCACAGAAAGATTTGAAAATAACTTGAAGTTTGGAGTGATGTGACAAGCCAAGCAATGCCAGGAGTCGCCAGAAGCTTTAAGAGGCAAGACGTGCCTTCTTCCCTAAAGCCTCTTGAGGGGGCACAGCCCTGCTATCGCTTTAATTTCAGCCCAGTGATACTGGTATCAGACTTCTGGACTTCATAATTGAGAGAGTAAATTTCTGTTTTAGGTCACCAACTTTGTAATAATTTTTATAACAGCCACAGAAAACTAATACACAGGTGAAGGAAATATTCACAGAAGAGAATGGGAAAACAGTGGATTTTGTTGAGTACCTACTGTAAATTCCAGAAAGTGCAGGGGAAGTGAGAAGACAGAATTGTAGAGAACGGATGAATTCGTATGGAGCTGCGAGACTGGCAGTAATAAGCCAGGGACCCCTGGGCTGCATCACATAGGGATGTGAGAGTGATGGCATTAGCCTGACGACCTAAGAGGCCGGCTCTGAAGGGATGCAAAGGGTGTATTGTGCCAGGAGGAGTGTTGGAGGCCCCTCTTCATTTCTACAAATGAAAGTGGGGGAAAGAGAAAGAACTCACTGAGAGCACAAGATATATGTATATATTTGTAGTTGTGTATACACGTATATATCTGTGGATGTGGATATATGTACATATATTTCACTCTGTATACGTAACATGTATATATATTTATGAGTTCTATGTGTATTTATCATTACGTGCATGTAAATATATTCACATACGCATATGAATGTGGGTATTTGCATATTATTTTTAAAGCGTGGAGAAAAATGGAATGGTAACAGTTTGGGTAGGATAAAAGAATAATAGGAATAAAGAGGGAAGGAAAAATTCTGGCACTCAGAAAACAAACAAAACATGATAGGATATGCAAGGATTGCATTTAAGCATTTATGTAAAACTGCATAAGGGTGTAATAGATGAGCAACTTTTAAAAGTGAAGTTAAAATATATTTATAAAAATATAGTTGGTATAACATAAAAAAAAAAAAGCCAAAAGACCTTGTTAAAAGTTACATCCAAACATACATGGTGGTAACAATCTAATCTTAGTTTCCTCTGCATTTGCTCTTTTTTATTTGTAGTTCACTGCATTTATGCTAGAAACTGATCCAAGTGTGCAGACGATTCAACTTACGCCAGCTCCAGCTCCCCCTCTCTGAATTGCCTCTGGACTCCCCCTTTGTGTCTTTGAAAGAAAGAAGCTGCATATGTGTGCTTGAAGAAATTTGTTTGAGATGACCTTAAGGTAGGTCTCCCTGGTCTATTATTAGGACACAATGATAATGTGGCTAAGAGCTCCTGGAAATGGGTGTCTACTTAAAAAAAAAAAAGCCTGGCCATCGAAATTTTCTTATTAATACCATTTACCACCAAACAGGCTTATAATTTCAAGTCTTTCTCACTCTTACGCTGTGAGGCTAAAGACTTTTTTTTTTTTTAGCATCTGGCGGGCTCAAAGTCTCACTCATTTAACAGTTCAATGCATGTCTTGGGGCTGTGCATTGCTATCCTGGATCTTCATCATCCAGAGGCAGTCTAGGGGAGAAAACAATGCATGGAGGATTGCTGGAAAAGTTTCTATGGATTTATCATAGGTCATTTCTACTCACATTTTCCATTACTGCATACCAGTCAGTTACAGACTCTGGAGCCAGACTGCCCGGGGTCAAATTCTGACTTTCTCACTAACTGGCTGGGTGTCCTTGGGTAATTTACTTAATCTCTGTGCCCAGACTCTTCAGCTGTAAAAGATGTGATGATGATTATCAATGGTAGTGACTTCATTGGTTTGTTCTGAAGAGTGAATAAACTAATCCATGCACGGCACTTAGTTCTGGCACCTAGAAAATACCAGGTGAATGTGAACTGTTCTTTGTTGTTTTTTTTGATGATGATGATGATGATGATGATGAAAATTGGTGAGTATGTGGGGAAATAATCTCCCCAAAGAGTAGATGAGTGGACACCAAAGGAAGGATGAGATAAAAGCTAAAAAGAGTAAGGGAAAGAAAAGCCTATGACCTTGGTGAGGATTTGGGAGGCTGGAAGTATTTTGGAAGAAATGTAGTCTCCCAGAAAACACGCGCACACACACACACACACACGAATAAAAACAGGGCACCGGTGACTTGAATTGCAGGGATATGCAATGTCAGTTCAGTAAATCCTAAGGTCAGGAAAATTAGACAAGTAATGAGTATTTGTGGGTGAAGTTGCAGGGTTCTGGAAAAAAAAATTCAATGTGTAAAATCACTTTCAATAAGGCTAAACATGTCTCTCTCAAGTTAGAAAAAATGAAAAAAAACCCACATAAATACATACTTAAATTGTATACAATAAGAATGATAGGAAAATAAATACATCTTTACACCTGTTTTTCAACAAATTATTGGGACAGCAGAACTTCCACGTAGATGGCCTACGATGCACTTTCCTTGCTTATTTGCTCATCCGACAGCTTGGCAACAGAAAAATTGGCTTTTAACTTCATGTTGCCCAAGGACAATTTTCTCATTGTGAAAGGAGCTTTTAGTTCCAATTCATAATAAATACCTCTACTTGTATTTACATTTTTATTTTAGATAACACGAGTGAGTTCTTGGCAGGCAGTGGGGCTACTAATGTGGCACGTTGGCTCTCAATCTTATCAGTCTTTTAAATTAGCCATCAAATAAACTTGTCAAAGAACATAGCATGCCTTACACAGAGCTGTATCTTGTATTCATCGATTATTCTATTTCTGGGTTCTTCTAATATAAAGTGGGATCTGATCTTTTATTTGGACTTCTAAAAGGAACTTTTCTTCTCAGCTTTACTTCTGTTCTTCTGAAACACTTTCAAAGAGCTGTTTGAGTTGCCTTAGGCAGGGTCTTTTAGAAGTTTACTTGTGTGGGGGGAAGGGGGGGTTGATGGCCTCTTGAAAGAGAAGTGCCAAAACAGAGTAACCAAAATTGTCATATTAAAAGTTGATATTTGTTTAACACTTGTAATAAAAATATAATTATGCTAGTTCCAACACAATTATAGGATTTTTTAAAAAAGATACATTGATTGGCTCTTTAAGGTGATGTGGTAATATAATGGGACAAAAGAGAAACTTGTGTAACAAATATCTTCATCTTCCAAATCCACATTTCCTACTGAGTAGCCCTGTCCTCTCCTTCCTGCGTCCTCTCCATATGTAGACATTCCTTTGGCAAGCATTGAATATTCATCTACATTCTTTTTGGTGCTGAGGGTAGGGAACTTGTAAGATATGGGTGACTGTTATCCTGGAGAAAGGTTTTTATAAGATGGCTGGATTGGCAGCTTCAGGAAGCACTTTCCTCTCAGAAGGAAGTGGTAGAGATGATGCAGGGAAGCTGAGTCCAAGAACCCAGGGGACGGTCCCACAGAACCTTGGTTTCATGCCGGATAGAAATCGGATGTGAGCCAGAGAACATGGAAACAGTTTATTGAATGGTGTCACAGGTAGAGACTAGCAGGCGGAGTATCTGGGAGACTCAGACAGGAAAGGAAGATGGGTCTTGTCATTGCTTGGGGCCCGGGGCTTATATTAAAAAAGGGTCTAGTGTACGTGTTCCTCCAGGAATCCAGGTTGGGGTTCAATCGAAGGTGAGTGTCAGGTGAACAATAGGCATCATTCCACAAATTACCAAATGTAGGAGTATTGATGCGAGCGTCAGCCAACGTGGGTTTGAAGCAAATGTCCTGGAATATGTTTGGGATCTGGCTCTTCTTAGGTGTTATCAGGTGTTTGGGGCCTAGGACGAAACTCAGAGAATGATTCACTTTCTTGCTTCCCTCTTGAAATGGGGATATAGCTTCTTTGGCTTGTTCAGAGTCTGTATACAGATCATGAGTAAGTGGAGCCTAGTAGAAAAACAGCAGAGACAGAGCTGTTCTAAAGTGGAGTCCCGTCAGCTTCTCCATGTCAGAGCCAGCAGCAAAAGAAATACAGACCCAATGTTATGGCTTATATGGTGTTCCCCCAAATTTATATATTGAAGTCCTAATCCCTAGTACCTCAGAATGTGGCTGTATTTGGAAATAGGGCCTTTTAAGTGGTAATTAAGTTAAAATGAAGCCATCCTAATCCAATCTGACTGGTGTCCTTAGAAGAAGAAAAACTTTAGACACAGAGAGAAACACCAGGGCTGCATGTGCACAGAAGAAAGACCATTGAAAACATAGGGAGGAGGTGATCATCTGTAAGTCAAGGAGAGTGGCCTCGGGAGGCACCAAACCTGCTGATACCTTGATCTTGGACTTCTAGCCGCCTGTGTGGGGAGATTCTGTGATTTTATTACGGTACAGCGTCATGGCAGCCCCAGCAAACTAATGTACCTACTTTGTTAAATGACTCAAGATCCTCACCACCACTTTTCGCATTAGACCCTTTCAAATTAAAATTGCACTGGACAGAGTTCAATAGACAATAAAGGCTTTATTCAAGACTATTGAAATAAGGGAAGGCAGAGAGACCAAACTTAAGTCCATTAAAACAAACAGTAGGGAATTTTTTAAGTCCTGGGGTGAGCGAGTGGAGAAAATTAGGAGAAAAGTTCATCTGTGTGCTCTGTCCGGCCTGATGGGTTATTTTGAATTTGCAAATGTTTTTCTCTGTAAGTAAGCCTTCTGTGTTTACTAACTGGTCTCCATTATAGTTAAGCTCCTACCCTACCACATGGACTGGAAAAGAGGTGTTGTCTCCTTCAATGTTTATATTTCAAAGAGATGGTTCCCAGGTCCTCAAGAAAAAGTCCTGGGTTGTAAACCTGACAAAAGGCTGGAGGAAGATTTACATATATTTCAAAGGGGCAGAGAAAGAATTTATAATTTCAAGTTTTCTAAAGTAAATGTTCTAAGAAAAGGGAAGCCGGGGAGTGGGGGGGCTATAGTTCAGAGAAACCTAGTTTAGCCATGCTGAGGGGAACATCACAGCCATCTTGTCAGCCCCTTTGTTATGGAACAGGCCGACCTCTAGCCCTGGAAGGGCACTGGTTCCCCAACACTGGTTTGCCTATGTGCTCTTGCAAACTGGTGTCCCTAGAAGCCACTGTTATGGGATGGGATGCATCCGATAGTGCTAGACTAAGAAATTCCGGTCATTTCACAGAGGCCAAGCAAGCACAATCAGAAATCAGGAAAATAACCCTCTACTGTTGCCATTCTGGGCTTCCGCAAATGGTGCCTTAGGCTGGATCTCATTAAATCTGAGTCCCATTTCCCACCTCAGGCCACTCAGAGCCCAGCAATTACCCAGTAAGTGCTTTCCGAAGAGCAAATATAGGATTCATTTCCTTTTAACTTCTCCGTCTGTTTCTTTGTTTTAAAATAGCACAGTTTTAAAATTGGTGCCACCATGGAAAACAGGTAATGTTCTGTTTTCATCTATTTCCTCTGCCAGGAGGTGCTTAAGCTTTGAGAGAAAATCCCCCTCTGCCTGAAGCCCCAGGAAAGTGATTGCTGCTGTGAAAGCATCCATGGGGACACAGGAAATTACCATCGAGCATCCCTGTATAAAACACCAGTGGGGTGTACCCACCGGACATGCACACGATCATGATCAGAGTCACAGACTTGAGTAATAGCCCATGCTAGAATATAGATGTGCTGTCTTATGGAACCTAGAAATTTTCCAGCCCTCTCCTAAACAAAGATAAATCTCAGTTTGTAAGTAAAATCTCCATGTTTCTTGCTAAACCTGGAGGGAACATCAGTTGTTTACAATTCAGAGTAGCTATACAGACAATTTCTTCTTTTCTTGGGTTAAGAAAATAAATGAATTAAATAGAATGACTTATCTTTCCTGGATGTATCATTTATGGAATTATAAATGTAAAAGGTTTAATGCTGTGAACCTGGTCTCTGTGATTAAAGGGAAGAAGAATTTGGAGTAACAGGTAGACTCATTAGGACATTTGGAGATTCCTTCCTATTTTACAAATATCTTCATTATAATTGCTGACTTCCTGTTAGGATAAATGGATTCAAATTTTGCTTTGAATGGCACAAGCTGGCTCTCTACCTCTTGGATTGATTCAGTTTTGCTATTTCCAAGTGTGCTGTAAACAAAAGAGGAAAAAAAGAGTCAAAGACATTAGGGCCTTGGCAATAGGTCTCTCCCAAGTGCTGTATGCAGACTGAGAACACCAGTACCATAGGGGCATATACTACCCCCACCACCCCCAAATCCTTACCAGGTGACTTACATATTCTTCCCTTGTCCTGCCCAAGTCAGCTGCTACCTCCAAATGACCCTTAATTCCTCTTTTACCTTTTCACATGGTTTTCATGTTAAAGATTTTAAAGATACAGGACTGAATGATTTGAAGCTTGCATAACCCTTCACTAATACAACTGAATCAGAGCATTTTCTAATCATGACTAGGTACATTGCCTCAAATCCAGATGGCAATTTTATTCCTACACAGGCTTGTAGATCTAAACGTATGACTTGAATGATAATAATATTCACTCAACAAGGGGAGTCTAGGTGACTCAGTCAGTTAAGCGTCTGCCTTCTGCTCAGGTCATGATCCTAGGATCCTGGGATTGAGTCCCGTATCAGGCTCCATGCTCGGCATGGAGCCTGCTTCTCCCTCTCCCTCTGCCTCTCCCCTTGCTCATGCTCTCTCTCATAAATAAATAAATAAATACATAAATAAATAAATCTTAAGAAAAAAATACTCAGCAAAAATTCACTGATCATCTCTGTTATAGACACAACCATGAAAGAGAGACCGGACCCCTCCCTCACAGAGCTTCCAGTCTTTCTAGGATAACAAGTAGTTAAAATAAAAGTAATAAAGCTCTACGATCTTCCGGTGGTAGCACCTAACCCAGTCTTGGTTGAGTGGAGTTAATAATAGATGAAGGACATGGACAACTTATCAGAGTGACATTTAATCTGAAAACTAGGACTTAGACAGGTGATGTACTGTGGGAGAGGGATCCCACTAAAGGGAAGAGGGTATAAAGATCTAGACTATAGAGGCAAGAGAAAGCCTGGCTTCTGGGGGAAATGAAAATAGTTCACTATGGCTAGAGAAGAGAAAGCCAGAGTGACAGAAACAGAGATAGGAAAGAAGAGGTAAATAAGGTAAAAGAGGTAAATGCAGGGTAGTTTATAAATAATCGTGTAACTCTCCTCGAAGAGTCTGGGAAATACTCTCAGGCAATAGCCACTAGTTGAAAAAAGTGCAGTAAGGCTGCCCATGAGGGTGCACAATGTCACCAAAGAAAACGCCTCTTTCTCCACGTTGATGAACTCTGACCCAAATTAGACCCACACACGATCCTCATCACGTTTTCTCTCACTACTATACTGCCAAGAATCCATTCCAGAGGGAAAAATGAATTGGAACGTTTCAAGATAATATGAATCAGAAACTGAAAACAGAAACTAGCTGGATAATACAGAAATGGCACCTGCAGTATGATCTCCAGTGGAGGGCTGGCCTCTCTGGTGCCCACCCTTTGCAAAAAATTAGCTTGCCCACACCATACACACAGGGCCACTAGTGCTTCACTAGACCTTGCCACACTTTTTTTTACAAATTAGAAAAAGGTGTCTCCCTCCCATCTGAAGCCACTCAACATCTGGGTATAAGGTTTGGCCAAGAGAACAGAGATGGATTTCGCCTCTGGCCCAGACCTCCTATGTTCCCCCCAACCTTGAACCTGAATGACCTGAGGCAGGGGCCCAGCACACAACCACACACAGGTTGTCTTTTGTTTTGACTTTGTTATAAGTCCTGAAATAACACTAATTAAATGTTAATTTGGAAAGCTAATTGTCCTCTAAAAAAGTAAAGAACTGTTAGCCAATGAAACCATAGATAATTCACTTTACTAGAAATTTAGTCATCTTGCTTCTCCCTGGTTAGGACTTGTGACACAGAGGGAGCAAGAGTTTGAATTACAGACAAACGAAAGGTGAATCATTCTGAAGCATGAGGGCTTTAAGAGGGAGGGACAGAAAGAGGAGGGAAACCTAGTAGAATTGTATGAAGTGTTTTATTAAAAGGTAGTATGTGAGACCTGAGAAAAAAAAGATCAAACAGTCGTTGAGGAGTGCTGAATGGACAATGTGAAGAGGCCAAACACAAGACTTCACTGCTTTGAATACTTTCTTTGGCTGATCCTGCCTCCAATGGCCACAGTCCTCTCTCCCTCAAAAGGCAGCCCTCAGACTGGTGCCCTGAATCCTACAGCTCAGGGACCTCGTGGCTTGTATTGTTTGTTTTTTTTCCCTTCCAGCTGACCTGGAAACCTAATCATCATGTCTAGTATTGTTTCTATGAGCAGATGTGCTTGGAATTCCAAACAAATTTACAAGTCTTTGTGTCAACTTGGAGTTACCTTAAATAGAAATCAAGCAATATTCTTTTCTTAAAAGTGATTTCTGTCTGTATGCCTTACTGTTAACTTTACGTTTCAATAGATTAAACAAAGCAATAGTGAAAACACACAAAATGGAAAAGTTGTCTGGGATTACAACTTGGGTAAGGCAGGTTTCTTGGCAACAGAATAAACTCAATTTTATGGATTCAGGTGTGTACTGATTAATGTCAGGGGGTCACAGACACAGACAGAGTTGATTACTTCCTACATGATTTCACTTTAATAGTATTATTGAAAGACTTCTTTGAAATTTACATTTTGACAAAAAGAAAAATGCCAATGGTGCTCTGGGCTTCCAGTGAAATTACAAATTGACTCGGTTTTTTTTTTTGTGGGTTTTTTAAAAATATTTATTTATTTCTTGGGGTTGGGGGGTGGGGGAGAGGGGCAGAGGGCGGGAGAGAATCCTGAAGCAGACTCCCTACTGAGCACAGAGCCTGATGCAGGGGCCCATCCCAGGAGCCTGAAATCAGGACCTGAGCCAAAATCCAGTCGGCCATTTAACCACCTGAGCCACCCAGGTGCCCCCAAGTGGACTCAGCTTCAGTGGGTGACGTACCAGGAAGTAGACATTGTACCAGATGCTGTGTAGCACCTCATTTAATCTTCGGAGTAACTCTTTGGAGAAAGATTATATTTTTCATTAGTCAAAAACTGAAGCACAAATCCAAGGTGACTCAGTTAATAGGTGACAGATACGAATTCTTCTTTATGTAGCTCCATAAGCTTTGCTTTTTCTGATAAACCACTCTGCTTGCTTGTTTTTTCGGTAATTCCTAAGTGCTTACATATGCCAGTTGCAGTTTGCCCCAACCTAAATCTCACAACACAACTCTGGTGAACATATGGTTTACTTACATTTTATAAATTAAGAAACTGAGATTCTAATGTTAAGTATGTTCTCAAGGTCATGAAACGGGTATGTGATAGATCCTATCAAGAATTTAAAACTCAGTGGCGCCTGGGTGGCTCAGTCGTTAAGCGTCTGCCTTTGGCTCAGGGTGTGATCCCAGGGTCCTGGGATCAAGCCCCGCATCGGGCTCCCTGCTCTGCTGGGAGCCTGCTTCTTCCTCTCCCTCTCCCCCTGCTTGTGTTCCCTCTCTCGCTGGCTGTCTCTCTCTCTCTGTCAAATAAATAAATAAAATCTTAAAAAAAAAAAGAATTTAAAACTCAGTATTTTAGATCTGACTTCAGTTCTCCTATTCCCTCACAGCTTCCTTTCTCAAGATGTTCTGTCCTAAACTTATCAAAACTCATGCTGCTTAAAATAAAATTGGCTCTCTGTCACTTTTAAAACCTACCTGTCTGTTGACCTCTTCCTCAAAACCATGCTCTCTCTA
The DNA here is from genome assembly GCF_002007445.2 of Ailuropoda melanoleuca. Classification (NCBI taxonomy): domain Eukaryota; kingdom Metazoa; phylum Chordata; class Mammalia; order Carnivora; family Ursidae; genus Ailuropoda; species Ailuropoda melanoleuca. Next base: position 75,258,559 of record NC_048226.1, read on the forward strand.
CACTGATTGAAAAATAATCTTATATATTAATTCAAGCCAGGATATTGATGGCAGATTAGTGAGTTTTTGTATTATAGCTGATCCTTGCATGTTTCCTAGGAGACAGCAAAAGAGAGTTTCAACCCACTGTAATGACCCTCTCTTGTTGGAATATTAGATATTGAGGCACAGATGGCAAGGGAGATATGCATTTGAACAAACAACCTTTACCACACCTCTAAAATCATATAAGTAAATAAACCCAAGACGTGCATAGAGGGTATGTTGGAAGATTCCTGTGCTGTATGGTATCATGCTTACATTAGTAATAAGTATATAATTATGGATTAAAACAGCACAACAGAGCAAGGTCTCATGAACCTCCAACAGATCTGGAACATTCTTTGGCTCTAAATTTCTCCTCTTTATTGTAAAAGGGTGGAGACTCTCTGTGTTAGAGTCAGGAAGATCTCACACACAGGTGATAACCTGAGAGAAAAGACACAAATACGATGTTGAGCAGGGTGGAAGTCCTCAATTGTGGTATTTTTCTATTTCACATGTTTAAAGATTTTATTTATTTATTTGACAGAGAGAGAGACAGCCAGCGAGAGAGGGAAAACAAGCAGGGGGAGTGGGAGAGGAAGAAGCAGGCTCCCAGTGGAGCAGGGAGCCCAATCCGGGGCTCAATCCCAGGGTCCTGGGTTCACGCCCTGAGCCGAAGGCAGATGCTTAACAACTGAGCCACCCAGGTGCCCCTATTTCACATATTTAAAAACATAACACTAAAGACTATTTATAGAAGGTGCAATGATTTCCCTATTAAATTAAAATGACTATAGACAATCAACATTAGACATTGAAAGCAAAAAAAAAAAAAGCACTATATTTCTTTGGCAGAGCAATACCTACTCAATTTCTTAGTTTGCCTTTCTAATAAAGTTAATCATACTCTCTTCTTGTCTACTAACTTAATAAAATATTGTTTTACAAAACTGGGGATGGGGGGATGATATGGCTTCAAGCTTAGCTGAATTGTGGCCTCAAATTATTTCCTCAAGCGTCTGCTCTCTCTGGGTCTTCCCTCTCTGCTCTTCTGAATGTGAGCCTCATTCCTAGGTTTACTACATGGCATGGCTAAGATAATGAACAGAAGCTTCAGGCTGTAAGCTACCAGCTTACAAACACCAATTGGAAAAGAGTGCTGTTTTCCCTACATACTTAAGCCAAATTCCTCAGATTTACACTGATTTGCTTGGCTTTTGTCATCTATCTATCCCTGAACCAATCATTGTGGCTAATAGAAATCTGATTGATGCCCTGATGGCCAAGCCTGGGTCAACACGGCTGAGGGTGTCACCCTGAGTAGAACCGAAGGGACTAAGAAAAGGAGAAAGTAGACAGATGAAAAAATAAGCTACCACTACCATCAAAATAGTGGATAAATTGATTCATTGAAGAATCCTTTTAATCCAAAGAAAAAATAAAACATAAAGTGATTCGAAAACATTAAAGAAACATTGTATATCAAAGACATACCTGTTTGTCTTTCCCTGACTGCCTTATGTCACTTAGCATAATACCCTCTAGGTCCATCCATGTTTTAGCAAATGGCAAGAGCTCATCTGTTTTTATGCCCAAGTAATGTTCCATTGTGTATATATACAATATGATTACACTTATATGTAGAATCTAAAAAATAAAGCACATAAATAATCAAATAAAAGGCAGAATCAGACCTAAAAATAAACTGACAGTTGCCAAAGGAGTAGGGGGTGGGAGGGATGGGCAAAATAGGTGAAGGGGAGTGGGAGATACAGGCTTTTTTTTTTTTTTTTTAACAAATGTGGTTGTTGTTTTTTTTTTTTAAGATTTTTATTTATTTATTTATTTGACAGAGAGAGAGAGACAGCCAGCAAGAGAGGGAACACAGCAGGGGGAGTGGGAGAGGAAGAAGCAGGCTCCTAACAGAGGAGCCTGATGCGGGGCTCAATCCCAGAATGCTGGGATCACGCCCTGAGCCGAAGGCAGACGCTTTACGACTGCACCACCCAAGCGCCCCGATACAGGCTTTTACTTACAGAATAAATCATGGGAATAAAAGGTACAGCATAGGAAATGTAGTGAATGGATTTGTAATAGCATTGCATGGTGACAGATGGTACCTACACTTGTGGTAAACATAACATAACGTAGAGAGTTGTTGAATCACTATGTTGTATACCTGAAATTAATAAAATATTGTATGTCAATTATACTAAAAAATTCTATTTATAAGTAATGCCAAAAAAAGAAAACAAAGACATAGCTGTTGATTGAAATATGATTATCTTTGATAGTGTGTAAAGAATTATGGGTGGACTAATTAAGCAAGGAACACCTTTTTCTTTGAAGTACATTTAATAAGTGTCAAGATTCCATTGAAACCAAGGTTGGCAGAAGAGTTGTCAATTAAGCAACCTTTAATTAATAATATAGTCACAGCATAGCCATGGGTAGGAAGGAATTAGCTGGGTTATATTCCCCAGGTCTGTGTGACCCCCGTGGTTCTCACTTCAGAGCCCATAATGCCAGAAGAGAAGCATGTATCCAGAGAGAATTTTAAAACAGGAAAAAGATGATTCAACATATGGGAACTCATCCAATAGGGTAAATGATTTCTGAAACCCAGAATATGCCCCCTATTCACTCCTAACTGACTAGTTCCTTCTTTTTCGGTTGTAATCTGTGCTAACCACCTATCTTGAAAAAGCAAGGGACTAGAGGATAGGCTAGCCTTCCTGATAACACTGGTAGTTAACATTGACTTTCAGCTGTGGAGCAGAGAGAACATGGGAACTGCAGTTATGTTGTGGACAAGAACAAGCTTACAAGGAACACCGTGAAGAGGTCAATGAAAGAGGCAAGTAGAGAGCAGCGACCAGATCTGAGGCAGTGGCTCACCTTCAAAGGGCAGACAAGAAAGGCAGGCTGGATACAGGAAGGAAGAAGATCCTGACAAGGTCTCTGAGTCCATAGAACTTGGGGAGAGAAATCCTTTTACTGAGATCCTATCACCCTATGCTGACCACCTTTGAAGAACTGAGTCAGTCGTCTTCTCCAGGAAGCCCCCGAAACCTGATGGCAACATGGAGACACTGAAGCCCTTGACTGAAGTGTCACCCACACTGTAGATGATCAGAAGAAAAAGATCGCCAAAGCAAGATTACAGTGTTGTACCCATAAAAAGAAGAACACATACTGGGGGGAAAACCCCACAAAAACAGATGTCCCTTACACTGTTTTGCTAATGACAGGCAGAAAATGAATTGCATTTTGAAACAATGAGGGGCATTTCTCAGCATCTTGATATTCTAAATATTTAGGAAACCCCATATAATATGCAGTGGATCATGTGTAGTGATGGAACTTTTGTCATCTTACACTTCGATGTACTGTAAAGCCATTTCCAGAAAAACTTGCAGAAGAAACCTCAAGTGCAATCAAGAGATATTTACTTTGTTTCCCAAGTAACTTTCTCCCTCAGGGGGCACTACCATAAATCCAAATACTAATGCCCAAATAAGAGGAATCTAAATAAGTCAATCCACCAGGAACAGGGACAGGAAATAAGCCAAGAATAGAAAACCAAAGTAATTGGTGCAAGGGCATCTCAGCTGAAGGCGAGTAGGATGTGTAACAGTGAAGAGGGACGCAGTATCAATATCTTGGTTTTAAACTGCGAAATCATTAGGTGTTTTACTAAGTGCAACAAACCCTGCTAGTGATAGCAAAAGCTGGTTTTTAAGGTGCTCAAGGAGAGACTTGACAAGCTTTCTCTAAAATATATACAAGAGATGGCCAAAGAGATGATAACCAGGTATAAAAGCAGCATCAATAGTGAGAAAAATGGTACACATGGAGAAAGAACAAAAAATTAAACCCCAAAGGATTTTAAGATAGTGTGAGAAAGAACCTAGTTCTCTAGATCACTGAACAGTGTAACTACCCTGGGAGAAATAACCAGTGAATAAACTTGAACTCAAAAAAATGTGTTAATTTTTTAAGGTCTTCGTAATTAAAGGCGTATCTTTGAGTGAGCCATAAATCTAACTTTTATGAGCACTTTATCCATTTTGTTTTCCTTCTGTTATTTTTTTTTTAAAGATTTTATTTATTTATTCAACAGAGATAGAGACAGCCAGTGAGAGAGGGAACACAAGCAGGGGGAGTGGGAGAGGAAGAAGCAGGCTCATAGCTGAGGAGCCTGATGTGGGGCTCGATCCCATAACGCCGGGATCACGCCCTGAGCCGAAGGCAGATGCTTAACCGCTGTGCCACCCAGGCGCCCCTCCTTCTGTTATTTTTAACTGGATTGTTTCCCTAGAAGTTCCAGATTAAGAACCGTGAGTTTGTATTCTCTGAGGAAGATACACCTGACGGATGCAGGACCTGACTGTAGATGAAGCTTACTCTCTGCCTGGTTATTATGTGGTCCTCAGGTAGGGAGAAAACATAGCTTCCATTAGGTCATTCACTCTTATGTGCTATAGAGAGAGAGAGAGAGGGAAAGGGGAACCACATTATATTATTATGAGATAATTGAGTGGTCTGAAGTTGTCAGACTGTGTAGATAGGAGACTACCCAGACTGTTTTCTACTTAGTTGAAAACTCATGCTAAGAAATCATTAGCAAATGGGTAACTCTCAAACTCTCACTATCTACAGATATCAGTCCTGATGTCTACAAATTTCCTTTCCAAATGGGTTTTGTGTCCCTTGCCAAAGGCAAAGGATATGGGTGTGAAGAAAAGAGTAAGCAGATGAATGAAGAAGTATAGGGGAAAGAACATGTCAGTGTTCTAGAAACTTCTTCCTGTGACCCAGTGGTGTAAATTTTCTTGGCCTTTGACAATGGAGAAATTCCCACTGCTTAGCTGGCGTGGAAGGTGGGCAGATTGGTGAATGTGGAGATGTGCTGTTTTACAAGGTGAATGCATCAGGAACACAAGCAGCGTGCCCTGGAATTCCTCTTCTCCTTCCAAGGAAGATATGAAAACTCAATCACTCTACATTTCTCCTTTTACAAAAAAGGAGTATTTACCTCCCATCTACCTCAAAGTTGTCTTCTGAGAAATAGCTAACAAATCTTGCATTTTCCCTGTCTCAAAATTAAATGTGATAAAAACACTAAACCTAAAATTTGTCTTCTTTTTAAAAGTGTTTAGCTGTGTTATTGAAAAACAGGGTAACAGCTAGTCCTAAATCAAACTTAATTATTAAACTTAAAACAAGTTCCACCTTCTAAATAGATGAATGAAATTTAGCAACTTTAAATATTAAAATCTGACATTTAATTTGCAATTCTACATGGTAAAGCATTTCATAATATATTTGTGCTCTTTATCCTTTTATTAATATGAATTGTAGAAACAAACTGTAAGCAGCATATTGAAACTTACTTATTGGCTTAGGATAATAGCATTGCATAATCATGAACAACATATTGTGGACCTAATGAAAAGTGAGTGATGACTACCAAGACAATTTATGTCCTGTGGTTAGCAGAATGAAGTCATAGGGTAATAAGAAAACACATACACACACCATTTGCCTTCAGATGAAATTCACCACTTCTTCCCCCATCATAACTTCAATCCTAGGTATTAAAGCTTAAAATGTATGCAAGTACCTTATGAAGAGCTTGTGGTATATTTAGCTTTTAGAGAATATTTGCTATTTTCAACTCATGTATTTTCTAAACAAAAATAATCTCTCCAGTCTTCAAAAATTAGAACTTATTGGGGCAACTGGGTGGCTCAGTCGGTCAAGTGTCTGACTTGGTTTTGGCTCAGGTCATGATCTCACGGGTTGTGGGATTGAGCCTGTGGCAGGCTCTGTGCTCGCGGTGGAGTCTGCTTGAGATTCTCTCCCTCTGCCCTTCCTCAGGCATGCTGTCTCTCTCTCAAATAAATAAATCTCTTAAAAAAATCAGAACTTATTTCATCTACCCACATTACTATGAGCAAAAGGAAGATACTTGCATTTTAACAAAATCTTGATTTCAAAGTACAGTATTGAAGAGGAACATGACATGTTATGCTTAGTTTCCCTCAGAGCTTCTTTTTTGTACTTGGTTTTCTATATCTGCAAAATCAGTTTATACAAGTAACACTGACAAAGTATGTTCTCAAAAACCAAATTACACCATTAGTATCTACAGTAGAATTTTAATACTTAAATAAGATAAGTTTAATAAATCAATATATTTAAAGAAAATAATTGTTGATATAAGTGGGTTTCTCTGCTGAGGGACAGTTTGACTCTGTGAGCAACTAATTGTGTTAGATCTTAGTTGTAAGTCCTAAAAAAGAGAAAGATGCACACTGTTAATTTTTAATATCCTATTTTTTTGACTAAGGTTGTGTAGACAAACCTTTTAAATGATTTGGGACAATGATACACATAGACACAGTATAAATCATACCTCAATCTTGGTTTCCTTAAGGTCTTCTAAAGTAATGGAATTTGCTGCAATAATAATGAATATTTGTATGTTGTACCATCTAGACTGGAACAAAATGGCCAGATAACTATTGACACTTTCATATAGTTTATCATTTGCAATATATTTTATTGTGTTGTTGAACAAACTATAGAGTTTGAAATATAGAATTCTGTTTTATGCTTTAGCACTTACTTTGCACAAGGTCAAAATGAATTTATCACTGATGGGAGACATCTCAAACTCTATAGACCACTGGGACAAAGAAAAATAATTTTTAAAAACAACTCGGCCAACTATGACATGCTCATAAAAATCAGACTGGGATCTGGGTAATGTCTGGCAATTCTAGATAGAGTTTTAGTCTTTAAAAGACTAGACTTATATTCAATAATAGTTAACAGATATCCAGACACAACTATTATGATCCACAGTTTAAATTTTAGGTGACTATCTCAAATCATGTTATCAGCTGGAAAAGATAGTTTTAAGAAGCTTTTCTATGAGTGCTGGAACATTTCTGCCAAAAAAGAAATATTTATGGTGTATTTTCTCATAGTGTAAATCTGGTTTACAAAAGAGTTAATACAAGAGTAGTCTTTCCCTCCTTCTTTCTCTTTCTTCCCCTTTTAGTTCATGGATTTTCTATTGGTATTTTAATGGCAGTCCACAAATCAGTGAGGCAGCCATGTCCCAGACAGTACCCAGGGCTGGGCTAGATTGCTTCATAATCCTACAAATATGATAGACAATCTCCACCAAAGCTGCCACATAAACTGCCCTTTTACGTGGCAGTAAGCCAAACATGCAGGATCCTACAACATGCAAGGAAAACCTCATGCTGTGAGATCAATGAGGAGTTTGCTCTATTTTTAGGAATGCCTTTTCATAGAACTAAACCTAGTGGAAGGAGACTAAAATTAGGAGGCCACTAGAGTGCAGTGCAGAAAGTGAACACCAAAATCTTGTGTCTTAACAGGACACATTCTGCAGAACAAGCACCTGCCACTCTCCTCCCTACAGCTCTGAGCCTGTTATGCTATTTTTCAATTCTAAAATATTTGACAGTCAAAAGTCAAGCACTTTCCTGATAAACAGAGATTCTCAGATATTCTACTCACTCTTCCTGTTAAATTGTGTTGTTTTTAAAAATTTCTTTTTTGGAAGCATAATTACTGCACAAGTAAGAACTTAATGAATAAGCAAACAATAAAGGTTTAGCACAAATGGTTGTTGGAAATGACTAGATTTTTAAGGGTTTTGATAGAAAGTGTGGTGCTCTTGATTTCAGGGTCTCTAGCAGAGAGCCCTCTATTCTTATTATAATTTTTGGAAAAAGTTATTATACTATTAAAACAAGTTTTAAGATAGAACAATTAAGTTAAAATTCTCCAGTACCACATTATTTTAAAGAACATGCACGTAACAGATCTGTATGAGTTCAAGTATTTTGAAGATATCAAAGGCTTTGCTTCTGCAGACTGAATTGAGAAGTCCTAGAATAAGCAAAATACTATGAGATTTTAGGGGTAAAGAATTGCAACAGATTGCAACAATACAAAGAGGTTCCTGGGGCAGCTGGATGGCTCAGTTGGTTAAACGTCTGCCTTCAGCTCAGGTCATGATCCCAGGGTCCTGGGATTGAGCCCCATATCATGGATACCCGTGTCAGGCTCCTTGCTCAGCAGGGAGCCCGCTTCTCCCTCTCCCTCAGCCTGCTGCTCCCTCTGTGTGTGCGCTGTCTTTCTGGCAAATAAATAAAATATCCTTTAAAAAAAATACAGAAAGGTTCCTGAAGGTTCAGTTCAAATTCTATCTAACTGAAAGAGAAGAAAGGAAGCCTCAATTTGAATCTAAGTTGTATATGTTCCTTGATCTTTCAGTTTTTCCTCATTCAAGTTTTCTTCGTTCTTTTTTGTTTTGTTTCGTTGATCCCTTTGGGTAAAGCTTGTGTTCTCCTCCTCAGAATATTTCTAGAAAAATAAAATACATAGGGTTTATAACAAAAAATTATAAACATAAAATATATAATACATATTTGTAATATATTATAACAAAAATATATCTAATTGTATATCTAATATATAGTATATCATACATTATGTCATATATATAATTGTATATCAATGTGTGTGTGTGTGTATATATATATATATATATATATGCCACAGACACATCCCACTTTAAGCGAGACAAAATTCCCAATAAAACAAAATTTCCAAAGGACTTGCTAGCAACAAGGTGGCCCCTAGAAAAAGGGGCAAATAGAGCATCTATTGTATAGGTTCCCTTAGCAGCTAATGATTCAGCCCACAGTCAGGCATTGCTGAAACTGAGAAACTCAGTTCTTGATGTGCCACGACCCTTTTATACTAGTGACTTTTACTACAATTTAGGGAGAATGTAAACAACCTATACCCTTAATAGAAAACATTTGGAGACATCTGTGTCCCTCTTGATTCTAAAACCAAACTCAGGTTCAGCAAAATGACACCTTATTTTTAAAATATCAGTATCAGAGACTCTCGACAATATCTTCACCTTCAGCATCCTTGAAGGGCCATTTCTCACCAGTGTACTTGATAGGCGTTGTTCTGATCTTCAAGGAAAGAGTTCGTTGTCTGGGAGCCAACTGTGGTTTTTCTTTAAGCATCCCATCACATAGCTGGGGGACAAGCCTGACTTCTGTGAGGACACTGCTAGCAGCATGGTCCCCCAAAATCTAATCTTCTTTCCTTCCACAGTAATATGGCCAGGCCAGGCCAAGGGCTACCCAGCTATACAACATTTCCCAGCTTCACTTGTTGTTAAGTAGCGTCTCCAGCATAAGCAAGAGTGGTGAGTGAGATTTCCTGGCTATTTCCCTCAACTTGTGGGTGTATATCCTACGTGCTCGATTTGCCCTTCACATTGTCTGAAACCCAAATGTATTGGTGACTCTATTCTGACTATACATGCAATGAATACCCTAGAAGATGGTGAAAAAACCAAATGTAAGGAAATGATTTCCTGAATGATTGGGTGGTCCCTGGTCACCTGGCCATACCCTATCCCACTCTAGCTACATGACAGGAAGATAAACTAATAACTTGTTGGAACCACTGCATATGAACTGTATAGTGGACAAAGTTGACTAAATTCTATTGCCAGAACAGCAAATAGCACCTAGGAAAACCACTTATCCAGCACCACTCAGGACAGGCAAGGCTTAAAATATAGGACAATCTTATACTTACACAACCACTGTGACACTAATTCTGTGTGTAATATTTATTCATGTTAGTTGAAAAGATAATTCCACAGTTTAGAATACAAAGTTTTAAACTGTTTCATGTACTGACTTTGATTTAAAATTCTAGTCAACTAATCTAGAAAGACAAAACTATTCACTGAGTAGTTCTTAATATTCATTTATGCAACTTAAACATAAAAATCTTAGAGAATCAATACTTTTTTTAAGATTTTATTTATTTGACAGAGAGAGACACAGTGAGAGAGGGAACACAAACAGGAGGAGTGGGAGAGGGAGAAGCAGGCTTCCTGCTGAGCAGGGAGCCCAATGCGGGGCTCAATCCCAGGACCCTGGGAACATGACCTGAGCCAAAGGCAGATGCTTAACAACTGAGCCACCCAGGTGCCCCGAGAATTAATACTTCTAAAGTATGGAAATATTCCTAATTATCATACAATCTGGCCATCTATTCTATGTTTGAACTTCCCCTAGAATATACCACCTCAGGTGACTATAATAGTAATGATAAATACTATATAGTACTACTAATGCTACCATTAATGTCACCATCATTATTTCTGCCATTACTTTTAATGAACACTGTGTACCTGGATTCTGCACTATCACATTTACTATGCTAGTAATTCAATCATATCATCAAATTTCTCTAATGATAGAAACTCAGTACCCCCAAAGGCAGATAATTCTATCATTGTATAATTTTGCTGTTGGAGACTTTTGATTAAGACTTCAAAATCACGCTGTAAGTAAAATTTAAGGTCAATCCTTCAAAATGTACCCTGAAACAGAATATGGGAAAACTGCTACTTTATTTGAAAAAAGAGGAAATTACACATCTTTCTTGATCCACAGCTCATTTATTTTGGTTTAGTGTCCACTATTTGTTTCTGAAGCCATTTTAAAACTAGCCCCATGTACTGATAGAGCATTTTAATGTAAAATAATATGACAGTTATGGGCTCTGTAGACTTACTTCCAGGAAAACTGCTGTACTGAAAACACATAAACTTTCACATGGCCTGAAATCAATCATAACACTCAAAAAATCATTATTGTAACAAATACCATAAGATTAAAAGCTCTTATCTATTTTTATGGTCATGAAGGAAACCTTGCTCTGATTTTCTAATAAAATACGTTGCCTGAAAGATAAACAGAACAAACATCAGAGTATGAAATAAAATCCGACAAAATGTGGCTTTTAAAAAATTCATAAAAATTTAAGGAACTTAATTTTTAAATTTTAAAATCTCATTAAAGCATTGCAAAAATCAGAATAACTTTATTTTTTCTATTTTTTCTCTGTTTTTTAGTTAATGTCTACTTTTATATATTTTTTTTAATTTTTAATTTTAATGTTTTTTTATTATATTATGTTAGTCATGATACAGTGCATCCCTGGTTTCTGATGTAAAGTTCGATGTTTCATTACTTGCGTATAACACCCAGGGCACCATGCAATACGTGCCCTCCTTACTACCCATCACCAGTCTATCCCATTCCCCCACCACCCTCCCCTCTGGAACCCTCAGTTTGTTTCTCAGAGTCCATGGTCTCTCATGCTTCATTCCCCCATCTGATTACCCCCTCTTTCTTTATCCCTTTCTTCCCCTACCGAACTTCCTAGTTCTTATGTTCCATAGATGACAGACACCATATGATAATTGTCTTTCTCTGCTTGACTTATTTCACTTAGCATTATCTCCTCCAGCGCCGT
>NC_048226.1:75270091-75394145 GCF_002007445.2 Ailuropoda melanoleuca
TATCCAATCTGCAACCCTGTGGCATTTTATGGGATCATTTAGGCCATTTACATTGAGACTGATTATTGAGAAAAATTATTTTAATGATGCCATGTTGCCAGTAAAGTCTTTTTTTCTATAGATTGTGACTTTCTGTTCTGTATCACTCTTGGGGCCTTTTTACTTTTATAGANTATCTCCTGTAAAACTGGTTTTGTGGTTTCGAAATTGGTCAATGACTGGCGATTCTGGAACGTCTTTATCTCTCCATCAATTCTGAATGACAGCCTTGCTGGATAAAGGATCCTTGGCTGCATGTTTTTCTCTGAACGAGCTTTAAAAATGCCCCCCCCCCTTTCTCTCATTCCAGGTCTGTGTAGATAGGTCTGACATAATTCTGATACCTTGTCTTGGTACGTGAGAAATTTCTTTGCCCTGGTTGCTTTCAATACTGTCTCCTTGGATCTAATATTTGCAAATTGCACTATGATGTGATGTGGCGTAGGTTTGTTGTGGTTGAGCTTGGGAGGGGTCCTCTCTGCCTCTTAGACACAAATGTTTGTTTCCCTTGCTAGATTAGGGAAGTTTTCAGCTACAATTTGTTCAGATATCTCTTCTAGACCTCTGTTTTTTTCCACCCCCTTGGGGATGCCGATGATTCTGACATTGGAACGTTTCATTGATTCAGTAATCTCCCATAACCTACATTCCTGAGTGTGGATTTTTTTTTTAGTCCAGATTCTATTTTAGCTTTTTCTTCTACTAACCCATCCTTCAATTCGCTGATACGTTCTTCTGCCTCATTCACCCTGGCCATCAGGGCCTCCAGTTTTGACTGCGTTTGGCTCATAGAATTTTTAATGTCTGCCAGATTTGCTCTCATTTCCACCCTTAGAGATTCTATATTCTCATTAACATTTTCGCTAATACTTTTTTCAAGTCTACACATCATCTTGACCATTGTTACTCTGAATTCCGTTTCTGATAATTTGGTTATATCCATATTCATTAGTTCTGTGGCAGAGGCCACAGACTCATTGTCTTTTCTTTGCTGGGGGGGATTTCTCCTTCTTGTCATTCTGATGAGGAGAGGTTGCGGGGTTGTCCAGAGCCCAAATTATTGACCAGGACCCAGGCCGTGCGCCCTTGTTTTATAGGGATCTTAGGGATGTGGGCTTCTTGATTTTTCAGCCTGCCTTCTGGGGGAGGGGCCTGTCGCGCCGATACTCAGGCAACCGTGTTTGGGTAGAGTGTCCGCGTCCTCTGCGAGGGGGGATGGGGATGGGCACACTGTGAGCCGGTATTTCCAAGCTTTTGTTCTCTGGCGGCTTTCCCTGGCGGTTTGCTGTGCCTCGTCTGATAGAGCAGCAGTAGCCGAATCTCAGCCTCTGTCTCAGAACAGAGGGATCGCGGCCCGTTCTCCACTGATGTTCTGGCCACTTTAACTCTGTTTCTGTTGGTGCTGCTCAACCCTGCAGCTTCCCGGGATGTGCGCTCCACACCGGCATCCCAGCCCTCACTTCCAGGGCCCGCGCATCTCTGTCCTTTTTGTTTCTAACGCCGCCAGCCGCCAGCCGCCTGCCGCCCCTGCACACGCCGGAGCTCTGTTTCAGTCTGAGGGCGCGCGTTCCCTTGCTCATGGTCTCAGTCTGCTGTCTCGCGGGTGCCGGCATGCGAGTCCACCTGCTCCCCCATGCAGGTGGCTACCGCTTCCCGGTGCCCAAACGCGGCGGTTCCCTCCCCCTTCTGTTTATCTTCCGATATCTGTGCGCGGTTTCACGGCTCCCCGCTTCGTACCTCAATACTCAGCGCTGGAGAAGTTCATTTTGTAGAGATCCAGATGTATCTTCCTGCGTCTCAGGCTGATTCTGTGGATGTTCAGGCTGGTCTGGTACCTATCCAACTCAACTCAGGGAACCAGCTGAAAAAGGGGTCCCCTACTCCTCCGCCATCTTAACTCTCCAAAAATCAGAATAACTTTAAAGGTGGAATTCTGACATTGTCCTCTAAGTGAAGTTAATGGAATTTTAAAACCTAAGAAATTAAATTCCCAACCACAATTATTTACACCGTCTTAAGCACTAAAGTAGAATGCAAAGGAAATTGGACATAATTGTGCTTTTAATTATTTTAAACTATAATAGAGCAGATAAAGCTATTCAACTGGAAGATCAAAATATTAGAGAAAGGTTGTATATATTTTATAAAGATGATTTGTGTAGTTAGTGGTTAGAGAAATGTTGGTAAGTTTTAAGTGCATTTATGCATAGTTATGCAGATTCAAATTGGTAAAATAATTTTTCTCAAAATATTAATTTAAAGATGGACAAAATAGTATAACGTATTACTCTATATAAATGCTCAGAAATGAAGAAATAAATGCTTGTAGTTGCAAGGAAGATACCTTGGGCTGAAGTCAGTCATCCTGGGCTTGAACTCTCAGAGGTTGAACCAGAACCAAATCTTCACTGTTTCTGCCTGCACCTCCATTTACATAGCATCTGAAAAATCAAAGGTACTCAATAAATTTTGGTGAATTTATCTGAACTCAACTATTAAAAAGCTATTGCAGAAGTTTCTTTACATCCTGGCTTTGAGTTCCCGTCTGTGAATTATTGATTTTGGACTAAATGATGCCTCCCAAGCTTACCAACCTGTTACTGTTACCAGTCTATGATTGTCACCCAGTTACTCAAACCAGAAACTGTAGTTTTCTTATTCTTAGCCTTCACATCCAAGCCATAACCCAGATAGGTAGAGTCTTCCACCTAAATATCGCTGGTGTCCGTTCACATTTTCCAGTGCCATACTAATCAAAGCTTCCATTCTCTTATTTCTGAAAAATAAAATGCCCTATTGTGTCCCTCTCTTCCACTCTTTACAAGAAGTCAGAGTGATGTTAAAATAAAAATTTAATCATGCATCACTCATGCAACAGCTCTTTATTGGCTTCTCACTGACTTTAAGGATCCAAGACCTAAACATCTCCTAAGAAGCCTATCATAATTTGACTGCTTTCTCTGCCTCTTGTCTCATGTGACTCTTCCTTTTAAATTCTCCATTCTCTGGTACTCTTTATTTTCTCCATGCATTCCATTTACCATATTTCTTTCCTCTTCTAAATATCTTTCATAGATACTGTTTCTTCTGCCTGAAACTCTTTTAACTTCCCTTAGGTCTTAGACTTACAAACTCTCATTCATCTTTTAGGTTTCATCTCTAGACACTCAAACTAGATTAGGTCTCCATAATATTTATTCATATTCAACATTATACTTCCATTTTGGCAAGGATCATTATATTTCTGTGCATTCTGAACATTTTCCTCACATAGTATTAAAACGTATAGAGTCAGGGGCGCCTGGGTTGTTCAGTCATTAAGCCTCTGCCTTCGGCACAGGGTGTGATCCCGGCGTTCTGGGATCGAGCCCCACATCAGGCTCCTCCGTTAGGAGCCTGCTTCTTCCTCTCCCACTCCCCCTGCTGTGTTCCCTCTCTCACTGGCTGTCTCTCTGCCAAATAAATAAATAAAATCTTAAAAAAAATAAATAAAATGTATAGAGTCAGGTATCATATCTATCTTGTTTACCACTGAATCTTAAGATTACAGAACAGATCCTATCATTTAGTCATTACTCAGTTTTTATTGATCAATTGGACTCTATGTCTTCTAAATTAGTGTTTTCTTTAAGTCATTGAATAAGTTCACCAATAGTCCACCAATAAGGCCAAAGAGAAAAGAATCACTTAGCATGATCCTCTGCTTTCTTATCCAGTTATATTCTTCTTCTTTACTAACCAAACCCAGAATTAGTCCAGGGCAGCAATGTGTACCTAATTCATAGTTCATCATCTCCCTGCCTTGCTTCTAACTAAGAGTGGCCATTAAGTACTGGCTACTAAGACATTCTGCAGAGGGTTCCCCTTCCCAAATTAAGTCTTTACTTTGACTTTTGCTTTACTTTGCCTTTTGTACTTCCCATTATCCTAGGCTGAGTAAAAATCTAATGCTTGGAAGTAAAGCTGCTGTCTTACCAGGATGAAAACTACATAGTAACTATGATAGAACAGGAAGATAGGATGAGCCTAATTCCTTGCTAAATATTCTCCAGGCATGGCAGCAGTCCTGAGGCACTGTATTCTGGATTTGCTGTTACAGAAGAATAAGCTCTTCCAGGCATCTGAGTGGCTCAGTTGGTTAAGCATCCAACTTTTGATTTCTGCTCAGGTCATGATCTCAGGGTCTTGAGCTCAAGCCCTGCATTGGGTTCCACAGTGGTAAGGGAGGCTGCTTACGATCAGCAGCCTCTGCCCCTCCCTCCTGAAAAAAAAAATGTATAAGCTCCTTACTTATTTTCTCTCTAGAAGCTTAAACTTGCATCTGAACACATTTCCAACTCATCCAGGCAATCACTTTGAAGAGATTATTGAGTGTGTAAAAAACAACAAACATGTTACAACTTTTCAGTATTTGAACCCAGCTCTGCCTCTTCTCAGTTGTGAGAACCTCTCATTAGTTTATCTATTAAATGAGAATAATGATATCATCTTGCAGGGTAAATATGAGTATTAAAAACCAACAACTGTAAAGATTTTAGCTCATGGTCTGATATAGTTTTTGCTAAATGAAACAAGAATTTCACTGCCTTTGGAGGAAAAAAAATGTATGCAGGATTTGTAGCCAAATAGAGCTTCTACCAATTACCTACTGTATAAGTCCATTAGACTGTTTGGAGACTTAATGTTGTGGTTGTAAAGTGAGGAGAATATTATCTACCCTAGAGAGATTTATGAGGATTACAGATAAAACAGTTAAAGTAGTAGATATTTAATGAGTGGCAGTTACCATTTAAGAGAAATAGAAATGCACAATAATATATACCCTAGACTATAGCAACTAGAGTAAGATATTTGAATCTATACAGCACTTTTTCCGTAACAAACTTTTAAAAATTGATAATGTATTTAGTTTTCCTCTGTAGCATTAATTCTCCATTGGAGGTTAGAGAGGAGGCCAAAAGCCTCTTTGAAAGTTTCAAGAACTCTACAGACCTTATCTACAGGAAAAAAACACTTATACAGAAACTCTTTTGTTCAGTTTTAGGGAATTATGGATTCTCTTAAGTTCTGTGGGTCTCAAGATGGCATTACACACCCTAATCAAGAGTTCGTGGAATTCCAAGGGGCCATCCTCATATGGTAATTACATATATAAAGCTGTCCTGTGGAATAAACTCTAAGACATATATCTTTATCTCATTGCTTTATTGGCATATCTACTCCAATGCATAGTAATCACATTATTTGAGAAGGATCCCCTTCAGCAAATTTGCATTTAGAAGTTTGCTTTGTACAGATTTATGCTTGGAAGTGTTAAGTTTCATTTAAACTTTATTAAAGGGGAAAAGAACAGAAGACATCTAGACAACAAGGGAAACTAAAATCAATAAGCTATAATGCAGCTATCTACAATGTGATCCAGTGTTCCACTCAGAAAAAGGACAAATAAAACTCTGAGTGATAACTCCTCAAGAAAGAATTACTGGAAGTAATTTCTGCCAAAATTTTGCTGAGATTACACATGGGACTGCCAGTAGTTACAGTTTATAAAGAATCTAGTGCTACTTTGTGGTTAGGGCACAGGGTAGTGCTGGAGAAAAATGTTATTTCAGATTCCACAAGTCACAGGATTTCACTATGACCTTGACCAAGTTATACAACCTTTGCTTCTTTCCTTCCTCCCCCCGACAAAAAAAAAAAAAAAAAAAAAAATTTTTTAATCTGCTCTATCCTGACCTAACAGTTGATAGACAATAGATATGTCATGCATCAGATATATGTTAAGCATTCCTTAGGTTTCAAAAAACAGTTGCATTGCATCAACTCACTGTAGTAGTAAAGTCCTGGGAAGGAGGTAAGATTGAGATGAGTCATCTGGTTTAATTCAATAGGCTTGTCCTATCCACATGGGGTCAAGTCCCAGCCCTGCACAACTGTGTCCATCTCCCTGAGCTGCCTTCCCATCTTCTCTTTATCTTTGCCTTGTGGATGATGTTTATGATGACTTACACAGTCACCAGAACTAAGAAAAGTCAAATAGCTTCTTTGTCATAGTCCTGTGTGTCTCAGTCTTTCCTACCTGTTTCAATGTATGTTTGCATTCACTCAATGTGTGGCAGTCACTCAGCTAGTTTCTCTCAATAGGAATAGCAGGATTTAGTAAAGGACATAAATACTCTAAGGAAAAGCAAACCTATCCTTTTGGGATTCAGGCTTTCTAGGAAAGCTTTGTTCAATAATGAGTTAAAAGTTAGTTGAAAGACATAAAAGACAGAATGGAAATTCCTCTTATTTATCCTGGTGAAAATATTAGAACAAACTTAATAGGAACACATCAGAAAAAAAGAATAGAAGAAAACTCTCCTAAGCTGAAAAAGACTTGAATTTGAAAAATATAAATTATTTTTGTAAAATCCACTCTCAGTTATACACTAGAGATCACAATGAAAGTTTAAAAATGCAAAATGTATGTGCCTGGGTAGCTCCGTCGGTTAAGCATCTGACTTTGGCTGGGGTCATGACCCCAGGGTCCTGGGATCAAGCACCATGTCGGGCCCCCTGTGGATCCTGCTTCTCCCTCTCCCTCTGCCCCCCTGCTCATGCTCTCTCTATCTCAAATAAATAAATATGAACTTTAAAAAAATAATAAAATAAAAATGCAAAATGTGATGTTATGTGAAAAAAGCAAAGTGAATAAAAGTGTATATGGAGTACCATTATCTTAGCAAGGTTGGGGGGGAGCTACTGCACACACCACACTTGCATATACACACATATATGTTATACACACACACTTGATTTTGTTTTTTTAAAATGGAAGAATAGAATCTTTTTCTTAATGTTTATCTATTGTAGGAGGAAGCAACTAATTTCAACAAGGAGAGAAACCAACCTGTTTTGTTGATTTTAGCGGAACACCATTTAACGTCATTTTTAAAAAATTAAGTATTTTTAAATATCTAAAAATAGGGGCGCCTGGGTGGCAGGGGTTAAGCGTCTGCCCTCGGCTCAGGTCGTGATCCTGGCGTTATGGGATCGAGCCCCACATCAGGCTCCTCTGCTATGAGCCTGCTTCTTCCTCTCCCACTTCCCCTGCTTGTGTTCCCTCTCTCGCTGGCTTGTTTCTATCTCTGTCAAATAAATAAATAAATAAAATCTTAAAAAAAAAAAGTGTCACTATAAACCGAAAATGATATTTTTAATTTCTTAATTTATTTTAAAAATTTGTCAACAGCTTTCTTTAGCTAGAATTCATATACAAAGAACTGCATGTGTTTAATGTGTACAATTTGGTGAGTATGAACATACACAAACACCGTGATACCATCACACAATCAAGGGACTAGACATATCCAATACCTCACAAAGTTTCTTTATGTCATTTTGGTTTTTGTTGTTCTTTGTTTATTTGTTTTGTGGTAAGACCACTTGATGCAATCTACCCTATTGGTACAAAGTTTCCGCTATGCTAGATGAATAAATTCTACAGCTCTGTTGTAAAGCATAGTGCCTCTAGTTAATATGGTATTGTATGCTTCAAAAGATTATTTTCTTTAAATGCTATGAACCTGTTTCCTAGATCTGTTTACCAAAAAGTCTTCGAAGACCTAACTGGTGTAGTAGCCGTGGCATCCTAGCATCAAATTGCAATCTTTAAATGACAATTTATCTTTAAAAGAAACCAGGGCTCCTTAGAGAAATGACTTGATATCAATCTCATGCAAAAAGCGCATATGAGAAGCCTGCAATTTCTTGCCATACTACATATCCATGATGCCGTCACCCACTACCAGGGTCATGTCAAAAAGACACAGGCGCCAACTTGAAGAGATTCCTGCTAGTCATATAAGGGATAACTGAGCATCAATAAAAAAATAAATGCAATCCATTAAAAACATCAAACATGTTTAAATCTGTGGGTTCTTGATATCTCATATACACACACATGCACACAAGCTCACACTTATCACTTTTGAAGGATGTTAAGACACCAAGTGTGCAACTACCTTGAGGCCCCACCTCACACTCCCACGGACACACCTCTGAGTGAAGCTTCAGGTGCACTGAAAGGAAAATCTCACGTGGGCTTATGTCTCACATTATGTTGATAGCAGCTTGCCTCAAGCTTGCAATGTGTCATTGCTTTCTGCCTCTTGTTCATACACAACTCAGAAACCTGAGGGAGTTCACATTCCTTAGGACAGCCCTCATCAGTGAGGGATGAGAACTAATTGATGAATGCTAAGGACTACTGCCTTCTGATTTCTGACACAAGTCTAAGAAGTGGTCTGCGTTTTCCAGTGGTCCTCAGCAATGACCTTGATAGTGCCTTGCCTGTCTGTTGTCTTTCCTCCTTTCTTCATTTCCACAGACCACTCACATCTGCTCCAAGGGATTAATTCCAAAATAAACCACCTATACAAAAGTCTTGGCCCCAGGCTCTGCTTTCCCATGAAGGAAATCCAATATAGCTGTCTCATTCATTATTTTGAAAACTGGTAAATAAAAGGAAGACTCAAGTATTTACTCTATCGTGTATAATCTAGACCTAAAGAATAATCAAATAGTTTATAAAGTTTCTCTTCATAGAATTATCCCAACTAATAAAGGAAGGGGTAATAGAATTTGAATACCACAATTTTACAAGTACTAATGATTAATGGATTTTGGAATGAGCACTGATGGCTGATAGCACCACAAAGGAGAAATAAGAAAATGTTAAAATGGTATCTGATGGAATTATACACCACCACGGTAAAGAAATCTTGTCACTCAAACAAACAACTCAGTCTGACCAGGGCCTCTTGAATCTAATTACCAATTTGCAGAAAATATAAAAGACAGAAGAATATATTTAAGTGACACTGTGACATCACAGAAGTGCAATCAACAAAACTTAAAATGTAGGAAACTCCACAGAATTAATGACTGTTTTCCTTAATAAAAATTTGTAAGAAAAAAGATAGAAATTAATAGCTCAAGAGATTTAGTAGACACATTAAATCAATAAATGCACCATACTTAGATACTAATACAAACTATTTTTTTAAAAGATGGTATGAGACAGGTGGATATGATTATATATTTAATGATATTGAACTATTATTTATCTTTGAGATGTAATAATGTTAACTGCATTATATTTAATAAAGAGTTATCATTTAGAAATACATATTAAAATATTTACAGATGCTGTGATGGATTTGCTTCCAAATAATCAGGTATGGGAGTGGATGAGTGGATGGGGGTGTAAGTAAAATAAGATTAGTCATGTATTGGTAATTGTTGAAGCTCAGTGGAAGATAATTCAAGTTTGTTACACCTATCTCTATACTTTTATATACATTCAAAATTTCCATACTAAACATTAAAACTGCACGAATACGTGTGTGAATGTGTATGTATACATATACATATCAACACCTGTTTAAAACATAAGGAGAAATCTTTATGGCATAAATGTATTAAATTTCATATATTTCCTTAGGCTTTAAACGATTAAGTAGACAACTAACTATTGATAGATGAATAATATAATTATAAATACTATGAATAATATTAACTTATCTAATATCTAGCTTTGACCACATAAAGACTGTATTTTCTTTCGTAACAAAAGTATGATAGCTATAGTAATTAACTGTAATTTCAGATGCAAAATCTGTACAAAGCACATCCTGTAATCACAAAGCAATAAAATTTAAATGTATTATAAATAGTTGCATAAAAAATTTAAGACACTCTTCCAAATTATTCTTGGATCAGTCTATTATAGATCATTTAGAATATGTCGCTAATGGACACTTCATAAAAAAATAGTATGGAATGTGGCCAAAGCAACAATGTTTGGGATAAAACCTGTGGCCTTAAATTCATAGATTGTTAAAGAAGAAAAAACTAGTTATGTGAACGTAGACTTTCTTTTCCTCTCTTTGTGAATAACAGAATATATCCTTAACTTAAAAAATTTCACTAGGAAATCTTACATANCGACAACTATTGATAGATGAATAATATAATTATAAATACTATGAATAATATTAACTTATCTAATATCTAGCTTTGACCACATAAAGACTGTATTTTCTTTCGTAACAAAAGTATGATAGCTATAGTAATTAACTGTAATTTCAGATGCAAAATCTGNAGACAACTAACTATTGATAGATGAATAATATAATTATAAATACTATGAATAATATTAACTTATCTAATATCTAGCTTTGACCACATAAAGACTGTATTTTCTTTCGTAACAAAAGTATGATAGCTATAGTAATTAACTGTAATTTCAGATGCAAAATCTGTACAAAGCACATCCTGTAATCACAAAGCAATAAAATTTAAATGTATTATAAATAGTTGCATAAAAAATTTAAGACACTCTTCCAAATTATTCTTGGATCAGTCTATTATAGATCATTTAGAATATGTCGCTAATGGACACTTCATAAAAAAATAGTATGGAATGTGGCCAAAGCAACAATGTTTGGGATAAAACCTGTGGCCTTAAATTCATAGATTGTTAAAGAAGAAAAAACTAGTTATGTGAACGTAGACTTTCTTTTCCTCTCTTTGTGAATAACAGAATATATCCTTAACTTAAAAAATTTCACTAGGAAATCTTACATATGAATAAAGGTTAAATCAGAATCTTAAAACTAGATCTAGCAGAACAATATAATGAAAATGAGAAATCAAGAAATTAATGCTAATTTAAATTTGAGAGATTTATTGATGTAATTTATTATAGAAATAGGTAAGTGAGAATCATGAGATCATTGACATAATTTCAACAGACTAAAATGTCACTTTGTAGCATTGAATATCTCAAAAACAATTCAGTAATTTTATAATCCAATGATAACCCCATAATAAAATTTTTTTAGAATTCTCTTTCAAGCAAATAGAAAAAACCAGGTTTTAATGGTGAAGCATTTTAAATACCTTATTAAGATTACAAACCATAGCAAAGATGCTGTCAGTAATATCTTATGAATATTTGCCAATCTAATATTGCAATTTAAAAAGACAAAATGATATATCAATTCAAGATAGGTTGTAGATCTTAGTGTGAAAGATTATATAATAAACTTTTTTTAAAAAAGCAGAGGAAAACATCTTCATGACTTTTAGTATGTGTAGTAGTCATGGTTCTCCAGAGAAACAGAACCAACAGGAGATATAGATATAAATATATTTACGTATATGTTTATAGATGTACACGTATATGTAAAAATCATGATAAATGAGAAAAACAAAAGGAAATTATATGTCTGATACCTGTGGAGAAAAACTTTTGTTAAGCATAAAAATAAATAAGTTCTAAAAGAACTTTGATATATGTGCACAAAAAAAGTACTCTGTAAAAATTCTATAAAACTTCAATATAAAAAGCAACATAAAGGAAAACAGCAGAAACATAACTCGAGAGAAAATATTTGCAATATATATGGAGCAAATAGTTAATCTTCTACTCTGTATAGAGCTCCAACATTAAACGAGAAAATGGGCTTATGAACATAATTCAGAGAAGGAGAAATGTAAACAGATATTAAACTTGAAACCGTGTTCAACTTTACTAATAATCAAAAAGTGCTAAGTTTAAAACTCTGTCTAGGAAAATGCTGCTAAGGCCAATGTCAGAGAAATTACTGCCTGTACTCTCTTCTAGGATTTTTATAGTTCAAAGGCCTCATATTTAGATCTTTAATCCATTTTGAGTTTATTTTTGTGTATGGTGTTAGAAAGTGGTCTAGTTTCATTCTGTTACATGTAGCTGTCCAATTTTTCCAGTGCCAGTTACTAAAGACACTGTCTTTTCCCTTTGTATATTCTTGCCTCCTTTATGATAGATTAATTGACCATGTAATCATAGACTCATTTCTGGAGTTGCTGTCCTGTTCCATTTTTCTATGTGCCTACTTTTGTGGCAGTACCACACTGTTTTGTAGCATACTACAGCTTTGTAGTATACCTTAAATCTGGCTTTGTTCATCTTTCTCAAGATTGCTTTGGTTGTTTGAGGTCTTCTGTGGTTCCATAAAAATTTTAGGATTATTTGTTCTAGTCCTGTAAAAAATGCTATTGGTATTTTTCTAGATGTCTCCTCAGGCAAGAAAAAAACAAAATTAAACTATTGGGACTACATCAAAATAAAAAAGCCTTTGGACAATGAAGGAAACCATCAACAAAACAAAAAGACAAATTACTGAATGGGAGAAGATATTTACAAATGACATATCCAATCAGGGGTTAATATCCAAAATATATAAAGAACGTATACAACTCAACACCAAAAATATATATGTATAAACAATTCAATTAAGCAATGCACAGAGGACTTGAATAAACATTTTTCCAAAGAAGATATTGAGAGGGCCAACAAACACATGAACAGATGTTCAGCATCACTAATCATCTGGGAAATGTCAATCAAAACCACAACAAGCTATCACCTTACACCAGTAAGAATGGCTAAAATCAAAATGACAAGAAATAACAAGTGTTGGTGAGGATGTACAGAAAAAGGAACCCTCATGCACTGTTGGTAGGAATGCAAATTGGGACAGCCATTATAGAAAACAGTATGGAGGCTCCTCAAAAAATCAAAAATAGATCCAGTAATTCCACTACTGGGTAGTTACCCAAAGAAAATTAAAATATTTATTTGAAAAGGTATATGCACTCTTTTGTTCATTGCAGCATTATTTACAATAGCTGAGATATGGAAGTAGCCTAAGTGTCCATCAATAGATAAGAAAGATTTCAATGGATGGATAAGGAAGATGTGGTATATACATATATAGGAATATTATGCAACCATAAAAAAAGGATGAGGTCCTGCCTTTTGAAACAACATGGCCAGACCTGGAGGGTATTATGCTAAGTGAAATAAGTCACACTGAGAAAGACAAATATCATATGATTCCCCTCATAAGTGGAATCTAGAAAAAAAAGAAAAACAAAACAAAACAAATGAATAAATAAACAAAAAGCAGAATGAGACCTTAAATACAGAGAACAAACTCATGATTGCTGGTGGGGTTGGGGGGAGTGGAGGGTGGGGCACAATGGGTAAAGGGGAGTGGGAGATACAGGCCTCCAGTTATGGAATGAATAAGTCATAGGAATAAAAGTCACAGCATAAAGCATACAGTCAATGATATTATAATAGAGATATAATGGGACAGATGGTAAGTACACTTATAGTGAATACAGCATAATGTATAAACTTATTAAATCACAAAGTTGTACACCTGAAACTAACGTAATTTTGTGTGTCAACTATACTCAGATAAAAAAATTATAACTAAATAGTTTTAAAAGATACGGGTGCCTGGCTGACTCAGATGGTAGACTCTTGATCTAGGGGTTAGATTGAGCCCCATGTTGGGTGTAGAGATTACTTTAAAAATAAAAAAATATTTTTTTTCTAAAGATTTTTTATTTATTTGACAGAGAGAGACACAGCAAGAGAGAGAACACAAGCAGGGGGAGTGGGAGAGGGAGAAGCAGGCTTCTCACTGAGCAGGGAGCCCAACTCGGGGCTCAATCGCAGGACCCTGGGATCATGACCTGAGCCGAAGGCAGACACAATGACTGAGCCACCCAGGTGCCCCTAAANCAGGGAGCCCAACTCGGGGCTCGATCGCAGGACCCTGGGATCATGACCTGAGCCGAAGGCAGACACAATGACTGAGCCACCCAGGTGCCCCTAAAGATAAAAGAAAATCTTAAAAAAAAAAAAAANGACAGATGGTAAGTACACTTATAGTGAATACAGCATAATGTATAAACTTATTAAATCACAAAGTTGTACACCTGAAACTAACGTAATTTTGTGTGTCAACTATACTCAGATAAAAAAATTATAACTAAATAGTTTTAAAAGATAGGGTTTCCTGGCTGACTCAGATGGTAGACTCTTGATCTAGGGGTTAGATTGAGCCCCATGTTGGGTGTAGAGATTACTTTAAAAACATAAAAAAATATTTTTTTTCTAAAGATTTTTTATTTATTTGACAGAGAGAGACACAGCAAGAGAGAGAACACAAGCAGGGGGAGTGGGAGAGGGAGAAGCAGGCTTCCCGCTGAGCAGGGAGCCCAACTCGGGGCTCGATCGCAGGACCCTGGGATCATGACCTGAGCCGAAGGCAGACACAATGACTGAGCCACCCAGGTGCCCCTAAAGATAAAAGAAAATCTTAAAAAAAAAAAAAAGATGAGATCTTCAGGAGGGTGGGTAGAATGGGCAGTATTATGTATTTTCTGTAGAGTGTAATTTGTTAGTATCAAGTATATACCAACTATGAAAATGACAGTGACCTTCACTGAAATTTTATTTGTAATACCTGCATTTTGGAAATACTATCACTTTTTAAGAATAAAGGATAAGAAATTGAAATATTAAGTGTTTAAGTATGCACCCATTAAAAATAAGTTTTGGAATAATATTCAACAGTATGAAAACCTGTTCTCATTCTATGAGTAAAAAAAAAGCAAATTATAAATCTTTGCCTATAAGGCCTTTTCTGAATTTTTTAAAAAATTAAAACAAAACAAAAACCAAAAAATATTGACACATACAGATAGAAAAAATATTGAAAGGATATATACTAAAATGTTAAGTTTCATTGTTCGAAGTACATAATGTTAACCTCCTTTGTCTTTAATTTTATATGACAGCTATTGTTAATTCTGGAAATAGAAACAGGTTAAAAACTTCACAAAAGTAAGTGAAAATTGTGGTCATTTGAAAATTAAGAAATAGAATAAAAATTTATAAAGCAAGAATATGGAAATCATAAAGATATGAGTAAATGAATATAAAAACAAATGAAGCAAAATTTCCTCAAACAGATTAATAAATTCAAGAACAAATTCCTGGAAATATTGAAAAAAAAGATATATATGTATAATCAAATACAACTGAAAGAAACCCAACGAGAAGAGGAAAAGTCTAGATAAAGATATTTTAAATTAGAATAGNTAAAAACTTCACAAAAGTAAGTGAAAATTGTGGTCATTTGAAAATTAAGAAATAGAATAAAAATTTATAAAGCAAGAATATGGAAATCATAAAGATATGAGTAAAATGAATATAAAAACAAATGAAGCAAAATTTCCTCAAACAGATTAATAAATTCAAGAACAAATTCCTGGAAATATTGAAAAAAAAGATATATATATATATAATCAAATACAACTGAAAGAAACCCAACAAGAAGAGGAAAAGTCTAGATAAAGATATTTTAAATTAGAATAGTACCTGGAACATGAAATCCTCTAAGTGTTTGAGGAATGTGTTGAATGAGAACTATATACAGCACATGCTTACATACTTGAATATCTCAATTTAAATGGACATTTTTGAAAGAAAAACATACATGTCAAATTTGACTCACAATGAAATTGAAAAACAACAAAAAAAAATAAAATAACAATAACCTAAATTGTAAAACATTTCTAAAATTACTTCCAAAAAATACTCAGTCCAGTTATTTGAATCAGTTACTTCCTTCAAGGTTCCAAAAAGCAAATACTCTTCATGATAAAATTTGTATGATACTCAAATTCCTAGAAAAGCATGAAACCTTTCTAATGCATTTTTATTAAATTAGTCATAACCTTGACACCAAAATCTGGCAGATAAAGCACCCTACACAGCTGTGTGCGAGAACAGCTGTCTCTTCTATTTTTGTTAAGAATGTTCTCTGTCTACTCTACCCCATGACACTAACTCCCTGCCCAATTCCACTGCATCACTTGGGGTCCCATCAGGTAACAGATGGCAGAGCTGAGAACTTGGAACTTGGAGGAGGCTTTCTAATGAGGGAACTGTTTACTGAGGTGTGGCAGGATTAAGGGAAGAACATGTGATTTTGAGGCACATAGAAACTAGCAATATTTGGAAGCATTTGTGGCTCACAGGCCTGGGAAGGGAAAAATGAGGAAAAGGTGTTAGAGCTCTGTTAAGAGCTGGGGTCATGGAAGAGGGGCTGATTGACAGAAACTGTATTTTGGAGAGATGTAGTCACAAGCAAAACGCCAGCAACACCAAAGAGGAAACGGAGGAGGGAAATCACTACACTAAATTCTTCGCCTTCTCCTGTCTTCCAGACTTGTGAGTGCTTTTCATTGGCTGACCCCGCAAGAAGGCTGACGGCCAAGGAGCCCAGGTGATAGTGATGGGCACAGAGCAGGGAGGATGAGGGCCAAGAATCAATGAGGGAGTGCTGTCAAAGAGAACAATGGGACATTCCCCCTGACCACTTCCACCACTTTCTTTCAGAGCTGTGGCAAGGAGAAATTGTCTAGGGACCTGGCAGGGTAAGTGTTTATGATCAAAGCCTGAACACCTTCCTTGCTCTGAGATATTCTCAGAAATATTCCCCAAACTTTTTTTCACCCAACCTTAGCCACGTATCCCGACCTTCTTGCCTCCAGCAACTGTACCACCTCTGAAATACTGATTTCAGGCATTCCACGCTCTGACTTGCATTTATAATCTATTATCTCTACCCAAAGATGACACATCCAAACAATTTTTCCAACTAATGAAGTATGTGTTCTGGAACACATACGCCCCCCCACACACATACATGCTCCCTTGCAAACAGATTTACTATTCACCACTGTTTTTCTGTCCTTGCTTCCCTGTTTTTTCAGGTTAGAGTCTATGATCCCAGGATTTTAACCGCTCTCTTAAGAAACACCTTCAACTATCTGGCTTCTTGCTTCCTTTGGAGCTCATTGGCAAGAACTATAAAGTGTTTAATTATGTTCACTACTTGCAAGTTAGCAAGTTAACCTGCCATGATTCATGGATGCCGGCAGAAGACACAGCCTCCTGGATCAGAGATAAAGAGTTTTATTCCTCAGCAATAGTGGTAGCCAGATTCTCAGCATTTTTCCTCCGATTCCCTGAGCCTCAGTTCCCACAGGGTGACACCAAGAGGGCCGATGACACCTGCACATTCAGTGGGCTGCATTACAGGACAGGAGCCCTAATCTTAGGGAACCTGAATCATGTGTAATGGGCAGGAAACATGCCCATTATATTCAAGACATGTTTATTTTGCTGGAGAGTAAGCATGCCAGCCTTTTTTACTCTGGAGGGAGTCTATTATTGCTATTTTCTGAGCCCTTTCACTACCCAAACAACTCTGGAAAGGTAGTCCAGGACAAATTATAGTCAGTGCTTCCACTCACGGTCTGTGTAGAAATCCAATAGTGCTATGGAGAATTTCCCCCCAAAACTCATCTGTGCCTGTATCCAAGCAGTCAGAGAAACTGCTAGAGAAGTCAACCAGTTAAACTGAGAGGTCTCTTTCTCTTGCATTACCACTCTGTCCTTTTTTAGTGGATTATGACCATCGGCCTACAAACTCTTCCATTTTTCACTATAAAAATAAAAACCCAACTTCCCCTCTGTCTATTAATATCTCTGCTTTCCTTCGGAGCAAAACGTCCTCAAACAGATTGATTATACTCATTCTTTCTGATTCTTTACCTTTGCTTTATTCTATTGGTCTCTCTGTCCAATATTTTTTTTCCTTAAAGAGTGAGTGAGTTATTTATTTATTTATTTATTTATTTATTTGAGAGAGCCAGGGTGGAGGCAGGGGAAGAGGGAGAGAGAACATCTCAAGCAGACTCTGAGCTGAGCTCAGAGCCCAACTCAAGGCTCAGTCCCACAACCCTGAGATCATGACCTGAGCCAAAATCAAGATTAGGACGTTTAACCAACTGAGCCACCCAGGTGCCCCTCTGTGTCCAATATTTTTAAATGATTTTTGTCAAGTAAAGCATGTTGCCAAATCATAGAGTATCTCCTACTTCATCTGAACCTACCTAAACATTTTCAAAATCAACCTCCTTGGGGTGCCTGGGTGGTAGCTCAGTTAATGAAGCGTCTGCCTTTGGCATCATGATGTCAGGGTCCTGGGATGGAGCTCCAGGTCAGGCTCCCTGCTCAGGGGGAAGCCTGCTTCTCCCTCTCCCCCTGCCTGTCTCCACTCCTCATGCTCTCTCTCACAAATAAATAAATAAAATCCTTTTTTTTTTTTTTTAAGAGTAACCAACATCCTTTCTTCTTGAAAATTCTCCTAACCTTCCTTCTGTGAGATGAGCACTCTCAGAGACTTACCTCTCTGAATATTCCTTTTTATTTTTATTTCCTTTATGTATTTATTTATTTCTCTGAATGTTCCCTTTCAATGTTCTTTACTGGAACTTTCTTCTTTGTGTACAGGGCTGGGGAGTCACACAGGGCTGTCTACCCCTCTTTGATGGGCCTCAAACTTGGTTTAATGCTCTGTTGTCACCATCTTGAAATTTTTAATAATTTTTGAACAAAGGGCTCTGCATTTCTATTTTGCACCGAACCCCACAAATGACAAGGCAGGCCCTATGGTAAGGCTTCAAGGCTGTCTTCTCCCCCCACATTCACTTCTGAGGTAATTTTATCTAGTTTGGGGGTTTTAAATACTATCTTTGTCACCCCCATAAGTTTTATTCCAGCACAAAAGTTTCCCCTGAGTTGCTCATGTAGGTCACATATCTCCTCTTGGGTAACTAATGCCCATCTCAAATTTTTATGTCCAAATAAAAGTTCTTGATTTCCCCTTCTCTGCAAAATTTCCCTCCTCAGGTTCCCCTACCTGTGAATGACACTACTCTTCATTAAATTACTGAAGTCCCAAGCCCAGACATCCTCCTTCATGAGTCCCATTTCTCGGCCCCCATAGAACCCATAGCCAAGTCCTGTCAGTTCTACCTCTAATTTGTACCTTGAGTCTGTTTACACCTGATATATCCATTGCTCCCATTGCTTGGTCCATGTCATGGCTGTTTGTCCTCAGGTGACTATAGTAGCTTCCTTCCTTGTATTCTTTTCTCCATTTTTCTCTCCCATTTATTCTCCCTAGAAAGGCAAGATCTTTTTTTTGTTTGTTTGCTTATTTTCTTAAATTTTGTATTTTAACACAATTCAGAATTACAGACAAATAGCAAAAACAGTATAAAAAATTACATATATCCAAGATTTCCCAAACATTTGACCACATTTGTTTTATCAATCTCTCTCACGTATATAGAATAATTAATGTATGTTACATATGTACATAAATATGCATATATATATTTCTCTACTGTTAGTTTTTCCAGAATATCATTTGAGAGCTCACAGATATGATACCCATTTACCCCTAAACACGGCAGTGTGGATTTCCCTAAAACAAGAATATGCTCTCAGTTAACAATCAAGAAATTCTCTCTGATACAATGCTGTTATGTAATCTACAGGCTTAACCAAATTTAGCCCATTGTTCTAGTAATAACTTATGGAAAAACTTTCTTTTCTGGTCCAGGAACTAGGCCAGAATTCATTTTGTATTCAGTTGTCATTTTTCTCTATTTTCTTTAATCCAGAACACTTTGTCCTGCCAAAAAATAAGAAAGTGCTCAAGGAATGATGGAGACATGTCAAAGGACACAGGTGCCAGCTTAAAGAGGCTACTGTCAGTCAAATCTGGGACAACTAGAGCATCAAAACAACTCATTATAATAACAGATTCTGTTCCATTGAATAAAATAAGAATCCATGAGCCCATACTGCTCAAAAAAATAAGCCAATAAATAAATAAATGGAAGAAAAGAGAAAGCCCTTCTCTAAGTAGAATGTCAACATATGGATATGGAAGAAGTAATGGCATTTGCAAATCATCAGTGAACAGAGCACTATATGCTCATTGCTGTGCTGGGTGCTAGGGATAAACATTGTCCAAAAGAAGACACTGTCATGGAGATAATAAGACAATGTCCAAACCTCTGAGGCTTTGCACATAAAGGCCCTTCTGGCCTGGTCCCCATTGGGTATCTCCAGTCTGATCTTGTATAACTCTGTCATCACTCTTTAATACAGCCATGTTCAACTCATTTCAGTTTCCCTCCTATCCTGTAATTTCACACACCTTCTCTTTGCACACACCAATCTCTTTAATTTCCTTCTCTGTGCTCCCTCCCACTTGCAGCTTGCTACCAAATGTTACTTCTTCCAGAATCCCTTCCTCACTTTTCCATTACTTGTACTACAAATCTCCTTACAATATGACTTAAATCCTCTTCTCTGTCCTATAACACTATTTCCCCTGTATTTTAATCGTTGCTTTATTATTTTTCCAACCACTAGATTGTAAGCTTTTTTTTCCTTGATAGACTTTATTTTTAGAGAAATTTTAGGTGTAAAGAAAAAATGAGCAGAAAGTATAGGGAGTTCCCGTAAACTCCTTCTCTTCTCCCTCACCCTTAGTTTCCCCTGTTCTAAACATCTTGCATTAACGTGATACATTTATTACAATTGATGAACCAATATTGATACATTATTTTTACCTAAAGTCAATAGTTCACATTAGGATTCATTTTTTTGTGTTGTACAGTTCTATGGCTTCCCCAGCTGTAAGCGTCTTGAGGATAATGATTACCAGGGACAGAATAGTACTTGGTATATCATAGTTCATGAAAACACTTGCTGGCTGAATGAATGAATGAATGAATGAATGAATGAATGAATAGAAGCAGAGCCAAAATCTAGAATAAAGGAGAATCCAGATTTAATGGACATGTGCCATTTTGGGCTTGCCCAAATCTCTTTTCATTACCTCCTCCACGTTTTGAAAGTTCTCCCACATTGTGAATCTCAATAAAAACCTAATTTCCCACCCTTACTAGCCTCTAAGGTGCAAATGTGTGATATATGCTTAGCTAATAAGATATGCTTGTGTAAAATTTTGGCTCAGAAATAAGCTATGGAAGAAATAGGTGAGGTTCTAAATATGTGTTCTGTTGGCTTAAGTGGCAGGAGAGGCAGTAAGGATACGGGGTGGGTCGTAGCAAGAGTCCCTGTACCAGTAAGTACTGTGGTATCCTGAGAAGTGACCATTAGCCTAAATACTGCTCCTCCTACTGTTCCAGTGACTCTGAGATTTTCTGCATCCCTTAATAAATCTCTTTCTCTTTCAAGCAGCTGGAGTAGATTCTGTTGTCTGCAACAGGGGAAGAAAGTATATCATGAAGGAGGACTATTCTGTATTAAACATTTGTTTCGATGAAGTGGAGAGTACACCTGATTTTGTTCTAAATGGTGGGTAGCATTTGAGTTTGATAAAATGCAGAAAAAGCAGTCTAGGGGAAGCAGGGACACATAAATGGGAAAGTGCAAAACACATGTGGGGACTGTGTAGTTTCATTTGGCCAGAGTAGCACAGAGGAGAAAAAGCTGGAGAAGAAAATAAAAAGATGGGTTTGGACCAGATTTCTAAGGTATCAAGTGGCAGAATAAGAACTTTATTTTAAAATAATCAGTTAGTTCACTATGTGTTAATGGAAGCCAGCTATTTCTCAGTTGCTTACGATTACTCTATTTCTGTATCACATAGAGAAGGATGTAAATTTAGCCATTCCTGGTTTCTGCTATAAATATCTCTCTAACTGACCATATAACAAAAGACCATAAATTCAGAACCACCAGGCCAAATTCAGCCTGCCACCATCTTTTATTTGGGAAGTTCAGTTTATTTCTAATGAATTTGAATTTGGCTGTCTTTAGGAGAGATTTGAGCTATTTAATTTGGAATTGCAACCATAGCTCTAATTCTGGAACTACTTGCCTTAATTAATGTCATTTAAACATTTGTGACGGAGTAAATCCTGCATGTCTGTTTACCTTTGCTCAGGCAAAAATTATATGCACAGAATCTAACACAGAGCAGTCATCCAACACATACTTTTTGAAAGAATGAATTCATTTGACTATTGAATAGCCTTTGGGTCTGGATGAACTTCTTCTGAGGCAGCCAAATTTGCATAGGAGATACCAGAGCCTGGTCTGCTGAGGTTAAGGTGCTTCTAATATGTTTGACGGATATACCATGTAGACGTCCTGATCTTTGAAACTTATACTGTGTCTTTTATATCGAAGAAATCTCCTGTGAAGTGAGGAAAATAGCATGTAATGTGCCCAAATGTTCACTCTTTGTCTGAAAAGTTGTATTACATGTTATCTTACTGAATTTTAGCAAAAATCCTATTTAGTATGTATTAATGCATCCATTTTATATTGGATGAAATGGAAGTTCGGAGATACTAAGGGATTTTCTCAGCTCACACAATCACTAAGCAGACAAATTGGACTTCAAACGCAAATCTTTTGTTTTATCCCTAAGGACAGTTTTGCCCCTTTTGCTTTCTGATTAATTAGGACAGATGTATGCAGCCATTTACAAGGGGACGCATCCAAAGTGTTACCTGCCCTGCTGAGATGGGCTTGAGCATATGAGGAAAAGTAGATCTATCCAACCATTCACCCCCCAGCTCACCCCTCTGTGCATCCGTCACACAGACGAGGTAGCTGAGAATCCCTCTCTCAACTTCTCCTTCTCTCAGCCTTCGTATCTTCTGACTTCTTTCCTATTTCAAATTCCAAAGATATTTCTAAGCACTTGCTCCTGTCCTAGACAAGTTTATATACCAAATATTATGTGGAGGGTTGAGAGAGGGGGCACAGAAGTAGTTTCTTCCAGGCTTTGTCCCTTCTAGGACTATCTCTGGGCCTCTAATAGAAGAGAGCTAATGTGAAAAGAAAATACAGAAAAAACAGAAATGTCTTCACTGCTTGGTTTTGAATAACCCATAGGGATTAGTATTCAACCATATTCTAGAATAAGCAAGTGATGCAATAGTTACTTGAAAGCCTGAATCACACAAGTAAAATGTGAATTCAGTCCCACAGTTGTCCTGTTTATTAGGGTTTCCTTTTTAGAACACTAATGTTGCCAGTTAGGAAAATCCCTTTCATCAACAAGAAAGCAGAGACTCAAAATATGTCTGTTTAAAAAATATTTTGGACCAATATTACTATGTTAATATTTTGTCTTGATTATAGTAGTATATGGTAAATTGAACTCAATCAGCGTTTCTACTCTCAAAGAGTTGACTTGAATCCATCAGCCTGTTCTAATTTTTTAGCCATATAATTTTCTTTAAATTGGGTCCCAGGTGGGTGCCTAAATACTTCTTCAGGCCTAATGAGTGTTATTTTAGACCATTCTTAAATGCAACTGGTTCCCATATATTTAAACTGCTACCTCAAAAACAGAGAGTAAAAAACATTAAATGCTAGAAACTGAATTCTTAAAAGAACTTGAAAGCCCATTCTGGGTTACTTTAGATATACCTGCTGGGAATAGAGCAGAGGCTACAGAGGCCTGTTGGGCAGGTGGCTCTCCTAAAATGGAGCTTATTAAACCACATTTGTGACTATTAAAGTTAAGGTGACAGGGTTTATAGATGGAGCCTTTTCAGAAATATTGTCTGTGAAACTTGGCCGAGTATTTACCAAAATCTCATAGAATATACTTGAAGATGAGATAAAGACTGAATCTGAAGGAAAAAAATGCATAGTTGATAGAACAACTATGCTCAAAATGTGAACACTGGAGTTTTTTTCTATCTCTTAACTCAGATGCATCTCACACAGGCCATGTTTTACCACAACAATTTCCTACTAAATCCCAAAGGGCAGATTTACACTTAGTTGTCATTGTTTCACTTCATCATATATGAAGAGACAAGATTTGATCCTTCCGAAACTAAATATATATAAAGCAGACTGATCTGGAGAAATATCTCTGGTTTATTTTGCTTTTTCACCAAAACATTCCATCTGGGCCATGCATATATCAGTGGGACCTCGCTTCTGCCCTGCTACAGAAGGGTGCTCTTGAGCCAAAACTTCACGGACACAGAATGAACCTGCTTTACTTCTCCCAGGGCTTCACAAAAAGAGTCGTCCTTCAAACAGCCTGTCTGATCCATCCACAAAGACAACCTTATTCTTTTTTTTTTTTAAGTAAACTCCAGGCCCAAAGTGGGACTTGAACTCATCACCCTGAGATTGAGCCACATGCGCTTCCGACGGAGACAGCCAGGTGTCCCAGAGACAACTTTTTTTAAACCACCTTTTACCGGCTACCTTCTATGGACCAGGCACTGTGGTCAGTACTGTACAAATGGGCTTCCATTTAATCTTCACACAATTCAGTGAGTTAAGTATTCTGTCTTCAAAATTTTGAAAGCGTGGCACCGAGGGGTTTAAATCGTTTATACTGATAACTCAGGAACTAAGGGGCAGAGTTTATTAGCTGAACACAGTGAATGATAAGCCATGTACGTTTAACCACGAAGCTGCAATGACTTCCCAGAAGAAATTGAGCCTGTGCGTGAGAAGCCATCAGATGCCTTGAAGAATCCCCTGGGGAAATGCAACTCTAGCAGCTAAGACGGCAGCACAACAGGTGGGTGGTTTAGAGAGGCTTCTTGTTAGGTCATCCGATGTTAGATAGACTTTTTGTGATCTTGCAATGTTGGTCAAGCTCCGAAGGCCATTAGCGGTAGGCTCCAGACCACCTATGCATAACCTGCCAAGACACTCCGACTCCAGTTTTGTGATGCTCAGTCCAACGCTTGTCCCCAGGCTATATAAAGAAGATGAACGTAAGGAAGTTGGTGTGAAGCCCTACAGGGGTGATTCTTTAGAGGACAGCTGTGAGACTGTTGCCAGACTTTAACCACTGCCCTTTCCAAGCCCTGGGAAGGTGATTTCAAAGGAACCAGTTTAAAATTTTTTCACAGTTCTTAGAGAAATCTAAGCCTGAAGGTAAGAAGCTGGCCAGTCTGCAGTGAAATGGGCTTTCTGGAGCTGTCTACACTCTCCCAACATTGGGGCTGCTGTGGACTTGAACTCCTGGGAACTCCCTGAGGAGTGTGCTGATCCCAGCTAAGGCACAGAGCCCTCAACCCGTGGAGCAATTGCCTACATCAAGGAAACTGCTGGGGGCACCTCTAGAGGGGGGAGGAGACCACTTCCAAATACCCACAAAAGCACCAATCAATAAAGAATGATTAGGTGTCGAGGAGCCTGGGTGGCTCAGTCGGTTAAGCATCCTTGGTTTCAGCCCAAGTGTGAGCTCAGGGTCATGAGAGCCAGCCCCTCCTCTACACTCAGTGGGGAGTCTGCTTCCCTTCTCCCTCTTTCTCTGCCCCTCCCCCTGCTTTTGGGCACACACTCTCTCTCTCTAAAATAAATAAATAAATCTTAAAAAAAAAAAAAAGAATGATTAGGTGTCTGACATCCCAGAGAGCAAAGTGATGAGTGAAACTGTACCCATAAAACACTCTCTCCCTCCTTTTCTCTGCCATGCCATAGCCCTTCCCCTTCCCCTCTAGCCTTTGATGCAGAATTGTAAGTGGGGAGAAAAAGCAGCCAGGCAGTTTTGGGGAAAGGTGGAGAAGTGGCTAACGGTGCCCTCTCCTCCACTGCAGGTTGCTAGCCTGGGCTGAGGCCAAGGAGTGGGATGGGGTGGAATATAGAAGTTTTAAATTGAAGGAGGGTTTGGAGTTCTAACATTAGGTTCAATTGGATAGTTTATTATCTTAAAAATTAAGACTTTTCATGTTACTATTTAGAATGTGCACAGAAGCTATGGAATCTAGGTAAAACTTCACTCAGGAACAGGGTAGAAACAAGCCAATAGAGTGGGTTTGCAGATGCAGTGGTGTGGAAACAGGAAATAATGATAAAATGCACCCCTAAAAATTATAACTTATTTTAGAAACTGGCTAGAATTTGAAAAAATCCTTGATCAGTTCTTCACATGCCAAGACCCCAGCTCTGCTCTTAGTTACCTGACCAGTCCTCGTATTCACTAGATTCGGTTTTTGACTCTGCCTTACTCCTTCCCTTATATTTTATATTCTCTTATATTTTCTTGATTTCCACCTTTGGTTTTCTGGCTCTTTCTCTCTCCCTGCTGCTTCAATTACCTGATTCTATTCATCTCAGAGTTTACAGTGGAATACAAAACCAAATCCATTATTCTCATTATTGACCCATACCTGGAGGTGAGTCTAGTTCCTGGTCTTAAATCCTTCCATTTTCTTCTGTCCCCTAAAATTCATTAATTGGATTATTCTCAGACATGACCAGAGAAATGACATTCAAGTGATAAAAAATAAACTGGCCAAACCAGCACAATGACCTGTTCAACCTTCCATCAAGGAGGGGTATGAATAATTCCTGAAGAATCACTTTCTAATATATTTTCCCACTTGTTTTTTTTTTTTTTACTAATGTGTTATTCCATTTTTACCATGAAAAGAGTTACCTTTGCACCTTCAAATAAACAAATGTTTACCATTCACTTAGCTTCTGTTAATAGGCTGATACTTTCATATAATCATTTCTAACCTCAGGATACCATCTTGTTCGAGCAGGCATTATTTTGCTTGTCAAACAGATAAGGAAATTGACTCAGAGAGTTTTCATCACTGGCCTAGTTCCTGACAGAACTAGAATTTAATTCCATATTTTACTGATCCAGAAGGAACTAGAATTTGACAAAATGTTGATTTAGAAGTAATACATAACAGATGTTGGGAGGATCGTGGTGAAATTCCAAAAGGCGTATTTTGGGATTCATGAAGAATGCTTCAAAATATTAACAGAGAAATGAGTTGGATAAAGACAGACAGAGGGAGAGAACTTGTCTTTGGCTAAGATCCCAGCTGTAGAAACTGCCAGACACTATAAATTAAAGCTAGCGCTTGGACACGTCCCTGGTTATAGACAGATATCCATTGTGGAGTACCACCAGAGGGATGGACCCCGCTTAACTTACTGCCTGTGTTGCTCTGGCTGGCACCAGTTGGAATTTCAAGATTCATTCTCTAACTGAACATGGCAGGGTACACAGTCAAAGGCTCCCACTCCAAACTCAAACTGAGTGCTTGTTTCTGATAAATGAAGGGAGCTTTAAAGGCAGATAAGAAGCAGGGTTTTTGCTTTCTTGTCACAGAGTGCTTGCTGTTTCAGCCGTGTGAGAGCACTCCACTTCAGAGCCTAGCTGAGGAAAACCATAATGGCTATTTTGTGTTAACAGAGAATTTCATGGAATACATGAGCCTTCTCAGTATTATATGTGATGTTTCTCTGTGATACCCACAGTGGGAGTTCACTGAAGAGTGGCATTTTCTGCTCTGGCTGCGATTATGGTATTGTGTGGTGTGGGTGGAAAAGGACATTCAGGAGTCTAGTGATAAATTTGCAAGTTGTTTCCATGGCTACCAAACATTTGTGATCTTGGATATAAATCCTGCAGTTACAAATCTGTTTACCCATGATCTTTATAATCAATGACATTTATAAACCAATACTATATTTCAGATATTAATTCAGGAAATATTTACAAGGCACATAACGAACCAGGCTCTGAGAGCACAGAAGTGAGCAGAATAGACATAAGTCCTGAACCACACAATCACCTTCCTGACTGTAGAATAGAATTTAGCAGAATACTAGTCCACTATGGATTCTGCCTGGTAACACGAATAATAGTAAAATTAATAATTACATTTGAGCGACAAAATAAAATAGTAGTGGATTATAGCCCAAAGTATAAAATAAATATCCATCGTCCATACGGATATGAATAAATGACTGAATAACTAAACAAGTGGGGGAGAATTGGCAAATATCCCATGAATAAGAATTCCAAATAAATTATGTAGATACTCCACCCCCAAGGAGGTAAAACATAACACCCCTTTTGCTTGAGTATGGGCTGCTCATAGCGACTTCCTTCCAAAGAATACAGTATGGAAAGGGGATAAAAAAAAAAGTAACCTTCCAGGGATGAAACGTGACGAACACTACATCAGCCAGGTGATCAAGGTTAACACCAACAAGGATAAGTCATATTGATCCTGTGTACCTTTGATACGATGTGATGAAAATGGCACTTTACCTCTGTGGTCTTCCTCCTCCAAACACATCACCCCAATCTAATCACAACAAATTCCCAAATTCCAATGAAGAGACAGTCTACAAAATACTCAGTACTTCCTAAAACTGCCAGGTCATCAAAAACAAGCAAAGTCTGAGAAATTGTCACTGTCAAAAGGAATCTAAAGACTCATAATGGCTAAATGTTATGTGGAACTACAGATGAGATCTTGAACAAGGAACAAGAAAAAGGGCATTCTCTAAAAAACTAAGAAAATATGAATGAAGTATGAACTTTATAAATTAACAATAACGTATTGATACTGGTTCATTAATTGTAACAAATGTACCATTCTGACATAAAATGTTAATAATAGGAGAAACTGGGAACTCTATGTATTACCTTCACAATTTTTAAATCTAAAAGTGTTCTAAAATAAAGTGTTTATTTTTTTAAGAAAAATAATTAGATCAATATAGTTTCCAAGTTACTTTCCTATCCATCGGCATATTTTAACTTCATGGATTCAATAAAGAATGGACCCCTCCATTGTGCTGAGTGCTCTTTAAGACACACAGAAGTTGTCCCTAATCCAAAGGTTGTATAATCTAGCACTGAACATGGATAGGAGTATTGGCCTGGCCAGTACTGCAATGCCCATTTTATAGGGAACTGGGCAGTAGCTTAGAGAGATTGAGATTTGCCAAACCTACATAACTTTTAAGTCAGAGCAAGAACTCAATAGTAGGTTTATAACTACAAATAATACTATTTTACCTGAGAATAAATCCATCATAACATGGATTTTCGACCATGTTAGCATGGATGCCAGTTTATAAAGATAAGAAAATATCCTTTATTTCATGTCATTGTCCCCTGAGCAACTGAGCACGCTCTGTCAAGTTCAGACCTCCTGGAGTTCTTACCCCTGAAAGTCCTTAATTGATATAAAACAAAAAGACTTGATTTGGGTACTATACTGTATGGTCTGTATATCCCAACCCTTTAATCAAATGACATTCTACCAAGTTGAATTCAGATAGCATAATATACACTCTGGAATTCCTTCATTTCAAAAATGCATATGCTTAAATTCCAAGTGCTTACTTACAATGATAGCAAAGCAGAGTAACACAATGAAAATATCACTGGTTTGGAGTTGGAAGACATAGATTCAAATTCTAGCTTGGACATTGTTGAGTTTCATCATTTTGATCAAGTTATATACATTTCCTTTCTGAGTAATAATTTCTTCATATGCAAAATGGAAATAGTATCACTTACTTAGAGGTGTTTGAAGTATTAAATAAACGTATGTGTGTGACCACCAAGTACAAAACCTGATGCAAAGCAGGGGTTCGATACACATTATAGTTGGAAACTTGCTAGGGGATGAGGTACATGAGGGGGTGAGGGAGAACAGGGAAAGAAGAGCAATGAGATAAAGATGAGGAAGTTTTTGTTTGTTTCTTTTTGTTTTAATATTTTATCTGTTTATTTGTCAGAGAGAGAGCACAAGTAGGGGGAGTGGCAGGCAGAGGGAGAAGCAGGCTCCCTGCTGAGCAAGAAGCCCGATGCGGGACTCGATCCCAGGACTCTGGGATCATGGCCTGAGCTGAAGGCAGACGCTTCACCGACTGAGTCCCCAGGCGTCCTGAGAAATTTTTATTATAGAATTGCCTAGAGAAATGGTCATCAGACATATAGAATATAAACAAATCTTCACAAAAAGGCAATAATAGAGTAATTTGAATTGACATGGATCTTTTGACCCGGGTGGGTCAAGAGGTGTTGAGATTCTCCGAACATTTGAGGCCTGGAAGATAATCCCAAATGCCTGAGCATATTTCTATCAAAACAAGAGCAAGTAATTTCTTCTTCATGTCTGACAACGTGGCAAATCACATAATCCAATGTGCTAATCTGGAGGATGGGCCTTTTTTTAATATCTCTTGTTCACATGCCAGCTCAATATTCACAACTATGCCCAAAAGTAGTGCCAGAAGGTTGTACAAGCTCTTTCATTAAGTTAAATGTAACTAAATCCCAGACTTTTTACATTATAAATTGTGCCTCCTTATGTTCCTTAAAACTAAAATGTATAAAGAGGGTAAAATCCCACGTGTCTGGTCTGTAGTGAAAGTCCTCTAATACCCGCTCAGCAGCCTCCAGCTCCCCCTCCTGTGACCCTGTGTGTGAGGGGGCTGGTCAGCAGTGGCATCCGTCTCCTTGCAGAGGATGGAAGAGAACGTTTCCAAAGGCTGTTTCCTCGCCTCTGATTCCCCAGTACTCTTCCCTCTAAAACATTCTTCTGACCTTCAGCATTTGCAGCGTAATGTTTGGAATCTGAAATTCTACCCCCTGTTTTTCTGTTTGGAAGTTGCTGCTTTTAATTTAAATGTTGAATTTATTTTCTGTATGCAAGTTTTAGAACCCTAGGCCATGAACATTTTCAAAATAAATCAGCTCAATAATAAACATGCATAATTCCCATTATAGGTAATGATCTGTGTGGCTTAGGGCTGCCAAGTTGAGCCCCAGATCAACCTCCAGAACTGTTCTGGAGGTCTAATATGTATAGAGGCATTACTGGTGCTGATCCCAGCCGTATGAGGTCAGTGTTTCAATTTCCCTGACAGCAGCTTCATTGGCAGGACAAAGTGTACAAGGGTTGCCAAAGCTAACATATCAGGTAGCTGGGTCTCCAAACAGATGTGTTCCCATTTCCTGTTATTCTCACTTTGTCTTTCATTGGCAATTTCTATATGTGTACCCAGCCAAATTGTGGTGCTGACTTGGATGTGCTCAAAGCCCATTATAGTACTTGGCTATACATGGCTGAACTTGAGAGTGGAATCTGACACAGAGTTTGAAGTAGCTGGAAACATTTAAGGCTCCTTATTCCGCAGCTGAATTATCAATTTAATCTTGTCTAGTGTTACCAGGGGAGCAGAGAGTTGGGGGGGCAGGTAGTGGAAATGAACATTACCTGTCATTCGCCTCTCCTTAACTTGATTTTTGCCAAGTCCTAGACTGAGGTTTTAGTCAGTTCATGCACCAAGTAAATGGCTACATCAAAATTATCCGAGATATATGCTAACAATACTGATTTCCTGACCCTATAGCAAACCTATAAAATCAGACTTCCAGTAGTGAGATCCTGGAATCTACATATTTTTAACCTTCAGATCAGCAATCAGGTTTGGGGATTCACCAAGAAGGTTCTTTTTCACCCAGTGCATTCTTAAGGTGTCTCAACTTGGCTCAGGTTATCACTGATCTGGATCTTTCCCATGGCTCAGTCTTGATCTACAGCACAGTTACAGTACCACAGTACTTTAAATATTTGCAGTTTGCTCCAGAACTAATATCGACTCTTGGAGAATGCACAGGCCTAAATGGGAAATGGAGGAACCCATCATCAAGCACCTGTTACACAGCAGTTAGATAGTATGTGAAGTGTTTTCCATGTGTAACATGAGAAAAAAATATTTGCGATTTAAAATTCTCCTCTACCTTCTAAAGAAGGTACACCCCAGTGACTGGAGGGTCTCTTGTGGACTGAAAAGGATGATATGTGGAATGATGTTTGGAGGGAATGGATAAAAGTTAAACTGAACTGCAGAAGAAAGGGAGCAGGAGGGAGTGAGTGGAGGCATTAGGTGCAGGAAGGGGGAGACTAGCCTGGGCAATAAGGAGGAAAGAGATCTGAAACCGAAAACTGTGAATGATGAGAGTGCAGACCATGCCGCTCTAACAAAAACATCTCACCATGTAGTGGCATAAATGAGATTGCTTATTTTGCTAGCATTTAACAGTTCAAGGATGAGTAGTTGGGAACTCTAAACTTCTAATGTTGTTTGCCAATATTCTTTGACCACAGGAAATGGAAAAGATTGCAAGATGAGCAGCTTTAACTGATGGGGCAATTGCACACATCATTGTTCATACCCCATGGGCCTGACTTGGTTCCTTGGTCACACCTGGATGCAAGGGAAGCTAGAATATGTCATCTCTAGCTGGGCAGCCATGTTCTCGGCTAAAACTCGGAGGCTTCTGTTGCTAAAAGGAAGAAAGGCTATATGGATATAGTGACACGCTTAGCAGTCTCTGCCCACTCGGCAAGAGATAGCTAATTGCAAGTTTGGGCGGGAAATGCTATATCCTGTGCTGTGTGAATAACCGCCTCTAACTTTCCCTCAATATGTTTAGTTAAACAACAACTGGTAGCCACACATCTAGGAAGTGAAAAAGCTGGGATTCCAGCCAAACAGTGCCTGATTCCAAAGCCCTTGCCCTATAGCCTGGTGCCCACTTCATGTGCTCCATGTTCTACCTCCTGTCCTGGAGAAAGGATCCTCGTTGGGCCCAAGGATGTGGGTTATTTCACTCTATCCTGTTGTACATCTATTCTCCCCTTTTTCTCCCAGGTGACTGAACCATCTGCAAAGCATCCCAAAACCACCTAAAGCAAATGTTTTTAGATAGGATAAAGATCCATTATTTAGTTTGGGAACTCAACTTTTGAAAGCTCCTCCCATCCAGAGATTTAACAGTTAACCTTTAAAACATTTTAATTTAACAAAGTTATAGGGAAAATTGGTAGAAATTTTTCCAGTATCTTTTGACATTCAAATGTGATGAATCATGATGCAGTTATGTGTTGAATTTGTTTCTGTAGATAATAAGAGACACACACATCATGTCACAGAGGTAAGAAAAATCTAAGGTTTTCATGACTTGCAGTTTCCATTAGTTAAAGAACTACTTATGAAATAATGAGCATGCTTCCTAGCATGAATAACTTTGTTTCCGGGTTAACATCCTACCCAAAAGGACATAACATTTCTCTTGACAATCCAGGGTTCTCCTGCCCATTAAAAGCTAGCCATTCCATAAGAAGGCAGACTTGTCTTTCCACTGATGTACAAGAATCTTCTATGTACGATTTCCTGTGGTGAATGGAGAAATGTGGGTATTTAATCAAAAGCTGGACACCAAAAGGCATAGATGAAGACTGTAAGGATTTAGAATTATACTCAGTGCCCTGATTCTCAACACAGAATTCTGAAAAAATCCACTCTCAAATGCCTTTCTAAAAAACAGGAAACAATCTCACTAGGGTCAGGAATTAAGGTCGCAGAAGAAATTATGAGCCACTCTGATAGAAAGCTTCCCCCTCAGCTCTGTTTGAAAGTGTTTATGTTTCTCAAAGGACAGATGATTTATTTAGGTGGTGTTGGCATCGGCAACACCCTACGTGAAGACTATGAACACTGATCTCTGAAGAGGGTCCCTAAAAATAATATTTTCGTGGTGAAATCGGAAATTCCATATTCCATCACACTGTTTGAGATACACAAGATACGTCAACATATTAAGGCTCTGCAAAAAT
The DNA here is from genome assembly GCF_002007445.2 of Ailuropoda melanoleuca. NCBI lineage: Eukaryota > Metazoa > Chordata > Mammalia > Carnivora > Ursidae > Ailuropoda > Ailuropoda melanoleuca. The sequence continues at coordinate 75,303,368 of NC_048226.1, forward strand.
AATCCCTTAATACTCACCTTTGTGTAATACAGTGTCTCCAAAACTTGTTTGACCGTAGAATCCTAAGGAAAAAAAATACTACAGTATCCTACCTCCCCTCCCAACGTGCCATACATTTTTCCACTTAGCAATCAAAATTATCTTTTTTAAAGCACAAATCAAATATGTCACCCTCCCTTTGCTCAACAATGTCCAATGGCTTCACATCAACTTGGCATGGCAACACCAGAAAGTCCTATGTGATCTGGTCTCTCACTTCTTTCAATATCTGTTTCACATATGCCTCCATGGGCCACACTGACTGCCTTGCTATGTCTAGAATATGTCAAGCACTCTTTTGCCATTTAGGGCTCTTCCCCCTGCTATTTTTTTTTGCCTGGACCATTCTTCCCCAGATACCTCTATGCCTTTCTCACCGACCCTATTCTGATCTCTGTTCAGATACACCACTATCAGAATATTTTTACCATTTTATGTAATAATCTCCTTCTCTATTCTTTAGCCCTTTACCTTATCTTATTTTTCTTAAGAGTACTATTTACTACATGATATTACAGAATTACCAGTTTATTAGCTTATTTCTCCTCTCCTTTACTAGAGTGTAAACTGTGAGCAGAGATCTTTTCTGTTTATTTACCTCTTTATCCCCAACAACTATCTCTAACATACAGCAGGTACTCAATAAATAAGAATTGAATGAATGAANCCTCTTTATCCCCAACAACTATCTCTAACATACAGCAGGTACTCAATAAATAAGAACTGAATGAATGAATGAATGAATGAATATCTCACAGGACCAGCATCATTCCATGAAATACATTCAGGAATTATTCGTTCTCATAATACCAAAACAAAAGGTAGATTTGAATAATTCAAACAATCAACTAAATTCAAACAAGCAGGGAAAGAAAAAAAAAACATAAAACCTGTTATTTGGCTGATAAAACCAATCCAGAAAAAAAATGTTTGGGCTAAACTTTTTTACTACATGAAGTTCCAGAACCCTTCCACAAAAATAGCTTTTAATCGCTTTTTGCTGAAATATATGAGGTTCTAATTCCCTAGAGGAACTTTCCTACTTTTTTATAGATGGCAATTTTTCTGCTTACAAAACTGACCTAAAGTTGTGTGAATTATAACCTGGCTTGATCTCCACTGGAGAATATTCAAAAATTCCATGACCTTCAGTGAGAAAAACTGCAGAGTATTTTTCTGGCACCGGAATTCTACTTAGTAGGTAAAATATTGAATTTGGTTACTTTGCAATTCTAGAGGTCTTACATCAAGAAATCAAGAAATTTTGCATCAAGTGGTCCAGTTTCACATTGTTTGAGTTATGACTCTAATGATCTTAGTGTGAACTTAGAGTTCAACTATTATAACCTTTGAAAAATCAGAGAAAAGCAATTAAATAGAGGTGTGTTCTCTCAAATATGTCACAAATTGAGAGGAGATATTATTTCCAACCATCATTAACATCATAAAAGATTATCGCCTTAACTTCTTTAAAAGAGTCACTCAGTCTTAACTGAAGAATTACCTGCTTGAAAGACAAAATAAAGAAACCAGCATTGAAAGTTACTACTAAATTCCTCCCACAGAAAGCTCTAATTTCTAGCTGCCACTAAAAAAGAAAAATGATTACTATACTCTCTTCCTTGCTTGGTAATAGCTTAGAAGTTGCTTTTTCAAAAACAAGCTTAGGAAAATTTAATGAAGCAGCTCATTTTTCATAATTATGTAAACTGTACATAGTGAACAGAAAAGAGGAAAAAACTCATGTGGGAGCATGTCATCACCAGCAGAAGCCTAGGTATGAATGAGTGCCTTGGATGGACTTGAATCCCAATCAGCCCAAGGACAGAAAAATAAATGAGGTTAAAAGGAAACAGAATAAAGCAACAGGATGCTGATTTAGAAGTTTCAGCTGAGGCGCAGAGAAAGGCTACAAAATAGCAATGGCTTACAATGGTCCAAGCCTTATTCTAAGAGTTTTTCATACTTTAACTCTCATGATAAAGACATGAGGCAGGAACTTCTGTAAACTCCATTCTATAAATGAGGACACTGAGGCACAGACAGATTAAGTAACTTGTCCGATGTCTCATAGCTATTGTCATGGGTCTCAGATAGTTTAAACCCTGGCATTTTGATTGAGAGTGCCGGATGAAAATACTGCATTCAAGACAGAGGTGGCTCAAAGGACTGACCACATGTAGAAATGGAAAAATTGCAGCTGAAAGGTGATTTTGTAACACTAAGAACAAGATCTTATCCACAAAGGAGCGATGAAAGAGAGCGCCAGTGATGAGGAGAACAAAGGCAAGAGAAATGTAGATAAAATTACATTTCCTTACAACTTGCAGCCCATTGAAATACCTGAGACATGCGGAATGGGACACTCCGCAAGGAACTCACAGCTGAATTAATGTTCAGGCTTTACTAGAGACTAAAAGCAACCTTACTGTGACAGTAGGCAGACCTGACCTCCTGGTTCCTGTAAGTCACCTGTAACATACAGAAATCGCCTTAGAGATTTCCATCATCTCTACCCCTCCACTCCCTCCACCATCAACTGACTCATAAAAATATATAATTAGTCGCACCTCAGAATAACAAGTGCAGCTCTTTCTGCCCATGGGTCTTGTCCCCATACTATAGATAAAGCAACTTTTCGCACTGTAAAACATCTCAAGAATTCTTTCTTGACCACTGCCCTCAATGACCGTGCATCATCAAGAGAGTGCAGGTGAAGAAGACGATTTTGTAAGGAAATTTATTTGGCAAAATCTACCCTTTGCACCCTAAGCCCCTTTCCTTCAAGAAAGGGTGACAGGTGACTCCAGTGCCCTCAAAACAAGTCTAAGGATTGAGGGGGTTAGAGAGGGGTGTTCAACAAGACCACTCAGAGAACCTCCATTATTAGGGACACAGCAGACTGATCTGACCTCTTAGTCTCTGGAAATCTGGAAGGCAGCAGACGGGAGCGTAGGAGCTGCTTTGATGGTGGGGCTAAGGCAAGTTTCCACAGCTTGCCCAAAGTGACTACACTCCCTCTTAAGGCAAGTCAAAGAATGTGTGATTTTTTTTTTTTATGTGAAACAGGATGGGAAGAGAATTGATTTGGAGAATACAGAAATCTGTGTCTCTTTTACTCATGCTGTTTTCCTGGTACTTTACAGCAGTGCTTGCTCTAGTGGCTAGAACAGATGTGCAATGAATATTTAGCCATATTTTATAAATTATTATTATGTTATAAAATATTTATTAGAAAATATTCTTTTAGAAGCCATTAATATTTAATATAAATATATTAAATAAATAAAACATTTAATATTTAGTTAATATTTAATAAACAAGTATTTATTACTTATTAATACATATTAATTAGTTAACTAATGAGAAAATGCCAAAGGAGAGCCACTGCAACATCTCAGGAGATCCAGCTAGAGATCCAGCAAGAGTCTTCCAAAACACCCACTCAAATTCTTGTGTAAAGAAAATCCCAGCATTTTAATATAGTTTACCTTGAAGTTTCCTTGTAGATGAAGACATTTATGGGTTTCATGTGATCCACTAATTCCACTCCCTGTCCTCCCATTTCATCCTGGATGAGTTAGTCTGCTCCCACCGTCACCCTTGCAGGTAAGAGGTCTGAGGAGGGAGGCAAAGATGCACTGGTCATTTTCCCCAGTGTACCTGGCAGGCTGGGAGAGGAGTGTGAGGAGAGGTTTGATGTCAAATCATCATCCAGGGTTTGATCACCTTTAGAGCACCTGACTCCAATTTCTGAGGCTGCCTCTGCACTTAGAGTGACTGCAGGGCAAAAGCAGAAGTTACGGTCATGCTGGAGTCTTGGGAGAGCCATTTCCAGCCTTGTTTGGTGATGTCACACTGACATCAGTAGCTTGAAATCAGTCATGGTGGGAGAATTTACATCAAGGACACTGTCAGGCAGTACAGATTAGCCACTCTGCTTCTCACCCCAACCAACAACCCAAAGCTAAATATTTAACATTTAGCAGAATTCTACCTGTACCACTAGGCACATATAGTTTCACAGGCAAGTACAGTTAATTTTTCTAAGGTACTGATCAACCCAATGTCCTTCAAACATTTTAGAGAATGGAAAGATGAAGTATTCCTAAATTGATTCCGTGAAGACAGCAACCGAGAGAACAAAGCCAGACAAAGGAGGGTAAGCAAGCCTATTTCTCTCCTGATCATCAACGCAAACTATCCTACACCAAATACTAACAGTTTTAATTCAATAATACATAAAAGTGATAATATTCAGTGAGTAACTTGGGTACATCCCAAGAATGTACAGCTGGTTCAGTGTTATAAAATCTGTCAATGTAATTTACCATGTAAACAGTTTAAGGAGAAAAGCCACAGGACCTTTTTCACAGACCCAGTAAAAAAGTTAATGAAACCCTCAGTAAATTACGATAATAAAGGGTATGTAAAGAACAGCAACATACGCTACAGTGAACACCACACTAAATTGGGAAAAATAGAAAACAGATGAAGATGCCCATTCTCACCACTTCTATCAAATTAAGACAAGAAATAGAAACTAAGACTATAAGAATTGAGAGTAAAAAATAAATATTATTTGAAGGCAATATTATCATTAACATAGAAAGCCCAAAAGAATCTAGAGACAAGTTATTAGAAATAATGAAAGAAGTTACCAAGGAGAATATTCACTCTTATACACCAGGAACAGTTAGAAAATTTAATGAAAGAGAAGCTTCGCTTTAAAATAGCAACAACAAAAAAAATCAAAGATACAGAATTAAACCTGACAAAAGATGTGAGAGACATCTTGGGAAATCTATAGACCTCATTGAAAGGCATTAAAGAACTAAATAGACAGAGAGATACACATGTTTATGAGAGGAAGAGCAGATTCTAAAATGTATATGGAAGGCCAAAGGATGCAGGATATCTCACACACTACCAAATTTCTAGGCTTGCTTTAAAGCTATAACAATTTTATCTTGGTGGAGGGACAGAAAAATCGATCAGTGAACTACAGATCGCAAGAGACACCCGCACATATGTGCAACTTTGATATATAGAAGAGGTAGCTCACCAAATCATTTGGGGAAAAAGGCTTTTACACAAATGGAATTAGATGAAGGCTATACATAAGGAAACAGAAGGATAAGGTATAAGAAAACCTCCTTATAGAATACCAAAAATCAACTGCAAATGCCTCCGTATGTTGGAAATCAGTTTGGTTTTATCTTGTAAAGTAGAGCAGATGCATAGACTGCAGTCCAGCAATTCTTCTAGGTACGCGTCTAAGAGAACGTCCTGTGTACCTCCACCCGGAAACCTGGGCAAAGATGTTTATAGCAGCCCTGTTGCGTAGTAGCAAAAACTTGGAAATAACGAAACTGAAAGAAGAAACGGAAAATAAATTGTGTTACTTTGGTTTGCTGACAGAATAAAGTACTCTACACCAGTCAAAACAAACGAACTACACCTAGATGCAAATATACAGATGAATCCCAGCGATATAATTTTAGGAGGAAAAAAAAAGTCACAGAAGTTTAAGTATAGTCTGACATTTTCATTTTATAAATTTAAAAATGACTAAAACTTTTTGGTGAAGAGATATGATAGAAATGTGCCGCCAGGAAAGAGGGACAATGGTAAGCACCACATCTGGGATAGTAGTTGCCATGGATGAGAGAGAAAGAAAGGGATAGGAGATAGAATCAGCCATTGTCAGTGTCCTAGTTTTATATTTCTGGGGATGGTTTCATAAGGGTCACCCCAGAGAGATGGTTAAAAAAGTCACCTTGAATGGAGCAATAATGAGAGTTGGTCATACATCAACAATCAGATTCATCCAGTTCTATAATTCGGAGACCCAGTTAAAATAAGAACCCTATTAAAATAATAACCCCATTAAGTTTGTTACAGGAGGGGGCCACTGAGGCACAGAGGGGTCTCGTAGCTTGATAACAAGTGGTGGAGCCAAGATTTTTAATCCAGATGGTCTGGCCCAAGAGCCCATGATCTTAGTCCTATGCTCCCAAACAGGTGGAACTGCTTCCTGTTCACAATACTATCAGCACCATGTGGAATGTGCAGATATAAAATAGAAAGTTAAAGAAATAAAATAGAGAGTATGAATAGAAGCAGCAATAGTGGAAGCATAGATTAACTTTCCATTAACTTAACCCTTGTACCGTAATTACTAGACTCCAGCTAAACACAGAGGGCAACAAAGAACATTTGCAACTTACAAGAAAGAGGGAGACTTGAGATTTGAGCAACACAAGATTTGACATGAAAAGAATGACACAAGAGAAGACACTGGGACCCAGGAACAGGACTGAGACAGAGTTGGCCACTCCTGACAGCCGAGACATTAACAATCCTTAGAAAGAAAGAATTTGTGGTTAATATAAAAGCCACAACTGCATCATATAAATTATCCATCTAGGTCATATGTATGACTCAAATGTCAGCTGGAGTCACCCTGTACTCTGATATTTAGTTAAACTTTTATAAAATGCTAGCTTCCCCCTCCCACTATACACACCAAATTCAGAGGGATTCTTAACAGCTCACACTTCCCATGGTGCCCACGTTCTGTATTTCTGCATCCACGAGTTCTCAAACTCACTCACACCCCACTTCCCATGACTGTTCTTTTCTCTCCTGTCTGCACTGACCCACATGGAGAACATACCTCCTTTTATATTATTTCTTCCCAAACTACTCTCATAAGGCATTTCTTTGCCACTTTAGCACAACAACCAATTTAAATTTTGATATTAAACATCATCCTTTGAAAGTCGCTTAGCTGCCATGCCGCCAGGCGTTCCTCAAAGACCGTCCTTCTCCAGAGCCCAGCCAGTGGCTGTGTGCACCCTCACACTGCTGCTTCCTATCTACTCTCCAGTTTCTTCCTTGGCACTGATTCCACTTCATGTTAACGTCTCACCGAATATTGTAGCTTTCTCTTCCTCCATTATTCATAGCGGCACCCAAACTCTGTCAAAACCTCCCATCGGGTTAGTTCCTAAACAAAGACAATCACTTTCTTAAAGTTTATCCTTGTGCCATCTAATACTTGTATATTGAGCAATAAAGAGCTGCTAACAAGAGCTCCTAGTGCCGTTCCAGCCCTTCCTTGGATCTGCCACTGGGACCGCGGACTTCCTGCCCACAGTCCAGCCCCTGAACGGATAACATGCAGCACAGAAGAGAACCTTGATCCAGACTTATCAACATTTAAAACATATTTTTAGTATCACCCTATTAAGTGTGTATGTAAAAAGACAATAATGAATAATGATATTGATGATTGAGAAATAGAGAGAGAGAGAAAATGGTCCATTTTGACATCCTAACATTCCTTACCTTTTCCTGTGGTTGAAGACCCCAATTTTCTTTTAGAAGTCTCTCTCTCTTTCATTACTTGCGGTGTTCCTAGATGGCTCATTCAGGGGACTAAGGATAGATGTGTGACCAAATTAAGGAACTCAGACTCTGACTCCTAGTAATTAGAATTGTGAAAATAAAAGTTTGCATGGGACATGCTTATACTAAAAAATTACTGGTTGTTTATCTGAAGTTGAAGGTCAAATTTAACTGGTGTCCAGTATTGTTATTTGCTACTTCTGGCAACCATACCAGTATCGAAGTCATGCTGGAGTCCAGCTACTCCTCTGTCCATGACTTTTGGTCTCCAAGATTGGCTAACACTACTCAGGCTCTGTCCCGTTTCAAACCTGGTTATTCAGCTATTCCTCCCATTCTTTGATTATCCTTAGTCCTGTATCCTTCCACTATATTTCTTTTTCTTTTCTTCTGTTTACTGTTTTGTTGTTTTGTCTCATGTATCTAGAGTTGGTTTTTTGTAGTTCATAGCAAAAAAATCCCTAGTTGAAATATGACATCAGAGACACAACTGGCATACCCCTGCTGGTAACAGCCAGGTTTTCTTGGCCCAAAAAGAATCTTTAAAAGGGAAAGTATTGCCACAAAGATCTAAGATAGAAATATTTACTTAAAACATTGACCCTTTTGACTTCTCCAAAACCTCAGATCTCCCAATAGGGGGTTGCAATCCCACTTGGTAACAACTATCTGGATTGGAGTAGCTGTTCTCCTTACACAGAACACGTCCTTGTTTATTAATATTATCTGTCAGGCTTGGCGGGTGCTGGAGAATGTGATCTATGGTACACAGAGTGCCTTCATGCTCACTGGTTCTTCACTGCTTGCCTGATTCGGTTCAGTTTAACTCATTACATCTTTCCTTAGCACCCAAAGAAGTTGGCCTCCATCTACACCGTCCACACCATCAAAGAACCTCTTAGTCTAATGAGAGTGACAGACACTTCAAAGGAAAATTTCATATGTAATAATATGAAAAAAATAATGGAGGTAGGTCCAGGGTAGTATGAGAACCAATAAAGGTAATTTCATTCAACCAGGGTTATGGGGGAAGGTTCTGGAGAAGACGAAACCTCACTGAGTTCAGAAGGATAAGGGAGAGAAAATTTCTGACAGGCGAGCAGGTTGAATAAAGGAAAGAAGGCCTGAAACAGTAATGGAGTTTAAGTACGAAGTTGCTTTTTGTTTTTAACAATCGGGCAGTTTCTGACGCCACAGCGCCACAGTACCTCTGACAGTCTCTACCTCCGAACTAGATTGTAGCCCCAAGTTCTGTTTTCACTCTCTTTATAAGTGTTCCCTCAATCTTGGCCCACTCCATGATGTACCTGTTTGACTAGTGTTTATTTTCCATTCTCTGTCTCTCTTGTCACCCTCCACAGAAGTGGGAACCCCCCCCCCCACTTACAGAAAAACTTAGTACCACCTCCAGGCCAATGGCATCTCAGGGATCCAAGACCACAGTGAGTCAAATTTGTCTTCTTTTTGATCTACCTGCCTCTGTATCTTCAACTTCAGGTGAGGATTTTATGATTTCTAGGTAGGTAACAAATCTCTTAAAAAATATCATACACTTTCAGCATTAAGCCTCACAGATCAGAATCAATAAGATAATGTTGCTATAAATTTGTTCCATTTGTTTCTCAACTCTTAGAACCCCCTACTATGATAAAGCTATTCTTAAAAAGTATCAAGAGGAGAGAGTTTTGTCTTATTCAGTGCTGTATCCACAGTTCTGCAAATTTTTTGACACACAGACATTGTTCAACAAATACCTACTTAATTTAATTAATGATATACAATTTGTCATGTATTAAAAATATATATACTTTTTATAGTTCCACTTCATAACTTTTTTAAATGCAACCAATTCCAATAATCTTTATCAAGCAAATAAAATTTCTGTGATTGGATAGTTTGAATACAGACCATAAACATTCCTTCTTTTTGATAGTTCAGTAAGAATTTGGCATTTAAATCACAGGCTTACCTTAGAAAAGAGTGGGTTGGTAGCAGCCAAAATTATTTCCATGTTTTTGTATATGTATAGGGAGCCAAATGACTCCTGTAACTAAATATTTCTCTTTATTTATTTATTTTTTTGCCTCACACTACTTTTTATTTGCGACATGATTCATGCAATTCTTCTAAACAATGACATAAAGGAGATTTCCATGTGTATAAATAACTTACATACCTTCCATAAAGGAAATGCTCAAAGATGCTAGAACAGACCGCCTGCTGCTTCAGTGTCCTCATATCCTACAGAGTTGATGCACAGTATATAAATACTCAAGTCCTACATTAAAAACTCAGGTACTTGACTAACTTTAATAAAGTTTCTCAAACTATATCAATACATTTAAAGTGCATATATATTTTTTAAGAAAGATTATTGTCAAGAACTTCTCCATAAAAATAAGTTTGATGGTTTGGCCCATCTAACTTTACTACTATTAGTATGAACATTTAGCTTTTAATATGCGGTCAGGCTTATTCTACCTTCTCCCAACACTGACACCACCAGAGAATCAAAAGGAGCTGGCAGAGTGCTAACATGTGAGATCAATCCGGTGAACCTGTCACCATGCATTCCAGGAGGAGGTACCCCTGTAACCGGATTTGGGTGATAGGGTTTATTCTTCCTTCCCTGATTTGGATAACCAGATGGAATAGGAGGAGGGTCGTGATTCTGATGGGCATTCCCTTGGCACAATCCTGGCTTCTTTCTGGGAAAGGGTGCCACCTTGGAGGAGGCAGGAATATCAATTCTGGAATCTGGTCCACAGGGAGTGGGGTCACCCTCACCCAATTGGGTTCTTCTATTTCCTTGCTAGTTTCTTTGTTTGAAGAAGAGGATCCTGAGTGAACATCAGAGCTAACGCTGTCAAGGGCCCTGGTAACCTGCGTGGAGATTTCCTCCTTGTTCTTATGGTCATTTTATTTTCTTTCTTTCTTCTTCTTCTTCTTCTTCTTCTTCTTCCTCTTTTAAGATTTTATTTATTTATCTGAGAGACAGAGAGAGAGAGAGAGGACAAGCGGGGGGAACAGCAGAGGGAGAGGGAGANAAGGGCCCTGGTAACCTGCGTGGAGATTTCCTCCTTGTTCTTATGGTCATTTTATTTTCTTTCTTTCTTCTTTTTCTTCTTCTTCTTCTTCTTCTTCTTTTAAGATTTTATTTATTTATCTGAGAGACAGAGAGAGAGAGAGAGGACAAGAGGGGGGAACAGCAGAGGGAGAGGGAGAGCAGGCTTCCCGCTGAGCAAGGATCCAGATGTGGGGCTCGATCCCAAGATCCCAGGATCATGACCCAAGAGGAAGGGAGATGCTTAACCGATGAGTCACCCAGACGGCCCTCTCATTGTCATTTTCAAAGCTGACACCAGCGGACGCATTGTTTTTCTCTCCGTCCCTAGCCGATAGCACGCCTCCCGAGGCTCCTCGCACAGAGTGAGCTGCTTTGGCAAACCTAGGTCCATGTACGAGGTGCCCCTGTTCTCACAGGCTTTCAGGACGTCAGGATCCACTCTGAAACACTGACACGAATGCATCTGTAGGCCTGTCCTTTTGATGTTTTTTCTGGATACCGCTGAGTTTTGTATGTTTCTGGAAGTATAAGAGTCAATTTCTCAGCAGATCTCTCAACTGCCTCTTTTTTCAAGTTACCGTGTTTTCCAACTTGCCTTTTGAGAAAGAACAATAGCAGCAATTCCCTTTGCCGCCGCCGGGGTTCTGGGGGGCTCTGGGGCTGCAGATGTGGCAGCGGCCACCGCACAGTCCTAGGCGGAACCAGGGCGCCGTCTCTGCGCAGTGAGCCTGGTCCCAGCCGATGGCTCCGCGCCGTCTAAATATTTATCTTTAAATCATAAGATTTATCAAGTGGTAAGCTGGGAGTTATTTTGTTGTTATTTATAAGGTATTTCAAGGAGAGAACCAAAAGACATATTAGCACTTTACTGGAAGTTACCTATCCACTTACCTATAGCCTATCTATTTATACCCAGTCTTGTTCCAGAAAAGATTGAATGTGGCTTGCAAAATTACATAAAATACTTAGCATAAATAAAAGCAGAGCAAAAGGAAGAAACAAAGGACTTAAGACGTAACTAGGAATGATGGTAAAATGTGCGTCATAAAGATCCGTATGGTTGCTATAACTCAGTCACAAATCTGGCCCTGAGCATTCTACCAAGTTCTCTGGCAAAGGGAAACCTGATCAGTTCCTCAACACACAGGGTTTATAACACAGAAACAGCAATTTCTCAGGATGAACATGTTGGTTATTGTCCTAGGATCAGACAGGATGTGCTTACTAATGTTCTCCTATTTTACCTCAATATAGGCTGATGATCACAGCAGAGAGCAATTTAATAAAAGCAGTTCTACAAGGAGGAAATAGCTCCTGGTGACTTGCCTCTCCTTATTTACCTACTTGCTGTAATCAGCATGACTAGCTAAGAATTACAGTATACGCAGCGTGCAGTTGCCACAACAGTCCCTTATGCAGAATCCCTGTTTCTTTCCAAATTATCATTTTATTTTCCATGCAATATATTTCTAATAAAACACTGAAGCAAAAAATAATCCTGTATCTTTAACAGTGTCATTCAAGAAAAAACAACCAATAATCTTGACTTCCATTACAGGCTTTTTTGTTTGCTGCTGTATAAAGAAAATTACGATCCTTACCATTTAAAAACTCAGAAATATTCTCTCTCATTTCTATTTGCATAAAGTCTGTGGAGTTCAGCACTGTATCAGCCACATTATTTCAAATCTCCTCTGGTCCTTTTAATTATTTACCACAAAGATGGATAAAGATTATATCACTTGGCAAAGTCATGATGACAAACAAATAACAGTGTTTTTAAAAAGGAAAAGGTGAGATTTTACTTTTTGACATACAATTGTTTCACCTTATAAACATAAGGTTAAAAAGAAAATAGTTTTAAATCAAACATTGGGTGGTGGGTGGGCATTTTAGATTGCAGGTGAACAAGCATTACTTGCACAATGGCTATAGCTAAGTACCGTACCGAAGGTTTTCACCCAAATATCCCAAAGTAAGTGTCCTGGCAACAGCCCTGTGAAGTGGGGGCTGTCATTCCTATTTTACAGATAAAGAACCTGGGGCAGTAATGCTACAGTCAGTAAACTTTTTCTGTAAAGGGACAGAGAGTGATTATTTTAGACATTCTGGAGCATTAAGTCTTAGTCACGACCACTGAGCTCTGCGGCTATCATGTGAAAGGCATAGACCATACTTAAAGGAACAGTGTGGCTGTTTCTAATGAAACTGTAGCCACAAAACAGATCCTGGGGCTATAATTTGCATGCCTCTGAAAGGTATAGCTTGCTCAAGATCACTCAGTAAATTTGGTTTAAAATTCAGATTTTCTGCTTTGAAGCTCAATGTTTTTTCCAGTCCCTCATTGTTTCTTCAGTACCTAGACACCCACTTTAAAATAACGAGTTATTTGTGGACAACTTTTGACTAGTTGTTTTTAATCTAGCCAAAATAATATCCCAGCAAACTTGTTAGAAAAATGTTTTTAAATATTCAATCAATTATCTACTAATGGTTTTATGTGTATGTTGACAAATACACTACAAAAATGTTTTTGTTGAGGTCAAAGTTACCCTCTTCTTTTTATTGTTGAGAAGAAGAATGGTCTAAAGTCAATGATCTATTTCTACATTTAAAAATATAGAAAAAAAGGAACAAATTAGGGGCGCCTGGGTGGCACAGTCGTTAAGCGTCTGCCTTCGGCTCAGGGCGTGATCCCAGCGTTCTGGGATGGAGCCCCACATCAGGCTCCTCCGTTAGGAGCCTGCTTCTTCCTCTCCCACTCCCCCTGCTTGTGTTCCCTCTCTCGCTGGCTGTCTCTCTCTGTCAAATAAATAAATAAATAAAATCTTTTTTAAAAAATAACAAATTAAACCCCAATCACACATAAGGAAGGTGATTATAAAGATAAGAGTAGGGGTGCCTGGGTGGCTCCATCGGTTAAGAGTCTTGACTTCAGCTCAGGTCATGATCTCAGGGTCCTGGGATTGAGCCTAGTAGGAGTCTGCTTCTCCCTCTGCCCCTCTCTCTCTGAAATAAATAAATAAATAAAATCCTTAAAAGGGGGGGAAAGATAGGAGTAGAACTCAATGAAATAGAAAACAGAAAAATCAGTGCAGAATATCAATAAAACCAAAATCTGATTGTAGAGAACAATAGTGTAGATAGATCTCTAGAGGGGAAATAGGAGAGCTAGATATTTTTACCCTAGTATCACGAATGAAGACACTGAGACTCAGAGCAGAGAATAAATGTTCTCATGGTTATCTACCCATTAAGTGACAGGATCTTAACTCAAACCCAAGTCTGCTGTGTCTAAATTCCATTTTATTTTCAAAATGCCAGCGGTGAATAGACTACCTTGTGTACTGTGGGGTGTTATGGACACACAAATTTTCCCATCTCTTTTCCCTCGGCCTTAAATATAGGACCAAGCACTAAAAATGGAAGTGGAATACGTTTAGCACCTGAAGTTAGACACACTACCATATTACCACTTATCAGAAAGTAACATTATTGTTTCTTTCCAGAGTCACAGCATATGGCTGTACAACAGCGATCTCTTGTCAACACTAGTCACGCGATGGGCTGGGTGGATGGTTCCCCTGCAGGCCACTTCCATTACAATAGCGGGTGGCTGCTCTGCTTTATTCCTTCATTAAACAAATATTTACTGAGTGTCTGCTATGTGCTAAGCTCTGGGATAGACTCTGAGGACACAAAGATTAGGAGGAATCGTAGAGTTTAGTGGGAAAAATGAGCAAAGGGACAGGTAATTATAATAGATTATAGTGAGGGCAGAATGACCCGGCAACCTTTACGAGAGAGAATTCTAACTTAGAGAACAAACGAATATCGGGATTTGTCTCTATTGCCTTACCATACGGGCTTTTTACCCCTTTGCCCCTAACCTAGGGTTCCTGCTCTGCAGAGGTAGTTCTGCACTGAAGGTCAAAGCAGGAAGGGCCTTGTTCCTGCCTCCTTTATGGGAAGATTATGGTGGACTCTTAGAGGTGTTGGTTCATTAGAGAACTCTTAGGTAAGTTAATCTATGAAGTAAACAAACCTGTGTCTGTAACAATTGATTGTCTTTCTTTTTAATGTCAAAGTTATTAGGCTAACAGACTCTCCCCATCAGTGACAGAGCTGAGAAGAAACATGGGAAGGGAAGGGGATGGAAAAACCTCCTTCTGCCAGAGCTGCAGATCCCTCAAGCAGAGAAGCCATGAGTGTCTTGGTCATGATGAGATCCCTCTCCCACCCTGCACGTGAACTAGTGCTGGATTGTACTTGACCATCAGAAGTATACACGGATGACTGAATGATGGACACATGAAAATACTAGCCAGGGAGTGTGGATGCTTCAGTGGATAGGAAAGAATGTTCTAAGCAGAGTGAACAACAAGCAAGGGAGAGTATCAGAAGTTCCAGCAACTGAAAATAGATCAGACTAGCAAGAGTTGAGTATAAAGGGGTTGATAAGATATGAAAGCTAGAAAAGTGATTCTGAGTCCAATCACTGCTCAGTTCAATCATTTGGCATCATGACTGTGTTCAATAAACTGTTTCCCTCTCTATGGACTGGGTAAACATTCACTAGCATATCATAATATCTAGTTAATAAAACATTAAATTACCTTCTCTATGTTGATCTGAATTTATGAGGGTATCAATAAACAATCTATATTGTGAGTATAAGCACATGTAAGATTTAAAACACATAATGTATTTATAATTTTCCCCAACTTTAGTGACTTTATCTGAGTTTTCATGGTTGGGAAGTTTGGAAAATCATTCTATAATTTAAAAATACTGTTAATCATTCTGAAAATTAACATTTTCTTTCTTGTGCTTGCAGCAATAGCTTCTGAGAACTTTATTTCAATTAGAAATGTCCAGTTATAATAAATGCCTCTAATGAAGATATAAAAGGACAAGAATAAAAGTGAAGAAATGGGAACACTGAAGAGATAGGTTCTAAATGGCAACCATTATTCAGTTTCTTGTAATTGCCTTCAGAATTCACCATCTCCTTTAAAAGAAGGAGATCTGAATTATATATAATATATTAGTAACAACCGTACTTTGGGAGTTTTTCCAGGCAGTTCATATAAATGGGAAAACAAGTGCATGTGAGGTCCTATGTATCCATCTGAGTACTTCAGGATAATAATATTAATTTTAAAGTACACTAGGGAATAAAGTATTAGTCCTTACCTATTGTTCTTAGGTCCCTATTGTCTTGTTCAGATACACTTGTGAAAAGGGTAGAAGAAAATAAATTGTCAAGTGCCAACATCTATTCATTTTAACCCATGAGCTCATATTTTAACTGTAAGAAATTTTTAGATGTCTCAGCCTTAATTCTTAATTACTAGGACATTAGTTCTGCCAGCTCTGGGTTCACGTGGCACACATGTGGGAATATTTCCTGACCAGCTTGTAAGAAGCGATTAAAATTCAAGAGTTATGGCTAGACTTGCAGTCACACAAGTAGCATTAGAATCAAAGCCTATTTGAATGAAATCTATAAGCACGTTTTCTTTCAGCAAATCAGCATCTGTCTAAGGATAGAAAAGCACATTCAAATTGATGTCTGTCTAAGCGGATAGATTTAAGTCCAGAGGCAGGGGAAACTTTGACGAACTTGTCCCAACTACTAATAATCAGTTTTTGCTCTATTTTTGCCCATAAGGAAGCCTAAAGCTTTTAGGAACTCCACGGGAGGTCTATGTAATAAATACATGTCTACTAATTGTCTATTGTCTGTTAAGGTTGTAGTTCCATGATTTAGTTTAATTCTCACATTTCTATGAGTTAGAGAGGTTGGTTTTACCACCTCTATTTTCCTCATAGGGAAAGTGAGATGACAAACTTGACCAATGACACAGCTAAGAAGAGGAATATCCAGGATTCTAATCAAAGTCTAACCCCAAAGCCTCTGCTTTTTCTTCACTGCCCACAAAGTGCTAATCCTACATAAGCCTTTTGGAACATGCAAACAGGGGCTTGGGATATGTAGCAACTTTATGCGTAGTGCTCATACATCAGTACTTGTCTTTCCTTCAGAATAAATGCTTCATTGTCATGGGGAAAAGTCTGAAATAACCTATCCCTATCCTTATTTACATGAGAAAAGCTCATGTAAAGTACTCTGAACAGAAGAGACCCAAAATGAATATATTCTGTTTACTATGGTTCACATTTAAATATTATTCTATAGACAAAAACTT
This sequence comes from Ailuropoda melanoleuca, assembly GCF_002007445.2. Taxonomy (NCBI): domain Eukaryota; kingdom Metazoa; phylum Chordata; class Mammalia; order Carnivora; family Ursidae; genus Ailuropoda; species Ailuropoda melanoleuca. The sequence continues at coordinate 75,320,099 of NC_048226.1, forward strand.
GACACCTGTGGCTGTTAATATAATCACAGAGGCAGAGAACATTCTCTCACCTCCATCTTGAATGTGAAACATTTCTACAAGAAACTTTCTCCAAGAATATTGCTATTGCTATAACAAATTAACCATAATTCCTCCCAGATACCAATTATGGAAAATCTGCCTCAACAAAATTCCATTTAAAAAAGAAATATGGTACAGAATGAATCACAGATTTCCTCAGGGAAACTGGGTTAAGAGCAGGACAGGTGATGAAATTGCTTCATGCAGTTCCTTTTCTGCTAGTCTTGTTTAGGTATTCAAACAACAGGAGAGCTAAGGATGCTCAGAGACTGCCAGTGAAGGGAAGACTGCTTGATGAGAACACAAGGAGAAAGGGAGAACGGGGCCTCCAAGACTCCTGCTCATGATGCGTCTGTCGGTAATTTCTCCCAGCTACACCCCTAACCCTCAATAGCTCTTCCACCTTATGGCCCTTCCCAGACACTTTACCTCTCATACATTTGGAAATGACTTCAAAGCGACAGCTCTAAGTAAACAGAAGCGCTCCACTTCCTGTCATGCCCTTAACTAGATGTAGCATTGACATTAGAAACATGGACTCTGGAGCCATTTGGGTTGGATTTGTATCATAGCTTTGCCAGAGACTTGGGCATGTTGAATATGCTTCACTTCTCCATATATGTAATGGGGCAATAACAGTGTCTCCTTCACAGAACTGTGGTGAGGATTAAATGAGGAACACCAGTGCCTGGAACAGAGCAAGTTTTCAGTAAATGTTAGCTATTATTCATATTTTGAAGAAATAGTAAGTTGAATTCTCCACTTCCATACCCATATACAGTTGATCCTTAAACAACATGGATTTGAACTGTATGGGTCTACTTACACACAGATTTTTTTACAGTACAGTTCTATAAATGGATTTTCCTATGGCTTTCTTATTAACTTTTTCTTTTCTCCGGCTTGCTTTATGGTAAGAATACAGTGTATAATATATATGACATACAAAATAGGTATTAATGGCCTGTTTATGTTATTAGCAAGGCTTCTGGTCAACAGTGCACTATAGTAGTTAAGTTTGGGGGGGAGCCAAAAGTTATACATGGATCTTTCCAGTGCAAGTGCACAGGGGTTGGTGTCCCTAACTCCCATGTTGTTCAAGAGTCAACTATAATTATAAAAATTCCATTGACAATTTCAAGTTAATTGTGAAAAACAGGGTTTTTGTTCCAACCTTCATCAGATCCTCATAAAATACTCAGAGAAAAATATCCCATTTGTCCATAAACAATATTTCAAACATCACTGGTCACTAACTTCCCTCCACTCAAAGTTTTTCCAAGCTCCCACACTTTATGATTACATGTTTTTAATGAATTGAAAGAGGAGCATTCAGACTTTGCCATGTTTATTTTCTTCAGCTTTTAATGTGAGTAATAAATATTTTCATTTATTTTTTAATTCACTCTTGGTGACAACCCACCCAATGACATGCTAATCTTTTCAGGTGTTTTCCCCCTGTATAAACACATGGCCATTAAAACCAACAACTGTTGTTTTGCTTTCTTTTAAATCATATAAACAATTAGATTTACAGATGGTGAACCACTGGTCCCAGTTTTCTGGGGACTTTCTAGATTTGAGCACTGAAAAGTCCCATGTCCAAAGAATTCCTTTGATCCTAGACAAACCAGGACACTTGGTCTTTCTACATCATTCATATTGGACAAATACATTTCAATTGTCTTTAAAATATCCCAAACCCTGAGGCACCTGGGTGGCTCGGTTGGTTAAGCGTCCGACTCTTGATTTCAGCTCAGGTCTTGATCTCAGGGTCCTAGGATCGAGCCCTGTGTTGGGCTTCACGCTCAGTGGGGAGTCTGCTCGAGGATTTTTTCCCTCTCCCTTTGCCCCTCCTCCCTGCTCATACTCTCTCTCTCTAAAATAAAAATAAATAAATCTTAAAAAAATATCCCAAATCATTACATAACAAAGCATAGTGAAAATAGCATTGGACTTGGGACTCAGAATTGCTGGTTCCAAGTAAGTCCTGGTTTTGCCTTCTACTCTCTCTCTGACTTCAGCAAGTCAGTCCAACATTCAAGGTTTTCATTAATTAAAACGAAATTGGAATATTGGTTTTTGTTACACTAAGACTGTTGTCAAGGCTATCATAATAATGGCCATGCACACAGAATCTTGTTGAAGAAAGAGTTTCACATATGTTTTCTCATCTGATCTTAAAATTTAGTACAAAAGTTGCTAAATGGTATGCCTGTCTATTCATGGTGGTTACTAAAATTTAGAAGTTAAAGCAAAGTATTATACATGAAGTTTAGTTCTTTTCCTGAGATATTTCATGTCCAAACATATCCATAAACAACTTCATTTTATCTTTAATCAATAATAAAAATTCACATCTCTTCTGGTATTCCAATATTTTCTGTCATTAAGAGAGTTTCCAAACCCTCTCTTTAATTTTTGTAGTTCAAATGTCTTCTTAGTTCAAAAAGAATTAGTACGAAAAGATCATTTTAAGTACTGCTTTCATCAGTGAGCATTTTTCACATATAGTTCTACAGATACTGTTTTTCTAGGAGAACCCATTTCATCATAACTACACAGTATGCTTGAGTACACCCAGCTTCGGAAAATAGACTTCTGCTCCTCCCTTTACAAGCTCTGTGACCTTGAGCCAGTTTGTGCGGCCTCACTGTGCCTGTATCTGTGCATTTGTAGAATGCAAATAATAATAGCACCTACCACATTGGATTCTTGTTGTTGTTGTTTTAAAGATTTTATTTATTTATTTGAGAGAGAGCCGGGGGGAGGGGCAGAGGGAGAGAGAGAATCTTAAGCAGACTCTGTACTGAAGGCAGAGCCTGACATGGGGCTAGATCTCACAACCCTGAGATCGTGACCCTGAGCTGAAACCAAGAGTTGGACACTTAACCAATTGAATCACCCAGGCGCCCCACCACATTGGCTTGTTATGAGGACTACATGGAGGGATACAGGAGAAAAGTCTAGAACAATACCTGGCACAATCCAAGTATTCTAAAAAGTATTTTATCATGCTATTACTTTGAACCAATCACTGCCCTCAGTGAGAGGACAAGATATTTACTAAATTTGTCTACGGCCCTCAAGGAGCATTAGAAATGCTTTAGGGGAGGAGATCTCGGGTCATGGGTCAAGCAAGACCATCCTAAGGAACACTGTGTTTATTCTCTGCGTTTAATTTAGGAAAGGGGCCTAACCTTTCTATGCATTCATTTCCTTGTAAGCTTTGTAGAAACTACTTTTGAAAACCTTAATCCCAAATCATTTCCAGATTTCAGATATGTTTAGTCTTCAATAACTTCTCTTCCCAAATAGGACATCAGGACTTTTAACATTTTAGGCACATACCAGGGTCAACAAAAATAGCTTCTGTCTTGTCTCAGTGCCTTCTACTTTGAATATTTGTGTTACTAATGTGCTTTCTTGGTGCTCTGAACCAAAAGATCTCATTTTTATCTTAACCTTTTCATAGGTTGTCTTCAAAGAAATGTTGCCAAAACATCAATATTTTCTGCATTAGAAAACTGAAGAATTGTTTTCCACGTAATTCAGTAAAAATGTGGGTATAATTGAGGATGTCTTACTCAGCCAGCTAAGCTGTCATCAGGTGAGGTCACGGTGACCACTTGCAACAGGCTCCCTGTCCCTGCCCCCACATCCTGTCCTGCTATCCCTGCTTTCCCACCCTCTCTTCGGTCCCTTCCTAATTCTGCAGCGTGAGACACCTTTCACCCACAGGGGAGATGATTAGTGATGTGCTGCTGGGTACAATTATGAAAAGTGCAATTATTATTTACACAACTCCTGCTGAAACCAAGCCCATCATATCTCACTTGGTTTTGTTAATTGCCAAACTTTTCCTTTAACTCTCTCAACAGCATGGTACCTACTACTCAGTGTTCTTCATTGGAGAAACAAAAGTGTCTTAAAGAAGGTAACGAGATCTTTCCACTTTCTTCTACCTTCTACCATGTATTTAATCATTAAGGGCAAATAGGGATGGCATCTAAGGAGTCAGCAGTGGCTGCAGGGAAGCTGGCATGGCATTTGCCAAGCTGGGAGCCCATCTCCAGAGCCACACATATGTACCATTAGCCACAGTGGTGCATGATTCAGCTGAGTCCCACCACAACCCGGCTACTGCCTGATCTCCTTCGTAGCCCAGTCCAGGTACCCNCCATCTCCAGAGCCACACATATGTACCATTAGCCACAGTGGTGCATGATTCAGCTGAGTCCCACCACAACCCCGACTACTGCCTGATCTCCTTCGTAGCCCAGTCCAGGTACCCGTAGAAACATCAGTCCCAGAATCATGGAGTTATACAGGCTTGGAGTTGGGTCCCTCCAAACAAAAGTGACTCAATCAGTCGATTTTTACCTGTTTACATTTCCTGTTGGGGCTCTTCAGAGACTCAAGTTCAGCAGTGTACCCAGGGCTTTGTCTTATGGATGGCTCATGTTCATTTCCACATTTCTCTGCCACATTCCAGACTGTTTGTTCTTGTTTGATTCTCCTACTTAACGAAGTTTTTCTTTTACTATCTTACCAATATGGAGAACCATTTTTTTATTTTCTTTGAGTTCCTCATATTCTGGAGGCTAGAATTCACATCCCATTAACGCACCCTCCCTTAAGTAACAAGAGTAATCAATTACTGAGTTCTAAAGATTCCTCTCCTGTGGGTTTTTATCACATCTGTCTCCCTTTTTTAATCCCTCTGACACAATTCTAATAAAAACAACAAAAACCACAGTTTATAGAAAGTCTATTTGGCTTACATTTTCTCTAAATCCTTGCCACTACCATGCAATGAAGGGGTTAGTATCTCTCTTTGGCTCTATTTCACTTATTATNTTGAAGGGGTTATTATCTCTCTTTGGCTCTATTTCACTTATTATGATCTGATATATACCTATTTGCTTTATTTATATGTCTATTGGTTGCCTCAACCAACTGGAATGTAAGCTCCATGAGGACAGGGTATTTGTTTTGTTCATTGCTATACCACCAGTGCCTAGAACTGGTACCAGGTTGGCAAGGACCCATCATTTTAATTTAGAAAGTAGCACAGTATCTGGCATTTATGTATCACCCAGTAAATATTTGTTGAATTAATTAACAAATCAAGAATGACATACAAGACTCCTTTTCTACTTCTGTCTGCTTATATTTTATTTTTGACTTTTCATTACAGATTGGCCCATTCTGCTTTTATTTACTTACTTACTTACTTATTGAGAGAGAGAGAGTAGAGAGTATAGAGGGGCAGAGGGAAGGGAGAGAGGGAATCTTAAGTGACTCCACACCCAGTGTAGAGCCTGATGTGGGGCTCAATCTTACAACCCTGAGATCATAACTTGAGCCAAAATCAAGGGTCAGACACTTACTGGACTAAGCCACCCAGGCACCTCNCTTATTGAGAGAGAGAGAGAGAGAGTAGAGAGTATAGAGGGGCAGAGGGAAGGGAGAGAGGGAATCTTAAGTGACTCCACACCCAGTGTAGAGCCTGATGTGGGGCTCAATCTTACAACCCTGAGATCATAACTTGAGCCAAAATCAAGGGTCAGACACTTACTGGACTAAGCCACCCAGGCACCTCAAATTCTATNTTGAGAGAGAGAGAGTAGAGAGTATAGAGGGGCAGAGGGAAGGGAGAGAGGGAATCTTAAGTGACTCCACACCCAGTGTAGAGCCTGATGTGGGGCTCAATCTTACAACCCTGAGATCATAACTTGAGCCAAAATCAAGGGTCAGACACTTACTGGACTAAGCCACCCAGGCACCTCAAATTCTATGTATTGGAGCTTCTGCAGTTGTGGCAGCTGGTTAAGTGGTTTCTGCAGGGTTTTTGTCTTTGCATCTTCTGTTAGAGCTTAAAGTCCACTCATTAGGCAGCCATTCCCAGGGAGGGAAGATGGAGATAAAGGAGGGGAGAGCAAGAAGAAGTTGGAATCCATGAATATGATCGGGAATCCACAAGGAAAGACTAAAACCTGTGTCATTTCCTATTGCCCCTGACCTTGGTGGGGTAGGTATTTGCAGCAGCCAGGGCCTTTCTTCATGGAGTTAAAGGCACACGCCTGGCCCAGTGACGCTGAAGGAGGATCCTGAGGAAGGTGGAGTGCTCGCGGGCCTGATGGCTGCCTCACGTGAATGAGTCAGACATGTGTAAGTTACAGAGTGGCCCTCCCTATAGCTTACAAGGACCTCCCTTGTGGCCCACCCCATCTGGAAACATACAGAAAAAGGAACTCTGAGAAATGTTCAGCCTACCACACTGACACTTTACAAAGTTGCCTCTTGTATCTTCCACTTAATGCTCATGAGAGTTTTGAGTTGCATTTCCTATTTTGCCAGTGATTAACAACCCACCCTAATAAAGACTAGAAACTTGTGTTGTTCTTTTTTAAAGGTCTTAAGGTATTCCTGAATTCCTATGTCTTGCCCCTACTATGTCACTTAAATTTAATTGGATACTCTCACTTAAATTGACTTCTCTATTGGTTAGAATTGCATTTGTCTACAAATAACATTAAACCAAATAAACAAATAAAAATAATGTCTTAAACAAAATAAAGAAGTATTTTTTTCCACATAAAAAACACAGGAAGTCTAGAGCTGGTTTGTCTATGAACATCAGACACTCAGGCTTTCTGATCAAAAAGATAAGTTGTAGAGTNTAAACAAATAAAAATAATGTCTTAAACAAAATAAAGAAGTATTTTTTTTCATATGAAAAACACAGGAAGTCTAGAGCTGGTTTGTCTATGAACATCAGACACTCAGGCTTTCTGATCAAAAAGATAAGTTGTAGAGTCTTAAAGTTACTTCATGGTCCATTAAGGCTGCTAAATCTCCAGCCATTGCACCTACTTTCCAGGAAGAGATAAAAATTCAAAGAGCTTACCTCCCAGCTCCCTTGTGGTTTCTTGAAGATTTCCTGGAAATCCTGAAGAGCAACTTCCACTTACATCTCAGAGCTTCAAGAGGACCTGAGGATTGTAGCCGAGCTATGTACATTGCTCAGGGGGAAGTGAATATTGGGAAGGAAATAGCAACATCTGCCACAATTTCTAAGAAGAAATACTCCCTACACAAGTCATACTTACCTAGTTGAGATATTGCTTCTTTCCCTAGGAATGCAACAAGTATTGAATATGAAGTGGTCTTTAAAACAGTTAAATTTGTGGCAGGTGACTTCATTCAGCATTGTCCACAAACACTTTTGCAGATCTGCACTTACAATATGGGTCTTACAGAGAAAGTCTTCAAACTTTTAAGCTGAAGCAGTGGATATAATACAGAAACCCAAAGGTTGCCGTCAAAGCCATGAAATGNAGATTGTAGCCAAGCTATGTACATTGCTCATGGGGAAGTGAATATTGGGAGGGAAATAGCAACATCTGCCACAATTTCTAAGAAGAAATACTCCCTACACAAGTCATACTTACCTAGTTGAGATATTGCTTCTTTCCCTAGGAATGCAACAAGTATTGAATATGAAGTGGTCTTTAAAACAGTTAATTTTGTGGCAGGTGACTTCATTCAGCATTGTCCACAAACACTTTTGCAGATCTGCACTTACAATATGGGTCTTACAGAGAAAGTCTTCAAACTTTTAAGCTGAAGCAGTGGATATAATACAGAAACCCAAAGGTTGCCGTCAAAGCCATGAAATGTGAATTACTGTAAAAGGCATGCGGAGTGTTAGGAATGCTCAGTGGGACGCTGGGTGCACANCAAAGGTTGCCGTCAAAGCCATGGAATGTGAATTACTGTAAAAGGCATGCGGAGTGTTAGGAATGCTCAGTGGGACGCTGGGTGCACATCAGCAGGCAGTGATCGCCAGAAGAGCGGGAGGCTGATGCAGACAGGACTGTGGATGGGAGCCAGGCTGCACGTTGAGATCTCTGTGAAACCATCACGGTTTAAATCAGCTTGTGGAGGCTGCAAGGGTCAACCACACAGGGGCTCATTAGTTTACCGGAGGGCCTTTTCCCAGCTGAGGGAAGGAAGGGGTCCTGAGAAGAAACACTTGATAAGGATTCAGAGGACCTGCAGATGTGAAGGAAGCAATGCAGAATTTACTCTGGACAGAGATTAGTGTCTGTTTAATATCATAGCACGTGAGCCTGAGCTACCCACAATTCCTTGCAGGTATTACTTTAAAGGTAGCTATTCATTCACCTGATTGTACTGTCATCAAAACGCTTTCCTGTCTGTATCATTAAGAGTGTTATGCCAGGCAAACAAACTTTCTTTGTTTGTACTGCCTTCCCACTTAGCATTAAAAAAAAAAGAAGTTGGTTTATCAAAATTTGCTTGTCACTTAGCCCTGTTGATTTTATTTATGAAATCCGACTGCACTCTAATGAGACTAATATCTTACAAATGCAGTGGCATTTATGCATCCTAGTGAATGCCAATTACTTCAAAGAGTCATGGGGAAAGAAAGCACAGTTACAGTGGCTGCTAGAGTGGCAAATATTTTGGGAGCTCCCGTTTTAGAATTCAATGGACAGTGTGGCATTTTGGGGATGGGTGGCACTCTCATGTATGCTTCCTGTTTTCCATCCTGCTTGGGTAAAAGAGGACCGGAAGAATGGGTCTGTTCCAATGGCCGGCACTGCAGAGGCCCAGAGCATATGGTTAAGAGCACGGGCCCCAGGGACAGAGCGCCCAAGTTCAGATCCCCATGAGCTGGGCAACTCGAGGTGAGTTTCTTACCGCCTTTTTGCCTCAGTTTTCTCACCCGCAAAGTGGGGAGACTAAAGATTGTCCTACATCAAAGGGTCTGGGGAAGACCTGAGGCTTCAGGTCAGGTTCAAGTTATTTTAGCTGCGAGGATAAGGTCCCTGGGAACAACCAGAAAAGGAATATGGTATTGCTGAACAAAGAAGTATGAACATTAAACTTCTATTTTTTCTTCAACAAAATATCCTTAAGCAATTAAGTTAAATATGAACAACCAAGTACCTGCTGTTTAAAAATAAATAAATAAAAATGGAGCACTTTTTATAATTAATGTCTTAAATCTTTTAAAAACAACAGATTCTCAATAATGTAAAGAAAGAGCAGAACAAGGTGTTTCTAAATTAGCAGCCCTGTTTTGAAGGCCAATTAAAAGTTACTGAGAAATGAAAGAGCAGTCTCTAGTTCCTCATTTAGCTTGCCTTCAAGAGTGTGCAGTCTGAGCTCTAGGCTCTGGAATGATTTTACTGCCTCCCCTCAGTAATCTATGTACCTGGAGTTGTGTCAGCCTGACAGGTCCAATTTAGTTTGAGGGAACACATTGGAAAAGTAGAATCAGTTATTGGTTAGTTCTAAAGATCTTCAAATTGCTTAATTACAGTCTTTACTGAATTTATCAAATCTATTTTTGTTCGTCACTAGGAGCTGAGTGGTTATAACCGCACACAAAAACGGGACTTCCATCTGTGTAGTTAGAAGGCCCTAGTGCAGACAGACCCAGTGGACGCCATGACTCGCTCAGAGCGCAGGACAGCAGACCAGTCAAGCACGCCAGCCGGCACTGAGCGGGTCTTGCTGTGAGACTATTCACATGCTCTAGAAATCTTAATGTGCATTTGGGGTTTTGCATGAGTATGTAAATTCAGACGTGTGGATGACTATGTAAGCAATAGTTTTGACCAATGGTGTGTTTCTTTTTTCCCAGATAGACCCAGGTTTGAAGAAGTCATATGGGTCCTTGATTGTGTGTATAGGTATACTTTGCAACTCATGACCATAAGTAGAATATTCTAGTTCTTGGCCATGGCTGTCTCCTTCATTCATCTTCAAAAGGATGAATTTGTTTTCAGGCCATGTATCCCTATTTATGTAACCTGTATAGGCTTTCTTTCTGGTCGTGAGCATTGTACAAGCAGTACCTGAAAGTAATTTATACAATGAGCTTGAATCAGATGGAAGGGAAACCTTTATTAATGCACAAAACAGAATTCTTTCAAATCAAGATGAAAGACTGTTTTCAGAGTACACATTTGCAATGGATTTCAACTATCACTCTTCCTCCTTTCCTATTATTTGCTCCCCCCCCATTTCAAAGTGATAATCTGATGCTTTGAGAAAGTTTCCTTTAAAAACATTTTAAGATGCTCATTATGAACTCACTGTAAGCAGTTCAAAGGAAAATCTCTAGGACTCCTGTAAGTTTCAGGAGATGTGAAGAACACTGTTGTGTCTGGCATATTATATTTTGACCTTCAGAACACCGACAGGAATGTCAGTAGGAGGCAGCAGACATATATGAGTGTTACATGGGTGTATAAAAAGATAAACATCGTTTTCCCAAATGAGTTTTACTGGACTTGGGCATGAAATACACACACACACACACACAAACACACACACACACAGGGCAGGGGAGGGGGGAGAAGAGGGAATTCCATGGTCAAATACATTGGGGAAATGCTACATACTCTGTCCCTTCATAGGGATACACTTTCTTATCTTAAAAGGTATGAAATGCTCTGTAGAGAAGAAATATGTTGGATTTTTAAAAAGATTTTTATTTATTTATTTGACAGAGAGACAGCCAGAGAGAGAGGGAACACAGGAAGGGGGAGCCTGATGTGGGGCTCAGTCCCAGGACTCTGGGATCACGCTCTGAGCTGAAGGCAAGCAGACCCTTAACGACAGCCACCCAGGTGCCCCGGTANCTGCAGATGTGAAGGAAGCAATGCAGAATTTACTCTGGACAGAGATTAGTGTCTGTTTAATATCATAGCACGTGAGCCTGAGCTACCCACAATTCCTTGCAGGTATTACTTTAAAGGTAGCTATTCATTCACCTGATTGTACTGTCATCAAAACGCTTTCCTGTCTGTATCATTAAGAGTGTTATGCCAGGCAAACAAACTTTCTTTGTTTGTACTGCCTTCCCACTTAGCATTAAAAAAAAAAGAAGTTGGTTTATCAAAATTTGCTTGTCACTTAGCCCTGTTGATTTTATTTATGAAATCCGACTGCACTCTAATGAGACTAATATCTTACAAATGCAGTGGCATTTATGCATCCTAGTGAATGCCAATTACTTCAAAGAGTCATGGGGAAAGAAAGCACAGTTACAGTGGCTGCTAGAGTGGCAAATATTTTGGGAGCTCCCGTTTTAGAATTCAATGGACAGTGTGGCATTTTGGGGATGGGTGGCACTCTCATGTATGCTTCCTGTTTTCCATCCTGCTTGGGTAAAAGAGGACCGGAAGAATGGGTCTGTTCCAATGGCCGGCACTGCAGAGGCCCAGAGCATATGGTTAAGAGCACGGGCTCCAGGGACAGAGCGCCCAAGTTCAGATCCCCATGAGCTGGGCAACTCGAGGTGAGTTTCTTACCACCTTTTTGCCTCAGTTTTCTCACCCGCAAAGTGGGGAGACTAAAGATAGTCCTACATCAAAGGGTCTGGGGAAGACCTGAGGCTTCAGGTCAGGTTCAAGTTATTTTAGCTGCGAGGATAAGGTCCCTGGGAACAACCAGAAAAGGAATATGGTATTGCTGAACAAAGAAGTATGAACATTAAACTTCTATTTTTTCTTCAACAAAATATCCTTAAGCAATTAAGTTAAATATGAACAACCAAGTACCTGCTGTTTAAAAATAAATAAATAAAAATGGAGCACTTTTTATAATTAATGTCTTAAATCTTTTAAAAACAACAGATTCTCAATAATGTAAGTAAAGAGCAGAACAAGGTGTTTCTAAATTAGCAGCCCTGTTTTGAAGGCCAATTAAAAGTTACTGAGAAATGAAAGAGCAGTCTCTAGTTCCTCATTTAGCTTGCCTTCAAGAGTGTGCAGTCTGAGCTCTAGGCTCTGGAATGATTTTACTGCCTCCCCTCAGTAATCTATGTACCTGGAGTTGTGTCAGCCTGACAGGTCCAATTTAGTTTGAGGGAACACATTGGAAAAGTAGAATCAGTTATTGGTTAGTTCTAAAGATCTTCAAATTGCTTAATTACAGTCTTTACTGAATTTATCAAATCTATTTTTGTTCGTCACTAGGAGCTGAGTGGTTATAACCGCACACAAAAACGGGACTTCCATCTGTGTAGTTAGAAGGCCCTAGTGCAGACAGACCCAGTGGACGCCATGACTCGCTCAGAGCGCAGGACAGCAGACCAGTCAAGCACGCCAGCCGGCACGGAGCGGGTCTTGCTGTGAGACTATTCACATGCTCTAGAAATCTTAATGTGCATTTGGGGTTTTGCATGAGTATGTAAATTCAGACGTGTGGATGACTATGTAAGCAATAGTTTTGACCAATGGTGTGTTTCTTTTTTCCCAGATAGACCCAGGTTTGAAGAAGTCATATGGGTCCTTGATTGTGTGTATAGGTATACTTTGCAACTCATGACCATAAGTAGAATATTCTAGTTCTTGTCCATGGCTGTCTCCTTCATTCATCTTCAAAAGGATGAATTTGTTTTCAGGCCATGTATCCCTATTTATGTAACCTGTATAGGCTTTCTTTCTGGTCGTGAGCATTGTACAAGCAGTACCTGAAAGTAATTTATACAATGAGCTTGAATCAGATGGAAGGGAAACCTTTATTAATGCACAAAACAGAATTCTTTCAAATCAAGATGAAAGACTGTTTTCAGAGTACACATTTGCAATGGATTTCAACTATCACTCTTCCTCCTTTCCTATTATTTGCTCCCCCCCCATTTCAAAGTGATAATCTGATGCTTTGAGAAAGTTTCCTTTAAAAACATTTTAAGATGCTCATTATGAACTCACTGTAAGCAGTTCAAAGGAAAATCTCTAGGACTCCTGTAAGTTTCAGGAGATGTGAAGAACACTGTTGTGTCTGGCATATTATATTTTGACCTTCAGAACACCGACAGGAATGTCAGTAGGAGGCAGCAGACATATATGAGTGTTACATGGGTGTATAAAAAGATAAACATCGTTTTCCCAAATGAGTTTTACTGGACTTGGGCATGAAATACACACACACACACACACAAACACACACACACACAGGGCAGGGGAGGGGGGAGAAGAGGGAATTCCATGGTCAAATACATTGGGGAAATGCTACATACTCTGTCCCTTCATAGGGATACACTTTCTTATCTTAAAAGGTATGAAATGCTCTGTAGAGAAGAAATATGTTGGATTTTTAAAAAGATTTTTATTTATTTATTTGACAGAGAGACAGCCAGAGAGAGAGGGAACACAGGAAGGGGGAGCCTGATGTGGGGCTCAGTCCCAGGACTCTGGGATCACGCTCTGAGCTGAAGGCAAGCAGACCCTTAACGACAGCCACCCAGGTGCCCCGGTACTGAAGAAATATGTTTAACCTAGCATTTCTCTATGTGTTTGAACCACAGAATCCTTATCACTTGGGATTAGCAGGACGTGAGTTTTCAGGGAAACACTTTGGGAACCATTCTCTCAATAGTCACCAGTTAAGGCCTCTATTAACGATTAGCCAATGCATTCATTTTTAAATAATTCTCCTGAAAATTTTTAATCATATTTTTCCTGTGAGCTAAATTATTTTATCTCTATAACAGTCATTCGTGTTATTTGAACCTCTATATGTTTAGAACACTGGAATGTTGAAGTTTTGTCTGTAGAAGCCAGGAGATGAAGCCTTATTTAAATCAAGAGATAATTACTTTTCTAACCTGAATATTAGTTTGGCAATGGTCTTGGCCTCTGCCACTCCCAGCTAATAATTACAGTGGTTTCCACATGCCTCCCATGTGCCCATTGTGGAGTGAAATAATATTTCCCAGGAAACGGACAGTTAGGTAAGATCAGCCCCATTTCATGAAGAAGAAAATGGAGCTCCTCGGATGCTGAGGAAGAGCAGGGAGGAAGCCCAAACCCAGGTCTATTGGGCTCCATTGGTCCCCTCCGGAGCACGCTGCCTCTCCTCACTGTGAGCTTACCCTTCTCCCTGAGGGCTGTTACCTTACACTAAACACCACCGCCTGTGCACACCTGTGTCGTCACCGTCATCACACCGTGTTGCAATCAATGGCTTACTCGTTCCCTTCCTCACCAGTCTGTGAAGTCTGTCTCAAAACACCCAGAATTTACCATAGGACCTTGGCAAATTACAAATATAATAATAGCTAGCACTGATTAGGTAGTTACTTTGTGTCAGGACTTGATTTAGATGCTTTAAATGTATTAACTCATTTTCTCAAGCACTGTTAGGATCTTTGTGTTACAGATGAGAAACCTGAGGCTCAGAGATGGGAAGCAACATGCTGCAGGAAACACCTAGTAAATGAAAGGGGTCCAGGTCTGAGCACAGTAGGGACTAATGAACTCCCTGCTGAATAATAAATGAATAAAGAAAAAGCTATAGCATCTTTTGAATTCTTATTCTGTGTGAGGCACCATACTAAAAGCTTTATATGAACTATGTCTTCTATTCCTTACAATTCTGCAATTCTTTTATAAGGTAGGTGATTATTAGGCCCCCTATTTTTTTTTTTTTTACAGAGAAAGAAATTGAGCAGAGAGAGCTTAAAAAACTTATTCGAAATGACAAAGACTAATAAGTGATGGGACCGGGATTAGAACTGACTCCAGAACCAAGGTTTTATGAACGAATAATTAAGTTCTTAAACACTGCGCTAATTACAATGAAACTCAGTAGAGAGAATCACATGCCTAAAACTTTTTCGTTTTTAAGAAGCAATAAAAAGTGTTGTCAGTGGCCTCCATTATGAAATTCTTCAAAATGACACCTGGCTTTCCCCACATGAGAGAGAATATTTGGCTACAGCATTCCGTCTTGTGGCTTGCATGTTTAAAACAAAATTAATTGAGATTCTGATTTGGCCTCTCTTAGGAAAAAGATTTGAAAGACTTGAAACCAGTTATTGAAAAAGAAAGCAAATCGTCAGGAGGATAGCCTCTAGATATTTCCAAAATTCATCCACATAAACATACCTATTCTATATCCTTTATGCTCCCCCTCAAATATTCCTCAGCTCTAAGCCTCCCTAAGGGACGAGGAACCAGAAATCAATGGAAACAGCTAAGTGAGGAGAGAAAACAAGTATCATTAGAAAGCCTTTGTATGTTCCTATACAAGTCTTGCAGGGCAGTTGTTGGTTACCCAATAGCTGCGTAATGTTCAGCAAAAACTTGCCTCTCTGGATTTATGAAGTATAAAAAACAGCCATCATAAGATCTGAAAATGATGAGACCAGTCCTGAAATCACCGTGTCAACATTTAGAAAGCGCAGTGGAAGGGAAATAAAAATGATGAAATTATGGGTGACAGAAGGTGCCGGCTCGCCGCATACAAGCAAGCCTTTTCCATAGAGAAACAGTCATCGGAAGTGGGCTGGAGGTGGCCAGGAGGTGGTGTCAAGAGGCAGGCAGCCAGGGCAGGTGGACCAAAGGAGGCCTCTAATACTTGTAAGTCCTGAAGAAAGGCAGAATGGTCACACTGTCTTTCTAAGTCACCTGGTTCTTTGGTGACATCAAATCTGGCTGCTTCAGTCCAGTCCCAAGGATGACTGAACTGTTCCCACAGCGCCCTGAGCCCCTCTGCGAGATGATAATGACTCCTACCAGCCAGCACTTCTTATGTTAAAAACACTCTTTTATCTGTCCTCTTTCTGATTTTTGTTGTTGTTTATTTATTTATTTATTTATTTGGCTTAAGGGACATTTATTGTCTCGTGGTTCTGGCGGCTGGAAGCGTGAAATCAACGTGTTGATGGATTGGTTTCTTCTGGTTTGTTTCTTTCCTTTATTCAAACCTTAAAAAACTCCATGAGTAGGTACCATGACCAACTTAGCTCTACACATGAATAGACCAAATCATGGAGAAACCAACTGTCCAAGGAAAAGCAGGTAAAAAGGAAGAGCCCAGAGTTCAAAGAGAGACGATCTCACCCAAGAGTCCTTCTTCACATTTAAAGGGTTGGGTAAAAAAAAATCAAAAAAAGAAGAGTATTGTTGAAAATCACAAGAGATTCAAATGTCATTGTTCACCAACAAAGTTTGGCTGGAACCTTTATGTATCACCTAGGACTGCTTTTGTGCTACCACGGCAGAAGAGAGCGGTTACAACAGAGGTGGTGTGGTCTGAAAAGCCAAAAATATTTATTCTCTCGCTCAGTACAGAGAAAGTTTCCCACTCAAAAACAGAAGAACAAACAAAAACAAATGCTTAAAAAAGGTTCCCAGTGCTGGTCTATGCGATGCTGGCCAGGGCTGAGAAGGATTCTCCAGGTTTGCTGCTCCCCGGTGATGATCTGTCCCACTGCGGTCCCGGCATATCTCCCGGTCCACCTACCCCCATCTGTTCATTCTCCTATCTTTGCTCCTGTGTGTGAATGTGACAACACAGGGCCAAATTTCTGACTGACCACCAACAGGCTAGCTTATTGGGTCTTAAAATGGATGGATGGAACTATAAGCCTAGTCCACCAGCAACACCAGACGACGGCATTCTACAAAATGGAAGTAGACACACAACCAAGTTTCCAAAGTACAGGTACTGTGATTTTAATAAATATTGGGCCCAATGTTCAGGTGAGTGGGGAAAGAAACATTTAAAATCTCTTTTTAAGCAGAATCAGACCTAGAAATAGAACAAACTGATGGTTGCCAGAGAACAGGGGCGTGGGGGGATGGGCAAAATGGGTGAAGGGGAGTGGGAGCTACAGGCCTCCAGTCAGGGAGTGAGTCAGTCATGGGGATGACAGGTCCAGCACAGGGAACATGGTCGATGATATCGTAACCTCGCTGCATTGGACAGATGGCAGCTGCACTGGTGGCGAGCACAGCATAACTGAGTTGCTGAATCACTGTGCGGTACGCCTGAAAATAATGTACCATTGTGTGTCGACTATACTTAAAAAAATAAAATAATAAAGTAAAATAAAGCCTTTTTTTTTTAAGCTAGATTGCTTCCATCAAAGAACAGGTTAAACTGTTGCCCCTTCAGCTGAGCTGGTCACTCTGCAGTTCTCACCTGAGAACAGGAAACCGCCAGCCAGGCGCTCGCTCTGGCCAAGGACACCTACGTGCGGAGAACAGCCGTCCAAGAGGAAGTGGCAAAGGTAATTGGGAAAGTAGTGCTTCAGCTTCCCTGATTACTGGATTTCAATTATTTTAATAAATGAAATCCACGTTTAATTTAAACATTAGTTGGATAAAAATTTCACCTGAATACTTCATGCCTGGCTTTGCCCGCTCAGGAATCACTATAGCAACAGCTCAGGAGAAGGATTTGGCATTTCCTTCTCCACGGTTAAGGGAGTGACCCATGAGAGAGATGAACTTACAACGTAACAACCATAAAGTATGCATCATTAGACCAGTAGAGCTCTGGGTTTCTCTTGCATTAATACGCATTCCGTAAGAACAAAAAGCAGGACAGTAAATAACATTATTAACTCCAAAGAGGAGATCTAACCCTGTGTTCTGCGGAGGACTTATCTGCATATGTACAGTGGGTTTAAAGGTCCCCAGAGCTGAGTCTTTGACATCATGTGGGTTTTTCTGCTCCGTCCCCTTATGCAGCTCTCAGCCTCCGCAGACCCTGTAAGCCGATGGCATTAAGTCCATGACGCAGAGGAGCTTTGGGCCTTTTCCACCCGGAGGTAAACCAACGCACAAGAGCCAAATAGAGCAGCCCGTCTGCTGCCGGTAGAAGCAGGCAGTGCGGTTTTCGAGACGGGATGAAATTCCAGAGGCACAACCAGAGGGGTTCAACTTCCCCGGCTCGGTGCAGAAGGCAGCTTGGTTCAACTTCAGAGAGGAAACTGACTTCTTCTCTTTTGGTTCCCGTGAGATGATGGGGCAAAGGAAATTCGATAGTAGCACTCAGCTACCTGAACCGTAAGCATCTCTTGGTTCTCAAGAAAAGCCTAAAATACGCTCAAAATCAGACATCTAAAACCAGAACACATCAATTATTCCAACACCCTTAATTTTTTGAAGATTTTATTATTTATTTATTTATTTATTTGAGAGAGAAAGAGAGAGCAAGAGGGAGAGGGAGAGGGAGAGAGAATCTGAAGCAGACTCCCCACTGAGCAGGGAGCCTGACTCCGGGCTTGATCCCACCTCCGTGAGATCACGATCTGAGCCAAAACCAACAGTAGGGGGCTTAACTGACTGAGCCACCCAGGCGCCCTCCTACACCCTTATTTTATAGACCAGGAAACCGAGGCTCAGAGAACTGAAGCAAATTGCCAAGGGTCATCCAGCTGATTTATGGGATACTCAAATCCTTTAAGGGACACTCAAGGCTTTCATTGCCTCCTTGTTCTTCCAAGCATGGACTGATTCTTTTTAAACATGGCACTGGATCACTACACAGTATATTGAACTCTGGGTTGCAAAAGCTCATGTTGCTTGTTGAAACATGTTGTTAAAAGCATGTGTCTAGAATGAGGAGAAAATATTCTCAGGGCGTGTTGTGCCCTGGAGAGGTGGTGAACGCTTGCCATCGTCTAATTGACACAAGCGAGAGACTCTAAAGTTGCTGCCTTCAGCATCACTCTTGAAAGGCAGACAATCCATCCACAGAAAGTGTTTTGATCTTTGAAGTACACTCACCCCACAGGTAAGGCAGTTCAACCAGAACTTATCAGGGACAGGCATAATATTGTGGAAACTAGCTGCACTGGTATTCAGTTACACATACTCAATAGAGCCAGGAGAATGCCACTATCTTGCTAAGGTCTGGCATTTCTTCAGTTATTAGGATGTTGTAGAAAAATAGAAACTGTTTGTCTCCAAAGACAGCCTCGTGGTAGTGAGTCAGGTGAAACTACCCCTCATTCTATAGACATGATTCACCCTCACTCCTCTGCTTTATTACACACCTCCAGCCCAAGACCGCCCCCCCCCCACCATTCTACTCTCAAGAATCAGGACAGGGATTAGTTCCTCCTGGAGCTTTTTGGATCCTCTAGGCCAAGCTGGTGGCCACTGTTAGTGCAACTCAAGAGCTCACTGCTTTCTTCACATTCTCTCCTTGAACTTACCAGGTAATATTGTAACTCATATTTTGTGTTTGTCTCTCCCACTGGACCCTGAGCTACTTGAAAACAAGGGACCTTATTTTATTATCTTTGCTCCCCACAGTACTTGGAATAGGTTGGTGCACAGTAAACGTTTATTTTCTGAAATAATGTTTCGTGAATGATATCAACTGAATTTTTTATGACGTGCACATTTTACTAGTTCATCCTTTTCTGTCACTGAAAGCATGCCCTTGAAGACTTGGACATCTTACTCGTTTGCATACACTTTCCTTCCTCTTTCATTCTTATGTTGATTAAATCATCTGGCTAAAACTCAGAAGTCCCATGAACATTAATTTGATTTTCAAGCCGGTGAAGTTCTGCAAAGGCAGGGCAGGTGCCTAGGGCTGTTGGGAGGTGGCTGCTGAGCGTCTCTTCATCATGGTGGCTTCCAAACTCTTTGGGGCCAGACCCACAGTAAGATGTGCTTTTTATATTATACTCATATACCTCATAGCTTCTAGAGCCAGATTTCCAGGTCTGCCCCCTGGCTCTGGAATATATCAGCTCTGTCCTTATAAAGTTGTTTAACCCCTTGTTTTCCTTCTCTGCAAATGGAGTTGATAATAAGATCTATCTAATAGCATTGTTATGAAAATTAACTGAGTAGATGTCAAGTTCTTACCATCCAATATATAATGTTCTTATATCAGCCATTATGTTATTACTTATATGAATAAGAAGTTTATGAAATAATACACATATTCTCTGCAATCTGAAAAAAATTTTTTCATGAAACTTTGAATTGATTTCACAACCAAATACTGGGTCTCAACGGCAGTTTGAAAATAGCAGTGCTTAGCAATTTCATTTCTTTTTAGATGTTCATTTGCTAGAGTTTGGTAAGCGCCAATTGATTTTAAAAATCCCTCGAAAACAGGCAGAGGAACCGTAAAGCTTCTGTCAAAAGGCGTCATAAGAATGGACACTTGAGCCTCCCTGACTTGTTTCAAAAATTTGTTTCGCACAAAATGACCTAAATTATCCATTCCTTTCATCATTACTAGATTCGAATCCTGTCTTTTCTCTGTCATTGCTCTGCAGTATAGAGAAGCATTCAGCTTCGCAGCTGGCCCTGCCCCTTCCACAAACCAATAAGCAGTGAGAGGGGTGAAACTTCGGAAGCTCATGCCTCAAAAGTCAGCAGAACTAGAAGACAGCCTTTCACTTCTACTTTAAGTATAGGATCTGTTAACGTCTACTTGGTACACTCTTTGTGTGGGCACAGTTCTAATACTTTTAACTCATATTATTTCATGTAATCCATCAAAAGAACACAGGACCCTATGAGAGAGCTACTACTGTTATCCCTACTTGACAAAGGAAAATAGTGAGATGCAGGAAAGTTCAAGGATTTGCCAAAGTCACACAGACAGTGAGCGGCGACTGAAGACCAGTCGGTCTGAGTCAAGAACCCTGGGCTTAGCACGTGCCTTTGCAACAGGGCTCCACGGTCAAGGGTGGGGGAGCCAGCCACTGCATGTGCCGGAGTAGCATTCACTGTGGGACAGACCACGCACCTGCTGCTCTCCCACTGAGAATTTTCTATGCTTCCATCTCTATTCCCCAGGTGGTTGGCCAGGGGCTATTTTCTAACTGTTTATTGCTTGTTGTGTTGTGTTTTGTTTTTTTGCTCCTGGCCCTGAGTCCTGTTGATCTTCTCCCTGGTCTTTGAAATTGCTCCATACCTTTTCACATGGAATTAGTCTCTCCTAACACTGTACATCTTTAAAAATGTGTACACACCTCAATTATTGCAGCCAACACACTGCAAAATAATTAGCGGTTTGTGGAAGTCACCCCTGCCAGCCTGGGAGCTGTTCTGTGCTTTTCGTATTTACATTCTATCTATAGCATCTGGCACAGAGCCTGTCAAACAGTTGGCGCGTACTAAGTACGCATTTAACAAGCATGAATGGAGGAGCAGGTGGACGGACAAAGGACCGTTTCGTCCTGAAGGTGAGAAATAGCTCGTGGCGTCATCTCCCGCCTCATCCAGCACACTGCTCCCCTGCTGTCCTTCCTTGCAGAGGTTTTCCCCACAGGCTGGAAAGTTTAAGAAAAGATAGAATAAAATATTTCACAAACATCTTGCCTTAGGAGAGATTATGATGACATTTCACCAACTGAAAATTTGTTCCACGTTAATGCCTCTTTTTTATTTTTATTTTTTTGTTTTTTAATCATTTCTGATATTAGAGTGGTCTTTGATTCTCAAAGATGCTATACTTCTGATTTTGGCAGATCTTTCTTAACTCCTTCAAACAATCTCCATTCCTGTCATCTTCAGCCCCAGACTCCCACTCCACCCACCTTCCTGTGGCTCAGAGTCACCATGGGACTGTCACAAAACTTTTCCTCGTGGAGACGTGGTCCCTCTGCCCTTCAGTGCTAGGATGATCTTGTCGGTAACACCAAATATCCAACTGGAACTAAAAACCTGATAATTAAGTTACCTGATCATTGAATAATTATTATATACAACTTCAATAATCTCTACTCTTCTTAGAATACTCTTTAAGCCAACAATTCCTAACAATGAAAACAAATCACTTTTTCAAAGTTTTCTATATCACAATCCTAATTTCAAAGGCACCAGTAAAAAACAAAGCAATGAAAAGAACATAGCATATGAATGAAAGACAGCAAAATCCATGATTAAAGAGTAACTTTATGTTCATAAAAAAAAGGCATCAGTAAGAATTTCAATTCCACAAATTCCCTAACTTGCTATGAACATAATTATGATGAATGAACAAATGCTTGCATTTCTGTTGATTAGTTAATAAAATTACTGAGGCATAAAAACATTCAATGTTATGTTTTACATTAACTCAGTTTTAAAGAATAAAAATGATATGGCACTAGGATCTCCACAGAGACACAACTTAGTCAAACCACTAAAAAACTCCGGTGGATGCAGCAAGACACACTTTATAGCTTAGATATTATAAAGGTGCTATGTGGTGTTTAATCAATTTTAATAATGCTAGTTTTATATTCTACAAGCACATTGTGTTTACAGGGCAGTAGATACACTAACTTTTACTCTGTGCCAAGGGCTGGACGCAGTATTTGATGTATTATGTCATTTACTCAATCACATCTATTCTATGAATTGTATTTTAAGTCAATAATTTTAGAAAATTAACTCACTCATTTATACGCCAATTTGTGTTGTACACAAACCACCTTCTCTGTGGACTCTGTATGTTCTGTGTGCTTCACACTGGCGGGCACACAAGTGCATAAAACAGAGTTCACCCTTAACATGCATGGTTACTTTTTGCTTTGAATTTTTTCATCTAGCCATTATGTAGGCTTGTATGAAAACAAAATATTATGTAGCTTTGTAAGAAAATGGTGCCATCGTTTTGGAAAACATTTTGGCAGTTTCTTAAAAAACATAGACATATACTAAATTTATGTCCCAACAATTTCACTCTTGGGGAATTTGGTTACTCTTATCCAAGAGAAATGATAAAATATGTCCACAAACATTGTCTTTGCATGGATATTAATAAAAGTTTCATTCATAGTAATTCAAACCTAAAAACAATCAAATTGTCCACAAATAAGGGACTGTATAAGCAAAATATGATATCTCCATATATCCATACAATGAAATAAGATGCATCAATAAAAGGGAAAAAACTACTCATTCATGCAACAAATGGCTATTTATAAAAAAAAAATTACACTGATTCAAAGGAGCCAGACACAAAAGAGTACATTTTGTATAATTTCACTTACATGAAATTCTTTAAAAGATAAATATAACTTCGACAGAAAGCTGAGCAACATTTGCCTGAATACAGATTTATTCAGGGGATACAGAACTGGCTGAGAAAAAACATAGGGAACATTTTAGGATGATGGAAGTTTTCTGTATCTTAACTGTGGTGATATTTGTTAAAATTCATCAAACTGTACACTTAAAGTGATTTCTGTTTATTTCATCTAAACTGTACCTCAATAAAATTGACTTTTGATATGTACTCATCTGGGAAGCAGTGTTTTGTGTCTGCATTTGTGTGTATGACATCATAAAGAGATAAGAACAGAGGAGGAACCGAAGGTCAAATAGTAAGTTGATAGATTTAGTAGGCAGAAGAAAATTTTATTGGGAGGGTCCTACACAACTATTCATGTAAGGATCTACACTTGGAATCGAGATCCCTAGCAGCCAGAATAAAGAAACACATGATCAGCTACCAGATGGAATTTTATAATAACTTAATTGCAGTACATTTTTGAATTATACAAATGTTTAAAAATGGTGTTTCATAAAACATGCAATAAATCAAGATTAAACACAAGCTCAGAGGTTAGATGTTTTGATTAAAATTCTTACTCTTAAACCTTTCGTTTAGGTCATGCTTCCAAGTGACACTTTGGGGAAACCTAAAAAGGGTATTAAAGCTCTTCCTAACCATGCTTCGCCTGACCAGATTACAAATGGTACAGATTACAGAGAAGAAGGAGCTACGTATATGTGTTTAGACTTTTCATTTTTAGATATTTTAAGGTTGAGTTCTACTGTGCTTTGTTTTTAAATCTAAGGTCTTATTTTCTCCCCAAATGTGAACATTAGGTAATATAAAAGTATATAATGATGGAGAAACAAAAAGGAAGAGCAGTTTGTGCCCAAAAGACCCATTATCAATTCAACCTACTTTATCATTTAGGGCACAAAGATTCCATGCCTTTTCCAATTAGCACAAACACGACTTCATAAACCCATTACATAAAGTATTTTCTTTCGTTGATCAAAAGCCAACAATTTTCTCTAGCTAATATTTAAATTTCAGCGAAAATGGATTTTGACATTTTTCTGTAGTTTGCCAAATGCCTTCTCCTACTCCAGGCTCTAGGCTGAAGCTTATACCTGCACAGAGGAAAACAGAGGATTCTTAGTTCAGTATTTAGGTTGACACAGCATGAAATCCTGTATTGACTTTGTTTTCTACTTCCAGAACCCAGACCTTATTCTCAGTTCCAGTGAGTAAGTCTTTGCCTGGGTTTTGTGTTGAGTCTTAACTTCATAGACCGTACCAGGTTCGGCACTTCTTAACCTAGAAACCTGCATAGTTCCACAGCTTCCTTCAGCAACCCGAGTCCTATGTTCTGTTGCCAAAATATTCTGATGCTGTCACCTTTCTGAATCATTACACATTCTTTGCATCCAATTTTTTCATCCTCCAACAGCCTGGACCACCAAGGACTGCCAAGCTTTCATTCACAGAGACCAACGTCTGTCCGTCTAGCTCAGTGATTCTTGACCACTGTTTAATCAGCCAAGCTTAGGCTTTGCTTCTTGACTGTTTAAATAAGAATATCTGGGAGAGAGACCTAAGTATCTGTATCTTTAAAAGCCCTCCGGATGGTTCTGAAATTCAGACAGGGAAGAGAAGCCTGAGAATGGGGTGAAGCAAGAGAGAGTGCAAAATTTAACTGGGCTCCAAGAAAACAGGAATCAAGAAAAAACTTTACTGTATTATTTTTAAAAATCAAAATAAGGGGCTCCTGGGTGACTCAGTCACTTAAGCATCCTACTCTTGATTTCGGCTCAGGTCAGGATCATGGAGTCATGAGATTGAGCCCCCTGTAGGCTCCGGGGCCCCAGGCTCCATGCAGAGTCTGCTTGTCCCTCTCCCTCTGCTCCTCCTCCTGCTGGCACTCTCTCTCTCTCGTTCAAATAGATAGATAAATAAATAAACAAACAAAATCATTTTAAAAAGGAATGCAAAGTAATCCAAAATAAGGAAAATATCAAAAATTTAAAATTTAAAAAAAGGCTCAGTACTTGGAGCCTGAGGTAGAAGGGAAAAACTCATAATATTGATAATGTCTTTATTTAAAATTTTTGGTATGTTATTCATCACAGACTTGTTTGCATGTATACTAATTCAAAAAACAGTCCGTGAAAATATTGATTGTATTAATTATTGAGGTTTTGGATACTCCTTGAAATGTTGTCTTCTCCTCACTCTGGTCTGGGTCCTACAAACCACTGACCTCGGCAGATGCTCTGCATTACCTCTGACCCTCGTTTCAATTGACTGTAGTGAGCACAGATATTCTCTTTCCCAACAATTTGCCACCTGCCAAGCCAAGCTCCAGTTATGAAAATATAAGATAGAGAAATACATATATAATATATATAGTATGTAATATATATATATAATATACACTATACATTATATATATATATATATATATATACACACATATATATGTTATATATGAAGAACAAGTCAATTGCTTTTGTCCAAATTTCCAATCTCTTTCTCAAGCCTGAGTCTGATTTTAGGAATATACCTATACCCAAAATATGTAGGAGGACTAAGCTAGTATGTACATTTTTAAAATTCTGTCTAGGCGACTCTGATCCACCATTGCTCCCCACCTCCCGCATTAGAACCACTGAGCCAGGTCAGTGTGGCTCCAGGTGTGGTCCTCAGAACAACAGCATCGGCATCACCTGGAAGTTTATAAGAAATATTTATAAGAAATGCTCAGGTCCCATCCTTGAGCTCCTTAAACAGCAATTCGGGGATGGAACCAGGAATCTAGATTTTAATAAGCTCTCCAGGAGATTCAGATGCATGCTAAAGTTTGAGAAAGGCTGATTGTATAAATAACCATCTATCTACTCATGGATTCATGACAGCCCGTGGACAGCCACCTCCTCCCTAGGTAGCTAAGATCACCTCCAGAGATAAGGGTGGGGCTTGCCCTACTTCTTCCTGCACAGAGGCAGGCAGGCCCGGCAGGTGCAATACCACATCAGCCAATGTGTCCCAGGAACCCAGACTTGCCAAGCGAGTGGTTTCCTGAGGTACCCAAGAGAGGGAAAGGCAGATTCCGCAAGTAAGCTGTGTGACTGGAGATGCCACGGTCAGAAGCGCTACATCTCTCCCCAAGTTCAAGGGGCGAGTCTGAGTCCAGGCCAAAAAGAAAGTCCTGAAAGCTAAAATCCTGGGGAGGGGTGGGAGGATGTACTATACGAACTATGACTTTTCACGAGATATTCTGGGTCGGAGGTGGTGGGTTGGGGTGGAGAAGGGAGGCAGTGCCTTCTCTTGGGAAGAATTTTGTAATTTCAAAATGTGAAGGACTAAGCAAGAAAGGGGGTATTCCAAGTAATCTCTGTCCTCTAGTCCAGAGAGAATGGCAGGAAGGGCATCTGCCATCCAGTGTCCTAAACCATTTGGGGGAGAAAACTAGAATGCCAGCAGAAATCCTACTCGGGGTGAAAGACTATACATTTGGCTGGTACCCTCCCCTGTCTCTGAGGAACTTGCTGGTGTTAAGGAACCAAGATTCAGATGGTTACAGAGGCCAAGAATGCATGACTGAGTGAAGCTGGCACGCGTGACAGACAAAAGGGAGGAAGTGGGGAGGGGAGAAAAATCCCAGAGGGTACATCCTGTACGAAGGACCCCCACAAACTTCTGCCCACAACCACAACTCAACTTTAGGTGATTATTTCTATTCAGAAATAGAGGCCCAGAATTGCCTGATCTTTCTAATTTTTATGAGAGGCAGAAACTGAGAGTTGGTATACAATCTCCCAATTTTGAAAAGTAGACAACAATCAAATTATTTTAAATCACACTTGAGCCTGCATTGTACACACAAAACAATAAATGTCTCAAAGCTGAATCTGGGTCATGGGTCATTCATTTGTAATACGATGCTTTGAAAAGAGAAGTAGATAGTCAAGGAGCCCCTGGTGGTTCAGAGGGTGGAATTCCTCACTATGATCCAGTTTTACCTTCATCTTGTTGGTACCTGGCCTTGCACACGGCTTTGATAGCCCCATGGTCTGTATACTCAAAATCTGCATTTCCATCAACATCTAGAAGGAAGAACATCTAAACTTCTTAAAACAGAGAATCAAAATTTGGTTCAGGGCTGTTTTTCTTGAGTCAGTTAATTAAATAAAAGTGGGCAGACACTACCATTCAGTATATTTGGTTGGTGCCTGTGGAAGGGAGGCATGTTGTCTGAGCCTCTGT
Organism: Ailuropoda melanoleuca; assembly: GCF_002007445.2. Taxonomy (NCBI): domain Eukaryota; kingdom Metazoa; phylum Chordata; class Mammalia; order Carnivora; family Ursidae; genus Ailuropoda; species Ailuropoda melanoleuca. The sequence continues at coordinate 75,347,225 of NC_048226.1, forward strand.
AAAAAAATGGTAAGGTTTTGCCCACGGGTGACTTTAGAGAAATAAAAGTCAAGCTGAAGTACACTCTCCTTAAAAAGAAGCATCCATGAAATTTCCTTTCCGAGCTGCGGTCCCAGAGTGGCCCTGGCTAGATTTCCACTGGATGTTTTCACCTAGAGATAAAGACGCACAAAACGTTGCTGGGTGGACCCGTGGTGGGTACACCAGAGGGGGGTGAAGAGGGGAGAGGCACCCAGAGCCGGTAGAGAGATTCTAATAAGTGATGCCGTCTCAGAGTTGAAAACAAACTTAACAGGTAATTTGTGGGTTTAAGTCAGTATTCTTGGCTCAAAGAGTTTTTAGCAAAATAATTTTTATAAGCCTCAGAAGATTGCAGCTGAAATGGTTTAAGACCAATTTGAACTCATTTTCCATTCATATAACATGAGAGGAGGGGTCCAGTGTCCCTGGCTCACTGGAGCACTAGTTTCAGGGTTTCCACAGCAGAGAGAGAAGCTGGTTCCAGTTCAGACAGATATTTCAAGCTTCAAGGGCTGTGTCTGGACTGAGAAGGATTTGCTCTCCCCCAAGTCCTATCACACAGGGTGTGTAAATATAGTTCAGGGCTGCTCAGGTCCTGGGGTTCCTGCATGACTTAGACTAGAAGCAGCTGCAGTCCCCGCTGCTTCGGGACCCCTTGCTTAGGATTTCAACCTTCCAGATTGAGGACTGTGTCACCAGCACATGGAAAAGGGAATCCTTCAAGGGGAGAAGCTAATGAATCAGTGAGAGCGGACGGGCGGGTGTGTGTGTGTGTGTGCGTGTGCGTGTGTGTGTGTGTGCTAATGAATCAGTGAGAGCAGACAGGCGGGGTGTGTGTGTGTGTGTGTGTGTGTGTGTGTGTGTGTGTAGGGGGGAGAGGGGCAGGCAGCGGGGGAGGGAGAGAGGGCGAGAGCGCGTGTGCTCATTAGGGGACGCTCTCTGATTTGACAGCCCGGCCGCCCCGCTACCGCTGCCGCTCCCGCCGCTGCGGCCGTGGGCCCCCCAGCACTTGCAAAGGGCCGCGAGGGTTCAGAGGAGCTGCGGTCCTAAAGACCCGCGCGCGGCTCAGTGGTCTGCGGTCCACAAAGTAGACGAGACCTCCCGCCGGATTGGAAACTTGCGCTTACTACTGCTTCGTCCACCCGCAGAAAGGCAGCCAGCGCCACAGAGGAAAAGGTAAGGGAAGAAACTGGTCTCTATGGGGAAGGTAGGGCACGGGGCAGGGGGCAGGGGGCAGTGCAGGCTCAAAGACTTGGGGATTTTGTAGCCCGGCGACCCCACCCTCTGACAGCAAAGGAGGCGAACGCTAAATTCCTACCAAGCTCCATCACTGAGACTCTCCGCTTCCCTCCCTGGTCCCTTTTTCTTCTTTACACTTTCCCCAAGCATCTGAGAGCTTTCTTTGTATTTGTTTTTCAGCTGGCAGGTATCATTTCGTTTTTCCTTTCAAAGGAGGGAGCTTCCTCTGTTTCTCTTCCGCGTTGCTCTCCAGTTAGAGGAAACAGGTGCCCCTCAGTAAGCCGGTCGGGAACCGGGAACCGTTCCTCCAGCCTACACCAGAGTTGCAATCAAGGGACTTCCCCCCAGCACACGTGAGCCTGTTTCTGGACAGACACGGGAGGGGCCAGAAGACGGAGGGAGAGCTACCTGCCAGGGACTGGCTCCATTTGAGAGGGGGACCCCGTGAATGAATTTGGACTGTAACTCTTCACAGGGGGAGAGAACCACTGAGGTAAAGGCAGGCCACCGGGAAGAGGATGTTTTGAGAAGTGTTTCGGAGAAACTTCAAACCGGTGAAGATGGAAAACGAGACAGTAAGTGAACTGAACCAAACACAGCTTCAGCCGAGAGCGGTGGTGGCCCTGGAGTACCAAGTGGTCACCATCTTACTTGTGCTCATTATTTGTGGTTTGGGCATCGTGGGCAACATCATGGTAGTCCTGGTGGTCATGAGAACCAAGCACATGAGGACCCCCACAAACTGCTACCTGGTGAGTCTGGCAGTAGCCGATCTCATGGTCTTGGTGGCTGCAGGCCTCCCCAACATAACGGACAGCATCTACGGTTCCTGGGTCTACGGCTATGCCGGCTGCCTCTGCATCACTTACCTCCAGTACTTGGGCATTAACGCATCCTCCTGTTCCATCACAGCCTTTACCATCGAGAGGTACATAGCGATCTGTCACCCCATCAAAGCCCAGTTTCTCTGCACATTTTCCAGAGCCAAAAAGATCATCATCTTTGTCTGGGCTTTCACGTCCATTTACTGTATGCTCTGGTTCTTCTTGCTGGATCTCAACATTAGCACCTATAAAGATGCGATTGTGGTGTCCTGTGGCTACAAGATCTCCAGGAATTACTACTCACCTATTTACCTAATGGACTTTGGTGTCTTTTATGTTGTGCCAATGATACTGGCCACCGTCCTCTATGGATTCATAGCTAGGATCCTCTTCTTAAATCCCATTCCTTCAGATCCTAAAGAAAACTCTAAGATGTGGAAAAATGACTCAACCCATCAGAACAAGAATTTGAATTCAAAGACCTCTAATAGATGTTTCAGCAGCACAGTATCTTCAAGGAAGCAGGTAAGCAAACCTGAGCCACCAAGTCCAGGGAAAAAAATGTGGGATAGAGTTCCTGCAGGATGGGATCAACTTTGCCCCACTTAGCCGATGGCAAAATCAAAATACGGTCATGCAAATGTTTCACAGTGTAAGCTTCTGCTTTACATAGTAAATACATCTCTAAAGCAATTGAAGATCTAAAAATAGGTGGGGAAAATGTGATAGTACACCAGCAGGTATCTGTGTACATGCTGGGAACATAGAAGGAAATGTAAACACAGACTCTAGAAATCCACTTTTAAAATGCGTATGACGCTCTGGGAAATCTTATCGAAACACTTGCACCATTTGTGGCTTCTCTGGGAAGCAGCTGGATATATTTAAGATTTCTATGGCATGACAAAGATTTGATAAGATAGTTGGAGAAAAGATGAGTCAGAGCAAAAATGAAACTTTCCTGCCATTCTACAGCTGCTTACCAAGTTATATAACTGAGAGGGGTTCCCAGTCCTGGACTTAACTAGTTTTAGTGGAAAGAGTCTATCACCCTCTCCCCCAGCTCCCTACAAAGTGTCCCAGCGTTCAGAAACTGAAAAGGCACTCTGCTCGGGAAGTGTTCTGGTAAAAAGGCTAATACCAACCTCGATTCATTCGTTACAAAGAATGATTACATTTTTTTAATGTGTTTCTCCTGGTAAGCATAACTAAGAATCCCTTTATGCTTTCAGATCACCAAATGTGGATGTGGCTACAGCTAAATAGTGGTTTTACTGGAGGATGAAGTGCAACTTTGTTACAGTAGACACAGTTTATAAGACAATATAGGAATAAAATACTTGTATATCATATACATTTCCAGCTGTATTTACACAGTCATTCTAAGTTACTTAATGAACTTAGCTTTCAGTTCCTTTTTCTTCTTTGCTAAACAGAATAAACACAGAGTAAACATTTATTCTCATGGCTGGAAAAGAAAACTTGAAATCAGCAATACTGGCTCTTTCGCTCTCTTTTTTCCCCCCTGCAGGGAATACAGTTCTTCCTGTGTGCAGATAGAAACTGAGCATACTTGCTGAAGTACGCATATGGATTACATACTTGCTATTACTTCCTAAATTCTAGATTAGCTGAGATATGAAGAATTTTAAACGGACATACGGGCACGCACTGAAATGAGCAACTAACAAATGTGGGTGTTGTAGATATGCATGAAATGAATAAGAATCTATAACTTAAAAGGAGTATATATACCATTTTAAATGGTACTGTGAGATCTGATTTAATAGAACATTTTCTATTAAAGATATCTCCATACTAGACAGGGAAGACTTGAGAACTATTGCCAGCTCTTAGATTCTGATTGCTTTGGGTCTAGCAATGCTGCCTAATACAAGGCATGTTTGGTCATCCATTACCCAAAACTTGATTAAGGGAAATTTAGAGAGAGCTGTTGACCATCTGCCAAGACAAACATTAACAAATACGGTAAGAAAGTAAAGAATATATACATCTCAATTAGAGATCAAGCACAGGTTAATGTCTGCAGGAAAGAAGGTCAGGGAGTAAATTTGTTCATTAGACTCCAACTTATATTCTTCTTATAAATTCTAAAAAAATTGTTTGGTCTAATGTCCTTCTTCTCAATTATAGTCATTAGTACCTATCGGCATTAATAATGTGCTTTAAATCGCTAATTAGGTGACATGTTCACATTCCTATTTCAAAGCTGTTACGGATAGGCTGCTTTTATAGAGGCTGATGGTAGAAGAAAAAGTCAAAGATTTGGCTTCAAACAATACTGGGCTTGCATGCCAGGGTTCTAATCGAATAGTATGACCTCAAGTCAGCAGACCTCTCTGAGCCTCAGTTTCCTAAGCTAGAAAAGGAAGATAAATAGCAGCATCCGGGTTGCTATGAGGGTTCAGTGAACACCTTATGAAATGGAGCTGTGATTGATGCCTGACAGTTAGCCTCCTTCCTAGTTTTATAGTGTGTTGGCAACTGTAAGAGAAATACAGATTCATTCTTTAAGATACTGTGTATATTCACCATTTAAACAGATTAATTGTTGAACAGATGTGTATATGTTATAGTAACTTCTCTAAGGAACTTTTTAATGATTAAGGCATTTGGAAATGTATTCAGAGCATTTGGGTTTGTCACAATAACATCACTGTCAGAAGCATTCAAGAGGGAGGGGCACCAAATGTCCTGAAATGTGCCAGTCAGTCCTGCCTTTGAAGCAGTGCCCTGTTACAAATGCCAGTAATGCCCCCACTGACAGACACGGGATGGCATATAAATCAATAGAAGTGCATTGAAGTAATATGTCAGTCTTGGTTACAGATGGGATGGGTGTTCAGAGAAAAGAAAGGAAATTGTGGGGGGGCACCTGGGTGGCACAGTCGTTAAGAGTCTGCCTTCGGCTCAGGGTGTGATCCCGGCGTTATGGGATCAAGCCCCACATCAGGCTCCTCTGCTAGGAGCCTGCTTCCTCCTCTCCCACTCCCCCTGCTTGTGTTCCCTCTCTCACCGGCTGTCTCTCTCTCTGTCAAAAATAAATAAAATCTTAAAAAAAAAAAAGGAAATTGTGGGGCTACACGGATCAGAGAAGGCTCCATGGAAAACATGGCATTTGAGAAGGCTTTGAAAGGATGGAGCTGATTTGGAAAGTTAACGTCAAGAGGAACAACACTCCACACAGAAAGGACCTGGCTGGGATGAGAATGTTATAGGTTTGGAGAGGAGACAGGAAGGGCCCATGAGTGGGATTTTTATGGTATTGAGTGATTTGGTTGACTAAAATGAGTGATATATTTGGGGGAGCATTGAAAAAGAAAGATTGGATTAATTAGGAATCTGTGTGTGTGTGTGTGTGTGTGTGTGTGTGTGTTTGAGACAGAAAGGGGGCTGTGAAGGATCCCAACCATCAGGCAGAAAAAGGAGTTTTAACTTAGTGTGGGGGCAACAATGATGGTGGCGAGCAGGAAGCAGCAGCAAGCAAAACGGTTTTGGGGGATAATCGATATGGGGATGAGCCAGATTTGGAGGGCAGGAGATGGGGGCAGAAAGGCCACTTGGCACATTGTTGGTAGTGATTCAGGCATGAGGTAGTAAGATTCTCTATCAGGAGAACTTAGAGTAAGGTGTGAACCGGAGACATGTTTCAAAGACAGGAAGGATGAGGTGTGAGCATTAACAGACACACCAGCTGAAGACAGCGCAGCACCAGGCTCGGAGCCTGGAAGCCACAGCACCCTGACTGACCAGGGGGGCGAGCGCCGTGTGAGGGAACCGGTTTTGTCCAAAATCAGTATGCCTTTCATTTGGCCCTTTTCTAAAATTGTTCTTTTCTCAAATCTTCAAAAGATTCAAACCTCCACCTCCTATAACCAAGGGTCTTTTGTTTCAATATTTTCTCTGCTTTTTTTTTTTTTCTTTCAGGCAAGTTTAATCTACATTTTAATAAATATTCTGTCTGGGACAGGTCTTTCTAGCCAAGTTATTAAAGTCAAATGTGCATAGCCTAAGAGAACTCCATTTAAAAAAGAAACAAAAGAACATTTATATGTAAGGGACAAATGTGCATTTTTGTTTGTTTTTAACTTTTATGCCCCATGCAGAACCAGATCAGAGCTTTTTCTTTTTTTTTCTTTTTTTCCTACTATGTAGAGATTCAATTCTATTTTAGGAAACTGACTAAATATTTGGTAAATTGAATCAAAGAAATTACTCAAAATAATGGCTTGAAACTGTGTAGACAAAGGATTTATCTGATTGACTAAATCTTTGGCTTTACAACTGGTTGTTTGGCTCTCGAGGAGATACAGTTTAAATGATCCCATTTGTCACATTCCGGCGCTAGGCACACGCTGCCGGAAGAGCCTGTCACTTGGATCAATTCTAGTGTGGAGCATTGGGTAGATAAAATATCTGAGTTATTGGCTGTATATTTCAAAGCAATTAATTGGATCCTTTGGTATTTTGGAGGCACTAAAACATCCTGGTAATGGACTGTACTACGGATACACACACTCAGTGCAAATATTTGCTTTCCACAGAATGCAGGGGTGTGCAGAATATCGTATGGAACAGACCAGTTTTCTTTTGCAATGAGTCTCCCTAATCCGTTCTGTTTTCTCTCTGGTGCGGGACTGTGAAACAGGGTCCAAATACAAACTCCATGAGTTTATGGCAAATTTTTCATTATAGGTTTTATTTGACTAAATAAGCCTTTAAAATACCAGCCTTTGTTTCCATAAGTTTCTTACAAGCCTTCTACCTTACTGGAGGAACATTGCTCGCCCAAGAAACTAAACATGCTTTCCTTTTTAAAGCAATCCGTGCCTTTTGTTGCTGTCGCTATTGTTATTGCTGGTGATGATATAAAAGCAATCATGTGTATGATGGAAAACCACAGAAAACTAGGGATAAGAAAAAAGGCAACCTTTACCCTACCTCCCCAAACCACAGTTTATTAGCATTTGCTTATATTCTTTTTCTTATGTTTTCACTTGGCCTTTTTTATAAAATTACAGTGTATATTTTTATATAAAAATATATATAATTTATACCCTGCCTTTACATAAAATGTTGAAATTAATATTTTCAAGGGAAATAGCAGGGTAAAAGAAAATGGGTAAGATTGAGTCAGTTTTTCTTAGCCTTGATTTTCTCATCAATAAAAGGGAATAACAATTAATCATAGACTCTTTGTTCAAATCCAGTGAGATGCATGTGACAAAATTCATGTTTTCTCTCCACCCGCCTGTCCCCTCTGCTCCCCCCACTCCTTCCCACTGATCTGCGGTCCCCTCGGCAGCCCCCTAGGCACATTCCTCTAGTGCAATGGGCTCCTGGAAAATGAAGACCTGAGATCAAGAAAGGGCTTAAATGTGTCTTTTCTCTTCTCCCCGGTCTCTCTCCAACTCCTGCCTCCAGGGCTACTTGCTTGTTAAAGAAATCTTGAACGAGGAAAACCCTGAAGACAGGAGGGAAAGGAGGCATAACAGTGTAGTATCAGGCAGTAGGGCTGGTGTTGGGAGGATAAAGTCCCTTGAGTCGCATGGGAAGCTTCATCAATGGTGCCTCTAACGAGGCAAATTCACAGCATCAGGCCTAAATCAGAGGTTTCTCAAGTTTCCTGGGACTGTTTTCGCAAATCCATTTGTCATTTCTAAATATTTTATTTATTTCATTTGTCTGGGTTCAGCTGTATCCTTCATAGTATAAAGGTCACTAGGATGGAAAAAAAAATGTGATTTTTTTCACTTAGTGCACAGGTACCCAAGTGAGCTACCTTATTTTTACTATCGAATAGCTTTCCATTTTCCCATTCACATCCTGTGTAAGGGAAGACTTTGTACGTATCCGTAAACTGACTCACTGAAAACCCCCTGCAGTTATGTGCTTTGTATCTCTTGGTTAGATGAACACTGTTTATTCCCAGCTTTGTATTTGTAGCTTTGAGCCATAATTTCACCAGTAGAGAAAAACACATTTTCCTGTATCTCTACAAAAAAGGAGAAAACTGTACTCCTGCAACACTCTTAATTTGGACATACACACACACCTGAAAATCAGCTGACCTTGGGGCATGCCTGGGAAGCTCAGTCAGCTAAAGGTCGGACTCTTGGTCACGGTCTCAGGGTTGTGAGGTGGAGCCTTTTGTTGGGCTCCACACTCAGCAGGGAGTCTGCCTGAGATCCCCTCCCTCTCCCTCTGCCATCCCCACCCCCCCACTCAAGCTCTCTCTCAAATAAATAAATAAAGCTTTAAAAAAAATCAGCTAACCTTGAAATGACAAACTATATTTCTTTACATAGCCTTTTGTGCATTCTTCAAACGGCGAGCAGATATCTCAAGTTCCAGACAGGAAGGCTCAGCTGCCACCCTGTCTTCTGGCTCCTTTATGAGTTGGGGGAAGGGTGAGAAATATAAAGCTAGAGTGAGGTCAAGATAAAGCAAAATTGTGCAGTAGGCATTTTACATTCAGTATCCTCCTCAATTTAATGACACATCCACTCACAATCCAAAAAGCACCTAGCTCCATCCTAAGTGCAGGGGCCACAGGGACACATGGAGACAAACTCCTCATCTTCCAGGGAGCTCACTGTTGGCAATGTGTGCAAATAATCCTGAGCAGCCCATTGTGTTCTGGATAGAGGACACGGCACTGGGAAGGCAGAAGCAAAATGGGGGAGAATGGAGGGAGGCTTTATGGAGTCCATGGCATTGAATTGAGCCTGGAAAGATCAATAGAACATCTGAAAGTAGCACTCAGAAGACAGGGAGAGAAGCAGCGCTCAGAAGAGAGGCCGGGAGATGACTGGGCAGGTTCAGGGCAGATTCAGTATGTCACAGTGGGGCCACGAAAGGCAGCCGTCGGGTGAAGGAAGTCTGCTGCATCTGACTCCCTTCTTGCTTCTGCAGCCTCGGCCTTTGTCATTCTACCTGCTTTGGTCCATACCTGCTTATGAGTCTCTAGCACGGAGCTCTAGCAAACACTTCATTGGTTTTTGGACATCATGTAAGTGCATCGGATCCAAGGTGTCTAAAACTAAACCCATTATTTCTTTTTTTCCTAAATCCCGACGTTCTTATCTGCTAGTCCTAAGCCAGAAATCTGGGAGTCCTTCTAAGGTGCCTTCCACCCTCTGTAGCCAAGTCTGAGTGACTCCAGCTCATGACTCTCCTGTTTTCTTACCCCGCTCACACCCCCGTTGTCCTTGCCCCCAACTTCCCCTGCTCTCATTCAGCCCACACCTCAGCCGCCTCTTGGACTCCAATTCCAATCTCCCACAAATCACTCCGTACATCACTCACTGGGGGATCTCTCTAACAGAGATACGTTATCCAAGTGATTTGTATAGTTCCCCGCGGCCTACAATTTCAACATCTTAGCACTAACAAGGCTCCTCCCTGTGTGTTCAGCTCACTTTCTTGTGGTTCTCCTAACTTACACTTTATGCTGCAGTGATACTGAATTATTTGTAGTTCTCTGAACTTGTTATGTTCTCTCAGCCAGAATGCCCTTCATCTGGCCAACTCCCAATGCTCTTCCAAGTCTCAGATCAAATGATGCCCCATGTACCCCACCAAGCCTTCTGTGAATTTCTCAGGCGAACTTATGTAACTAAATGCCTAGCTGTAACTACGTATGTTAGTTTCCATAATACCTTGTTTTCATAATACCTTGTATATCCTGCTAGTTTAATAATTCTTAAGGATCATAGTTGTAAGTCCGTCCACCTTCCTACTGCCATTAATAACATCCTTAAGAGTAGAGCCTTGTGTCCTCAGTGACCTCAGCGCAGTGTCGAGCACATAACAGGCTTCCAAAAGTCTGTATACACAGTCGTGTGTTGCAGCCAAAAAGCATAGGCTTTGGAAGAGCCGGTTTTTAGCCTCTCTTCCCAGCTCTGTGTTCAGTGATGTCACATTAGTTGCTTAACCTTGGCCATAGGTGGGGTTTTGTAATCTACAGAAATCAGCAAATATGGGGCCTCTCCCTTTTATTGTGGAGAGCCAGTGGTTAAATATTTATCAGCACACTTGTGTGTGTGTGATAGGATTTTATATATATAATGAATGAAAGTATAACAGAGTACATGCATGCTTACTTGGGGGCTCAGTCAATTCCAACACTCTTTTGCTCTGTGGAAAATTATTGATTTATGACATAACCCTCTCTGACTTTAACTAAAATTCTCTTGTCTTTTGTTGAAGCCCTTTTTAAAATCCCTTTTAAAAAAGGATTTTATTTTATTTTATTTTATTTTATTTTATTTTATTTTATTTTATTTTAAGTAATCCCCACACCTAATGTGGGGCTTGAACTCACAACCCTGAGATCAAGAGTCAAATGCTCCACTGACTGAGCCAGCCAGGTGTCCCTATTGAATCCCTTTTTTTATTCCAAAGTAGCCAAACTAGCAATTACCCAGTATGATGGTGACTATATGAGTAGAAAAGACTTTTTATGGCGATTTCTCCCTCCCAGACAGGACAGGCTAACTTAGAAAATGGCAGACTCAAATAATAATTTACTTTTTATACAAAATTTTATACAAAACCCTGTTGGCTTTCCAATGAGCCTTTAAAATGCCCTCTTTAATGAGAGAGCTACATTGGACGGGATGGGGAGAGAGGCAGAGAGATAGCAACTCAGAGAAGGAAAACAGTGTGAGCAGAGGTATAAAAATGAGAATAAATCTATCTGAGTGCCCTTATGTGACTCATTTTCCTAAAACAATTTGCACACATCATCTTCTTTCAAAAAGAATATCCCCAATCTCCTCTGACTAGCTTTTAAAACTCTCTAACATCTGACCCTTTCATCATTGTTTTGGCTTTGTTTATCCATTATTTCTTTAATTCAATAAACATTTATTGAGTGCCAATTTCAAGCCAGGCATTGCTCTGCAAAACCAGTAATTGTCACTATTTTAAGCAACTTTCAGTGAAATAGGAAAGATTGCCATTAAAAAGAATTGGAGGGGCGCCTGGGTGGCTCAGTTAGCTAAGCATCTGCCTTTATTCAGGTTGTGATTTCAGGGTCCTGGGATCCAGCCCCATGTTGGGCTCCCTGCTCAGTGGGGAGTCTGCTTCTCCCTCTGCCCCTCCCCCACTTGTGTGTGTGTGTGCACGTGCGCTCTCTCTCTCTCAAAATCTTTAAAAATTTTTTTGAAAAAAAAGTTGGGCTGTACAACGTGCAGCAGAGGCAACAGGGAGGGGCGAACACTGTACTTAAAGCCCCCAACAGAATAAGAGTCTAGAGTGGACCTAGAATGATGAGGGAACATTCGCTGGGCCAACATGAAGAGCAAGATCTTCAGACCAGCAGAAGAAGTCGTTTATGTAACCAAACAGGGCCCAGGGTGAGACCACAGAAGGCCCTGTGTGTCATCCGAAGGTGTCTGAACTGGATTCTGTGGCACTGGGGAGCCACTAAAGGCCTTGACTTTTGGAAACTTGCATAAAATTGTACAACCAAGCCAGCCAAGAACCAGGGAGACAGAGATGAAGCTTTTCCAATCCAGACAAGAAGCAAAGAAGGCTTCATTTAGGGGGTAGCAGTAGGGATGAGTGGGAAGGGATGTATACGAGAAATATTTAGGAGGTAAAATCAGTCAGGTTTAACAACTCATTTGGCAGATGAAGAAGAGAGAATTTCCTAAGTGGAGTCCCAGATTCTCAGCTGGGGTGACCGGACAGGTGGTGGCATTATTAAGCACAGCACAGGGCAAAGAGGAAGAGAGGACTTATCTGTATTTATTCCTCTCCATACACTTGGGCATGTCACACCAGATTCTCCCACACCTACCAGGCTCATTTATATTTTGCAACCTTGATCATGTCACTTTTTCCCACCTATGAAGCCCTCCCCGCTCCTGCCGCTTCCATACGTGTCTGTGAATCTCCAGTTCACAGCTCAGGCTGCTGTTGGATCAAGAGGTCCCATATACTGGACACGTATTGGACGCAGGTGAGCGCGAGCTCTAGAGTCAGAAAGACTAAGTCCCAGCTCTTTTACTTTGGACAAGTTATTTTACTTCTTGATACTTCAGTTTGCTCATAGGTAACATAGGATACTGATGGTACCTACTCATGAGATTGCTGTGAGGAAATGCGTTACTATTAGAAGTATTTAGTAATTCTTATTTACTGTATTTAAATTATAGGCTGTATTTAAAATGGCATTTACTCCCTCCTTACTCACGAAATAGCAAAAATATAGACTGGTAATTCTTTCCTGAGTCTTAGTCTTTCCTGGAGAAGACTAAGTTTAGAAGTTATAATAGAGATAGATCTTCCAAGTTCAACTAACAGCATCTTAATAAAATCAAATTAGGGGCACTCGGGTGGCTCAGTCAGCTAAGCGACTACTTGATATCAGCTCAGGTCATGATCTCAGGGTTGTGAGATCAAGTCCCACATCATGCTCTGTGCTGGGCCTAGAGCCTGCTTAAAATTCTCTCTCTCCCTCTCCCTCTGTCTCTCCTCCCACCCCTCTAAAAAAAAAAATCAAATTAGCAAATATTTCCTGAGCCCCTACTGCATGCTCAGAGAGAAATACAAGTGCAATACAAAACTCACACATGTAACAGAAACTAAGTGTCATTGACTTTCTATCATGTATCCTATACTGTTTTATGGGAACTAACTCATTAAATTCTCACAACAATCCTGGGAAGTAGTGACTAATTATAGAAAAGTATTTGAAGGCATTGGGGGTTGCTAAGTGTCCTGCTCTGGGTCACACAGCCAGTTGTGACAGAGCCAGGATTTGAACCCACATTCCTGCTCCAGAGCGTACATAATATCAACCATAAGGCCCAAGAGAAAATCAAATACAGTTGAGATTGGTGAAGGCTTAAGTGATTTTCCTGGAGCTGGTAGTATGAAAGGGGTCTAGAGGGTTTTAAGGGGCTAGTTAAAGAGAAGGAGAGAAGAGAGGTCATCCCAGATAAAGGAGGAAGAAGGGAAGAATATGACGGTATTATCAATAGGAGAAAAAAAAAAACCAGAATTGAAAAACGCATGTTCTGTTTGAATAGTGATGAGATTAGCGGGATGTGAGCCAAAGATTCACATTAGGGTGACATGGGAAATAAATGTGGAGGACACACAGGTTGGGAATGGATCGCTGAGGCCAGAAACCTAGCGCCCCCCCGCGCCCCCCCCAGCAGCCGCCGCACAGCTCCCTGGTCTTGCCAGGGAGCTGTGCCTGTGAAGCTCACACGCGGGGCACACCCGCTCCGTCATACTTGGTGTTCCCATTCCTGCAGGCCTTGGTGACCTCTGTCTGTCCCTTTACAGGATTGTAAGCAGTTCCTGCTTTTCGTGCTTTAAATGCCCATTTCAAAGCTCCCAGCTCTCCTCAAGCCACTATACTGGGAATGTCCTGCACTGAAAGTTCTCCTGTGTCCAACCTCTCCTTTCTAGTGCTCCTGCCTCAGCCCCTGTGTCTCCTCACCCCTCAGCACTGCAGGACCGCCGGTCCCTGCCTTGCTGACCTATTGCTTCTCGGGGCCCTTAATCACCCTCCTCTGGTTCGCCCCCCAAACGGCTGCTAGTATCCTCTAAAATGCACACTTGGTAACCTGGTGAAGACGCCTGGAATCACCAGTATCCGCATGTCTTCCAGGCATAAACACAGCAACGTGATATGGCATGCTGGGACATCTGTGGTCGGCTCCCTGCTTGCTCCCCCAAGCCCATCTTCTCCCTGTCCCCACACCTGTTCCACAAGCACTTTCCTAAACTGGCCCCACTTCATAATGCATCCAAGCCAGGAGCACACGCCCCCAGCTTCCAGTGTTCTGCGGCCCCTCCTTGGACCTGTTACTTTTCAGCCAGCCCCTCATGGCTCACCTTCCAGCACAGGCTTTCCTGAGCCCACTGGCAGCAGGCCTGGGGCTTCTCCCTCCCCCCAGCAGCACTTTGTTCGCTCGTCCATGCAGCACACCCCGTTGCTGTAATACTTTGTTCAAATGTCTCTCCCACCAGATCGTGCATCCCACAGCGGCGGCAACATCAGCCCGTTCGTGTCTGTGTCCACAGCGCCTGCCGTGGGCACATATTAATAAACAACTAGCAAAGACTGGGTGTAAGGAATGAGGAAGATGGAAGGGTCAAATATGACTCTAGCAGTTCTTTTCAGGAGACGGCAAGGGGTGAAATTGAGAAAACCGTGGAGGGAGAGATGTTAAAAGCACTGTCAGAAACCTTCAGTTTTAGAAGAGGATTTGGACATTTTAGATTGTAAGTTTTTAGGATCTGGAAGAATATACACTGTAAGTTGAGTGGTCAAGATCAGTTACGGGCCTTTGGGGATCATTAAAATAATGGAAAGGAGGTATAATTAGGGTTGTATCTAAAGAGGGAAGGCGAGACTGACAAAAATTGAGTTCTGGAGGAATCTTTATAATTAGGAGGCTGAAGAGGACTGGAGTCTTTGCTGGAGACAGAAAGACCTATTTTTCCTTCTTGGAATGTGGCCAGAGGGCCAAAGACAGAGTTTTAGTGGATGCTTTCCCCCCAGTTGGGAGGGAAAATAAAGAAGGAAGAATGAGCCGAGGAGAGAGAGAAGCTTCAGGGAGAGAGAAGTTTCAGGTGAAGGAGTGAGTGGATTTCTCTAAAACTGGGAAGTCACAGCCTCTTGAACTAGAGTCAAACACGGCTCTTCGTAGCTGCGTGCAAGGTGCCCGAGAAGAGCTTAAACCACAAATTAAATTCACTCTGAAAATTAAACAAGGCTAAATGTGCACACGAAATAGAATGAATAATGCAAAACACCTGACAGCCCTGTTTCGTTGCAATAAAAATAGATAAAATCATTTTGGAAAAGCACCGCAACTGTTCATCTGTTTGTAAGCGGCACTGGTGACTTTCGGCCGTGCCCGCCGGGTGGCCTGTCTGAGCCGGACTATCTTGTAATTGCAAGTAGGGAAAGCGCCCTGTGCCCCTCCATCCTGGGCCTTCATCGGTTTGCATTTTAATGGGATTTATGGCTGTGGGAGAACTCAGCAGATTTTCTGCAGGCAGCAGCTCATAGCTTAGAGAAGCAGGCCGTGACTCAGTGAGCGAGGCGGCCCCATCGTGAGAGTGAGAGAGAACAGAGGCAGGGTAAATGCAGAGCACCCCATGAATTTTTAAAGATCATTTGTAAAGTAACGGGAGCCTCCAGCCATGTGCCTGGGCGGATGCCCTGCCCGGTTTCCTCTGGTAGGAGTTCAGCTTGGTGACTGATTGTACTTGGCAAACATTTGAAAGATTATGCATATAGAAAATGAGGGTGGTGATGGGTAGTAAGGAGGGCACAAACTGCATGGTGCACTGGGTATTATACGCAAGTAATGAATCATGGAACTTTACATCAAAAACTAGGGATGTACTCTATGGTAACTAACATAATAAAAAATTATTATAAAAAAATTGTAGGTTACCACCAAAAAAAAAGAAAGAAAGAAAGAAAGAAAGAAAGAAAGAAAGAAAGGGAAAGGAAAGGAAAGGAAAGAAAAGAAAAGAAAAGAAAAGAAAAGAAAAGAAAAGAAAAGAAAAGAAAGAAAAGAAAAAAGAAAAGAAAAGAAAGAAAAGAAAATGAGGGTGGGGGAGAGAAGGAGAAAAAAAAAGTGTCACTGATATATTTTCTGCTCTACAAGGAAAGATAGGAATAGGCTCCGATTCAGGGTGAATTGACAGGAGAAATATTTAACCAGAGATTATAAAGTGCTAGGATGATGGATTTCCAGCTATTTCTCTATTAATCAATTAGAAGCAATCAAGTCAATACTTTCGTATGAACCAACTGTGCTGTACAGTAGAGGTATTAGCCTTGTTAAATTATTGCAATCCCTCCCAGTGTGTTATTATGTGGAATGGGAAAATAGTGCAGGTAAGGAGAGATTTGCACCTACGCATCGATGATTTAATTGAAAGCCTACTATGTATCAAGCACTGTGTTAAGTACGAAGATACAAACATGAGCAAGTTAGAATTCCTGCTCACAGTCTAATAGGAAACACAGGAAAGTAAACTGATAATTACAGCCATAAAGGAATATGTTATCATCGGAAAAAGCACAGAGTGGTGTACTTATAGTTCTGAGCTAGATAGCTTGGGGGCAGGTGGGCATCAGAAAAGCTTTCTGGAAGAGGACTCCTGAGCTGCACCTTGCAAATTAATAGAAATTTTGTAGGTGAAGAAAGGAAGGAAGAGAGTTTATGCAGTGGGAACTATACGGGGAAGGCCAGGAGTCCAGAAAGAGCACCATCAGTCCGGAGAGGTGCACGTAGCTCATTAAGACTGGACAATAGAAGCTGAGACGGATGAGATAGGCAGGGAGCAGGAAACAAAGTCTTTAGGACACTGAGGAATTTGGACAATATTCTAAGGGCTATGTAAAGTCGCTGAGAGATTGCAAGGTGTGGCTTATTATAATCAGATCTGTGCTTGAGGAAGATCACTGTCTCCATGTAGGCAAAGGATTGGACCAAAGTCCGGGCATTAGCTATGAGGGAGGGGGCTGCAACCATAGGGACAGAATAACTGGATGATTCTGCAAAGACCTCACTTCATAAGGTAAATAGCAGTAAGAATAGAAAGAAATACATACATTTGGAATCTAATTAATAGACTTGGTATGAGTAGATGTGCAGAAAAGGGGGAGCGAGGGGAATCAAAAGTAAGTCACTTGAGCCATTGAGAAAGTGGTGTGACAGTTGAGAGTCTGTATCCTGGAATCTCACTTCCCACAGCAGAGCCAGGGTTGGCCACAGACGATGTGATGTGAGCCAGTTAATTTGACTCACTTTGCATGTCTGTAAAAGGGTTGCTAACAATGGACCTCTATCTCAAGGCAATTATTAGGATTTAGTGCAAAAATCCATATGGGGCACCTGGGTGGCACGGCGGTTAAGCGTCTGCCTTCGGCTCAGGGTGTGATCCCGGCGTTATGGGATCGNGCAATTATTAGGATTTAGTGCAAAAATCCATATGGGGCGCCTGGGTGGCACGGCGGTTAAGCGTCTGCCTTCGGCTCAGGGTGTGATCCCGGCGTTATGGGATCGAGCCCCATATCAGGCTCCTCCGCTGTGAGGACTGCTTCTTCCTCTCCCACTGCCCCTGCTTGTGTTCCCTCTCTCACTGGTTGTCTCTATCTCTGTCGCATAAATAAATAAAAAATCTTTAAAAAAAATCCATATAAAGCATTGTGCATGGTGCCTGGAATATGGAAATGATAAATGCTAGGTACTATTGTTATTAATTGGATAGTGTAATTTGCCTGAATGAGGACAATTAGTGGAGGAACACATTTCAGGGCAGTGAGCATATTACGTTCGGCTTTGCCCATGTTGCATTTGAAGTGTCTAGAGAATACAAGCGTAGAGTTTGAAATATAGAGTTGGAGCTCAGAACAGACACCTGGCCTGGAGATACCGATTTGGAGCAGTCAGGGTCCAGCTGATTGGTTGGGGACTCTGGGGTAGACATGATTATTGGGGGAAATTTTGTGGAATAGAAAAGAAACTCTGGAGTAGCCAGAATTCTGGGGAGAATGGGACGAAGTGCCCATAAAATAAACAAATAAAAGGAATAAGTAAAATAATAAAATAAATAAATGGAATGACCAGAGAGGGAGGAGGAAAGCCAGGAGGTAGTAGAGTCACAAAAGCCAAAGGAGGAGACTTTCCATGGAGGTCAATAGAAAGAGGTAAAGATAACCAAAAAAGCACCCCAAAAAGGCATGGGCAGCTTTGTGAGTACAATTCCCATATAGTGTTAGGGGGACTACCTTAGCTTTCATGAAGTTGTGAATGAATGCATTGGGGGGAGGCAGCAGGAAACTGGACAGGGAGTTGAGAGTAGACAACTTTTGACAAATTTGTGAGAGAAAAGGGTGGGTGGAGAGTGCTCAGTAACGACAGGGAGAAAAAAGGTAGAGTATTTTTGTTTATTTTATTTTGTATCCTGCTTAAAACAGGAGAAACCTGAAGCCTTTATTTATTTATTTTTAAAGATTTTATTTATTTACTTCAGAGAGAGAGAGGGAGAGCACGAGCAGGGGAGGGGAGGCAGAGGGAGAAACAGACTCCCCACTGAGCAGGGAGCCTGATGAGGGACTCTGGGATCATGACCTGAGCAGAAGGCAGACGCTTAACTGACTGAGCCACCCAGGTGCCCCAACCTGAAGACTTTAAATCCTTACGGGAAAGAGCTAAGCAGAGTGGGAGGAATTACTTGCAGAGGCATGAGCCGGACTCCCTGATGATAGGGCTCGGTCCCTGAGGAGGCACGAAGGGGCACCAGCAAGAGCATAGGCAAAGCCATTACCTTGGAGAGGGGAAGGTAATCGCTCTTTCCTTTCCTGTCAGCAGGGACTGCATCTAACTCACCGACCCATCTTTAGCTCCTCGCACAGTGTCTGACACATAGAAGTTATCAATGAATGTCAGATAAATGGATAAATGCGTGACTTAAAGAGAATGAATGATACAGGAAAAGAGATCAGGACGATCAAGTTGCAGATTATTCTTAGGTTATGGGCTAGGAGGTGACTCATTCTCACAAGCTTTTCTCTCTTTTCTTGGTGACACAGAATGGAAAATCATGGACTAAGCCTGATGAGACAGTGGCGGAGGGAGGGGCCATGAGCAGAGGCAGGACAGTTCAATGTGGGAAGTGGGAGGGGTAGATGCCAGGTGGGATGATGACAGGAAGAAGTCCCATTCATGCTTAGAAACTAGGAGCTGGTGTGGTAGTCAGTGACAGGCAATCTGAATTTCTTAGTGACATCTAAACACTTTGCAGTGGGCCTGTTCTGGGAATCATTCCCAATAAACATCTTAAGCAAATTAGGAAAATCCATCCCTTTGTTTTAGCAACAAAAGGCACTAATCCTGGAGGTCTTTAGGTGTGTGATGCCCTATTTAGATGAGCCATTTCATTACCCTCAAGGTTGTTTCCTTTTCTGTTACAAAGAATGACACCCCCACAACCAGTACAATTTATACTTAGCACTTCATTCCCTTTCATTGAGGCAAGGATCTTACGATAAAGATAAATACAAATTGACGCATTACCAAGGGCAGAGATTTCTACATTTGCCACAAAGCTCCATCTAGAGCCCTGCTTCCAAATTGCTAGCAGCCAGGTGCCTCAATAAATCCCTTACCCAAAAATACTGTGACTAGGACCAGTTCATGGGCTCTGACCCCTTCCTCAGGATCTTGAGCCGGGTCTCTGCTTTATCAGCAGCCTCAGCTGACATGTCTGGGGTTCGCAGTCTTTTGCCTTCCCCTCAAACATCCTGTCTCTTTCCAATTTATCAGTGAAGGACGCTGGGAACATACTTAAAAGCAATTAGCCTTTTGATAAAAGGAACACTACTCCATTTTGCAGACAGTTCTTGACTTTACTTTGCTGCTGACTTTATCTCATAGGGAGAGGGCATTATGAAGTGCAAATACTCTCAATAAACAGGGATGGGCGGAATCGAGGGTGCTTGACCCTTCTCGTGTGGGTGCGAGCACACTGAGGTTCTGTGCCTCACCAAGGCCCTTGTGATACTAAAGGCAAAAGCCAGAGAGGTTCCACATAATAACCCTTTCTCTATCAGTGCACCACATCATACACGATGTTTGTTTATTCCCGAGGGGAGCTCTCCCAACTCAAGGAGTCTGTGCCAGCCACTCAAAATCCAGTGTAGACCCAAACTTCAGATAGGTAGAAAGCTGCCGTTATGGACTATGGCTTTTAAGCTAATGAACGGTTTCTGTTACTGGCTCCTTCCCAACCCGCTCACTTCCTCAGAATAGTTAATTAAGAATGGATATTAAATCACATCAGGTTTATTGTACCCATCCTAAACATGTTTTGATATAGACAATTATCCATGCATATATCACAGGTAGAAAATGCAGTCTTGGATTTATTTTTTTTAATCATGAACATTGAGGTACTGAAAGAAAACTCATGTTCCCATAATGCCCAGTTAGTCAAAAGACAGAGAATTCTGGGCTGTGACAATGTGAATTATCTTCTCAAATAATTCTTAATGGTCAGTAAGACGTTCTTGATAATGTTGAAGGAAGGTACTCTGATTTTTGCAAATGGATACATAAATTTAAGTGCACTTTCAGACAGTCCTGCTATCTTTCATAAGGAGTGAAAGTAAAGCTTTTGTAATTAGAATTCTGTTTATTCAAGGTTACCTTTCTGCCTCAGCTAAACTGACCCAATACAATCTCAGTATTAAGGATAGAGTCAAGTTCTTTAGTAATACTGAGGAATGTAAAGAATTCTTTAAAAAACAATAATTTATCACAAAGATGACTTGAATTATGATCATTAGCGATAAAATTCACGAAACCATTTTTCCTTAAAGAGCAGTAGAAACATCTTCATTCAGAAGGAAAACATGTTGGCAAGCTGTTACACGGTCATGCTAGGGAAATGCCGTGCGCGAAAGCCTCGGTGGTGAGCAGTGATTCATTCCCTTGTGTACTGACGAGCCAGTATTTTATACATATGCCATATTTGCAGTCATCAGAAAGATCTGAACATACTCGACCCTAGTAATGTACCGTAAATTTGTCATCAACTTTTATTTTACTCCAAAACCCCTGAGCAATAGACGATGTTCCCTTCAGTCCAGAAGCACATCCCCACACAAATTGGAAACGGAGACAATGTTGCTAACTCCCTGAGAGCATGGAGAGTTTGAAAATTTCCCCCAAGTGATCCTCAAAACTTCTGTATCCCAGTTGGAGTCACTGTCTAAATATTCTAGTTTAGATTCTTTAGTTAATGTTATGCACCAGGTTACTTGTCTGCTCTCGCTCCCACCGATGTAACCCGGGAAAGTGTGTCCCCCCTGCATGGCTGTCAGTCATGTGTCCGGGATTACCGAGCTTGGACTGTGCGCTCAGTATGGTGCTTGGGGGTGTTCGCACAGCGTCACATTTGCACCTAGGCCGTGGGTATAATTTATCCTCTGAGTTTTAAAGATGAGGAGTCTGAGATTAGCAACATTAGCCTCAAGGTCATCCAATCAAGAGATGGTCGAATATGGGATCGAATTCTAGCATCTAATCCAAAGCCTCTGAGAGTAACACTGTGCTCTCCTTCCTCACACACTTGCCCACAGGACTAGTAGCTCAGAGATCAGGTGCAGACCTCAGGCCATACCTGCCTAAGAAAAAGGGCGCTTCTTATATAGGTGACAGTCACATTGATTCATGTGTTCCACAAAATGTGCTGAACACCTGTTTGACTGTGAGACCTCAGGAGTACAGTTGTAAACAAATAAGACAAAAACCCTTGTCCCGTGGAACTTACTTTCTGACGATGGGGGAAACAGTATATAAACATATACACAGTATGTAAATATATACACATAGTGTATCAGATCTGGGAGACAAATGAAGCAGATGAGGAGGATATGAAATGATGAAATAGGAGGGAGACCATTTTAAATAGGGTAGTCAGAGATATAAAAATAAATAGCCCATTTTCAGAGTGCAGTGTTGCTTTGATTCTATATGCAGACACGAGCAAATGTCATTTATAAATCAATGCTTAAAACAACAGGATTTTTCCCTATTGATGGAATGTTAAAACACCAGGCCAGCCTCCATAAATCATTTAGCTTTTATGCACAGTAACTATAGCACTGATACTCTTCAGTTATCTTTCATAAGCTTGTATAACACTTATTCTAAGAAAAGGCATTCTCCATTCTAATTCAGAACCAGAAACCTTTTCCACTGGCGGGGCTGGAGACCTCTAGGTAGATCAGAGATTGAGAGAGGTTTGTGATCAGTGTTCCTTTACCCACACACAGTGCTAGTTCTCTTCATTTTTGTAAGAGGAAACACGACATCTGCCTACTTCCACCTGAGCAACAAGAAAAGTTGCCTTTTTAGGGACAGATAGGACAAGAGGTGGCAGCCAGAGCGGTTCAAGCACAGACGGGGGCAAACTGTCTGGATCAAATCCCAGCTTTGCCACTTGTAAGTGTAGACGGGCTCCCTCGCTGGTGACATGGAGGTCATGGTCGCGCCTTCCTCACGATGCTCTCCTGATACGTAAATGAAACACTCAGAACAGGGTCTAAGGCACAGCAAGTAATGAGTGATTTTTATTGTTAGTTTTAAAATTAGCTTTGCTTTTCTAGCATTTACTATGTTCCAAACATAAGCCCTCGATCACCATCGTCTCATTTATCCACAGAACAACCCTGGGAGATAGGTAAAATTTCTTTCATGACTTCTACTAAAGAGAAAATAGAGACTCAGAAATAGAAATGGGGGGCGCCTGGGTGGTAGGGGCGCCTGGGTGGCACAGCGGTTAAGCGTCTGCCTTCGGCTCTGGGCGTGATCCCGGCGTTATGGGATCGAAGCCCACATCAGGCTCCTCTGCTATGAGCCTGCTTCTTCCTCTCCTACTCCCCCTGCTTGTGTTCCCTCTCTCGCTGGCTGTCTCTATCTCTGTTGAATAAATAAATAATAAAATCTTTTTAAAAAAATTTAAAAAAATAGAAATGGGCCCCAAGTCCAACAGCTGGGGAGTCCGGGAGCCAGGATTCAGGCACAGAGTGGCTGTTGCCGAAGAAGAGTATCTGACGTTGGACAATCAGGAGAGTCTGGTAGCTGAACCAGCGCCTGGCTTGCCCTGGGCCCGCGGGACCTGCTGCCGTCAGTCTGGAACTGCACCCTCTCCAGCGGGCTCCGGGCCTGGGGTCGGCAGCACTCCCGAATCCAGCATCCGGGGGAGCGCACATCTTCTGGGAAAGTGGCTCCTAGGATTATTTCAAGTACTGTATCAGTATGATATTTTTTTTAGATGACATTTATTTAGAGCGGTAATGCTCATGATAATTCTGTCCTAAGAGAAATCAAATTTTTGATCAACACTTTGGTCCCCAAGCTGAGATCCAGCATTATTTGGTCTGTATTTCTCATAGGATCTGTTGATAATTGGGTGAATAATTTGAGAAAATTAGCCGTAAATCACAATAGTGGTTCAATACAGGTTACATGCCATTTATCTGCTTTCCCAGAAGTATTGGACTATTCCAGGGGCAAACTAGGGTCATGGGCCAAATCCAGCTCTGCAGCTTGTTTTTCTAAATAACGGGCACAGCCACACCTATGAAATCTTGTGTCGTTCGCGGCTGCTCTCACGTTACAGCGGCAGAGTTATGACAGAGACCATAGGGCCCATAAAGGCTAAAATATTTACTGTCTGGCTCCTTATAATTAAGGTTTGCTGACCCTTGAACTATTCCTATTTAAAATGTTATTTGTGAAAATATTACATACTTAGTACAGGTCCATGATAGGTGATCAAGAAATAAATTATAAATAGATATTAAACAAATATTACCAAAACAAGAATTACCAAAAAATTACCCAAAACAAGACAGTTCAAGCTTATCCTGAGCAGCCTAAATTAGCAGCTTGTGTACCCCTCCCATCATCGTGATTCTATATCCCCTGCAGAAAATGCTTTGCCAGTTATATGGGAGAATCCTTGATTTCAATGGGCTCTAAAAGTACACATTTAAGGTGCAGAGTGGCATCCAGAGAAACAGGTTTCTACAGCTTCATGAGGGACAGAGAAACCACAGATGACTAGATATGGCAGCAGACAGAGAAGCCAGTACAAGACTCATTGTCAAGCCAGGTTTGTATCATTTGAAGGCAAACCCTGCTTTGGTATATATGAATACAGTATCTGTCAACATCAGTAATGGGAAATGACCTCAGCATAAATCACATTGACTTAGCTTCTCTTTAGTTGTTCATATTTCCTAAGTTCTTCGTAACATTATATCCAACAATTGTTTATTTCCACAGAATAACAGGCTGTTCCCTGAAAATTTTCTTCACCATAATTCCAGTCTGATCTATCATGCCTCCTTTTTGAGACTGAATCGTTACACATTGATTTTAATTGTTAACTTCAAGCATTTTTTTTAATGCCAAACCTTGATTCACGGGCTAGAGATAAAAATATGCAGTACACCCTATTCTTGCCATCAAGATCTTATATATCAGAAAAGAATTCAGACCCCAAATAATAATGACATTTGTGATTAGGACTGGAAGTACCAAACAACCACATGGAACTCCATGGAAGAAGCAATACTTTAGAGTAGCATTGGTGACTTGTTCGTTCATTCATTCATTCATTTCTCGAGTATTTTTGGCACCTACTAGGAAGGAGAGCCTCGTATTTCTCCTTGTGTGTAGCATAGGTAGAAGCCATCATTCTAGAGACGAAAAAGAGACAAGAAACAAACAAACAAATGAAGCAACAGGATCCTCTCAGAATGGGGCTGTTAGTATACGGAAATAAGCAGCGAGATAAGAGAGAAAGCAAGCTGGGAAAAGGTTCATACCTGCCACTCTCTCTAGAAAGTTAATATTCTCTTCTCTGGATCTCTTCCTCTTCATCTATAAAATGAAAAGAATATGTACTTCATAAATATTGCAATGATTAAATAATTCAATAAAGTCCCTGGTATTACGTTTAAGATCCACTGAGTTCAGCGAGGAATTATTATTGTGGTGGTGTTGGCGGTTGTCACAGTCTCCCTACCAGTTAGTTAAATCCTCCACAGTTTCCCAGAGGTGGTTAAATTGATGTGCTGTTTATGGAAGCCCATACTCTGTGCAGATGCTTTACATAAATTACATCATGTATTCTTTACACTTACTCCTATTCCACAGATGAGTGTACTGAGGCTTACAGGCATGAGATATCTTGCCCAATTTTATACAGTTAGGGGCAGAACTAGAATTAGAATCCAACCTGTTCCCTCAACCACTATACTAATACCATCTGGACAATACCATTGAAAAGAAACTCTAATGACTTAATAATCTGTGGTAAGAGCTTGGACTTCATAGCACAGGCCCAACATGCTGTGGTTTGTATCATACACCTTGTAGACTCATGTAGGTTTTTAATCAAACCGGTAAAAGCAGATACATGCAAAGTAGCTCCCGGGTGAACAAAGGGTGGATAAAGCTAGCACCCCTTACCAAGGAGGCAGATTTCAAGACAGGATGAGGAATAAAACAGCACCTCATATTAGACTGGTGTTGTATGTGTTTCAATGTGTTTTCACGTCCTCCTTGGAATTAATCCTCAAAGATATTATATTCACATATTAACTGAGACATCAAGACTCAGAAAGCTTTGAGGGGTAAATGATTGGCAAAGCTGACCTATCAAACCAAGTCTTCTGATTCTGAGTCCCATGGTTAGCCATCAGAGAGCTAAAAATCAGTGAAAAGTGCTGAGTTTATGACTTGCTGAAGGAAAGAAACTTATTTCCCCCACTTGGCTGTTGCAGTGAGTTCTTTAGGGACAGCTAGAAAATTTGCTCTGTAACTCCAGCTAGGCCCAAGCATGGTGCAGGTGGTCTCTCCTGGGGTAGACACAGATAGAGAAGTTGCTGGCTGCCTTCCAGGTACTTTTAGCCTCATGATAAGGCACTTTGTCCAAGATCTTTAGGAGCAAGACCACTAAATGCCCACTAAAACTTTGGCAGACCTGAGAGCTTTACTTCTATTTAGAGATAACCTCTCTTCCCCTCCATCGTTCACATTTTACAATTTAAAATACTCTCATTGATTTCTCATTGCCTGCTGGGTGAGCTGAGGGATTGTGTGTCTGGATCATTGTCTACAGTGTTACCCTCACCAGGCTGTAGGGCCAGAGAAGCACAGGGGAGAGATCGGGAAATATCTCCCTCAGAAAGGATCGATACTTAGTAGAAGTGTGAGAGCCAGCAACTGGATGCCCAGCTCACAGCCAGCCAAGGTGCCTCATTCAGAATTTCTAAGGTCTGGTTCCAAAGAGAAAAATGATCAGAAGTAAACACATTCTAGAGAGCAAAGGTAAGAAAACCCAGGCAAGGTGGTAGGACAGGCTTTTCCGCATGCTTAGTCATTCACTGGTAATTTACCTGGAAGAGAACATTTAGAAAAGGCTTGAGTAGCACACTCAACCCACAGCAGAGGCACCAGGGCATCGTTCCAGGACGGCTCATGAAAGAATTTAGAATGACATTTTATTTTCTTCAATTGAGATGTTATTATAATTTGAATCCCAATTCTGCCAGCTGAGTTTTCTCCTTCCCAGCATGTTTCCAAACATCAGCCTCCTGTGAACAAGAAAACATCAAAGCAACAGGAGGGGAGCCAGCCTTTCATATCCCACAACTATCAGACTGTAACCAATCCCGAAACCTCCGCACTGCAATAGTTGCTAGTGTTGTGGGAAATTTTGTAGCAAATCCTCAAGTCTAGCTGCAAACTTTACCTGGCCCGGGGGTGTTTTCCGCTGTTAACAGGAGAGCCCACAAAATGGAAACATTAAAAAAAACATGTTCCTTCAGAACTTAGTGGAGGAAGTAGGATAGCTTCGGTGGGTGCTGAGGCATAACCTTTGGGTGGAACTAGGAATTCATTTTTCATTCTCCCTATTCCACTCCGACAGTCTTCACCACTTCCAAACTCTCAACCCACCTTTGTTTTTTGGTTTCGCAATCTTAAAAAAAAATTTTTTTTGACCCCAAATTCAAGGTATTGTAGTGAAGAGAAGAGGGAGACTTTTCCGTGAAATACACATGCCGGGAGAGTGTGGCTTTCATTCATCAGCATGGGACTTTCTCGGCATCAGTCTTGTCCTCTGTAAAATGCAGATAAAGTAGGGCTGATAGGGAGAAAATGCCAAGCGCACTGCCCAGCACACAGGAGGCATTGCATGTATCTGAACGCACTCACTCCCTCTCATCTGCTCCTTCCTGCCACTAGATTACAATGCCTTCCATTTTCATCCCGTTTTCCTCATTGTTCTTCTTCTTCTTTTTTTTTTTTTGCTTGTTCATTTGTTTTGTTATTTATTTATTTTTTATAATATTTTTTATTATATTATGTTAGTCACCATACAGTACATCCCTGGTTTTTTATGTAAATTTCGATGATTCATTAGTTGCGTGTAACACCCAGTGCACCATGCAATACGTGCCCTCCTTACTACCCATCACCAGTATATCCCATTCCCCTACCCCCCTCCCCTCTGAAACCCTCAGTTTGTTTCTCATTCTAGACTGAAACATGTTAGGAAATACTGCACAGTCGTCCTCTCACACAGACTCAGAGAATCTCAGAAAGTGAGGCTCACAGCCACTCAGGCTCTCTCTCACCCTGCGAGGTTCCGGTATAATTAAGCCCTGAACTCTAGTTCCGCGAGCCAGCGTAGCTCAGTGTCCCATCACGTTTTCCACTCCTTGTGTGTTTGTACCTCCTTCTAACTTTGCTCTTGAAGGAAAGTGTGGGTTTTGAGGGTTCATCCACATCAGACTTGGGTGCAGAGCTCTCTCTGTTTCCCATAAGTGTCCTCACACTTGGTGTTTGGTGATGCTTAGGAAAGCATCTGGGGGTGTCACGGAGGACGGGTCACATGGTGTTCTATATGGAAACACGTCCTTCTGCAACTCCACCTCTCAGCTGTGCTCATGAGTCTTACCAAGGGCAGTGCCAGCTCGTGACCGCCCAGGCACATACAGCCCACCCTCGGAAATAGAGCCCAATTTCCTGTCCCCACAAATGTCTCGCTCAGAAAACTGCTCTCCCAGCACCTCTACAATTGTGGAGACATTTTTTTTTGACAATTTCACTGGATGCATCACTCTTACAAATTTATACTTAAAAATCTTGTATCACCATTTATTTCCTTAATCCCTCCTTTTCCCTTAACCCCTACTTCTTCCTCAAATGTCTCCAAATACAACCAAAATTTCCCTATTGTGAATCTCTGCTACTATTTTCATGGACACTTTTAATCAGAATGGAGTCCAGAAAATACTCTGTAATTCTAGCCAGAATAGCTCTAAGTTCTTAATGGCATATTTAGATATAGTACTTGACAGGTGGAGTCAAGAACCCATGTATTAGCATCCCTGGGTGGCTTCTTGCCAAGAAATCTATACATAATCCACAAGGCAGGATTTGACAGTCCATGATCTCCCCACCATGAATCACCACTCAGAACTTATTCACTTTTATTTTACTTTAACTGACTTTGAGTTGATTCCAAGCCCTTTGGTGGCCCCATTATTCAATTTTTAAACCCCACCAATGATCTCACTCCATAGTATGAAGCACCCCACATTGATTATAACTGTCTTTTAAAAACTGCATTGCCAGACTCTAAGTCAAAACAAAGAAGAACCCAGCTGGAAGAGGAAAATCCCAGAGCTCCCAATCAGTGTAGAAGCTTACCTAAATTCAGATTCATATAATTGTCTCCTCAAGTTTATTCTTCAACCAGCTCAATTAATGTAACAAAATGCAAAGGGTCATTGATCACTTTGCTGAAGGCCATCCGAGAGCAAAATATTCCCAGTAACAGAACACTTTGTTAAAATACAGCAGTGCAGGAGAACATGGACAGGATCCAAACACAGAATGTATTGTTACTCTTCAAAGAACGGCATTAGAATATTAAAGCTAACTGTTTTGTATTCATTAACCAAGAGAATGTTTCCAGAAGGAAGTGCACTTTAGAAATTGGGAATATTCCGGGCAGAAATACAAGAACTAGAACACTTTGCTAATTTAAAGAGTCCTAAACCTACACATAGCTCCACAATTATATTTTAACATTTGTGAAAAATAAATATTTATTCCACAGTAATTCAGATGTTCACTGAGCACTTATTATGTGGCAGGCATGGTTACTAAGGACTTCTCCCAACCATTTGTGTACTAGAGAGCCAATAAGAGTTTGTTGTTGATTTACTCTGGTCATGAAGCCAAAAACAGAACTTTGGTGTTATACAATGTGGGATCCAAAACAAGTAAAGAGCCTATGATCCACAAATTAAAGTTACCTGCTATTGGCGCTCTTGAAGATTATTCATTATAAAGTTGGTAAATAGTCTTCCAACACCGGTTATCGATACGGCTGTCATCTCCTGTTACATGGCTTTGCCTTTTTAGTTTTAAGAAAGATTTTGCACAGTATTTAAGATTGCCCTGCAATCTTTATATTCTGCCACTGAATTTCCACCAAATGTTTGAGTGGACCCTGCCTGGTACCTGTTATTAAATACTTTTTATTTCGGCATTCCTTTGAAAACTTCTATAGATTCAGTCTTTAAATTGACAATGCGCCTAAAAGAAGAATCAGTTATTTGCTTTCTTCTCCAGGTGATGCAGCAATACATCTCAATGACTCAAGTTCTTCAACAATATTGCAGTTATAATAAACTTGAAAAGGGAAAACAATAAAAGGTTAGGAAGCCAGGGTTCTGGGTCTAGAGAGGCACCATGTCCTTAATTAGCTACAGGAAGTTAAAATGAATTCTAGTAATTTCTTCAGCACTTCAGGAACCTGCATCATCCCTGTGAACACAGCAGTTAAGATGATTACCGACAATCACTGTTATCAGGAGGTGAACATATTCCTGTAGTTCATCAGCACCTTGAGGGAGACGTGCGCTCCAGGTACTATTTCCCTTTGCCTGGCCTTACAATCCCCGAATAACAAAATCCAGTTATGTGAAAATGATCACAAGCATGTCTGAATATTGTGTTACCATGAGTAACATAGAAGTTAGATTTTCTTAGAATGTTGGAACTGGAGAGACTTTTGGGAGAAATATAGATCATACATTTACTGATGCTGGAAAATGAGGTTCAGACGAAAGTCATGTGATCTGCCCAATGTCTTCAGAGTCAGAGAGGGATTGTGAAACCAAGGTGCTACACACCAATTCCACCTCTTTCTTCCATGCCCACTGGACTTTGTCCTTCACTGACATACAGCAGTATGTCGTGGCCTTTCTCTCCCAAGGAAGAATGTCTAGATGATAGCAAGACCCACGACCACACACAGAATCTTTTCTCAATCATACATAAAATCAAAAGTCAGAATTGTTTTCTGAATCAACACAGGAATTCCAACTAAGTCTTCCAGAGAACTGAGGTATCAATCAACTCCTATGACTTCCTGGAGAGACTAATAAACCAATCTCTGACAATTAATCAAAATGTCCCCAAATCCCATGTAACCAGATCCTCACAAATGACATGCTACTAATTGGACTGTGACCCCAGAAATAGAAGTTCCCATTTTAGTTTTGATTCCATTTTATTACTTTTGCATTTAAAATTTTATTGTTTATTTTTTTTCCCTAGGAAATAAATTGGTGTGAAGGATCCCTATCTGCCTTGTTATGACAACTTTCTTCTCCCTAATCAGTACTTTCTAAATGTAGCACTCTGATTCGGGGCAAAAAAACACACGTAATCCCAGGACTACCGATGATTCCTGCCAACAATATTAGCCTTTCCAAGTTTTTCATAAACATTTACAACAATTAGAAGTGTTTGACTCAGTATATATGTTGATTTCTGTAATTATCTAGAAAGAAAACTAGCTGTAGTGTCAAAAGACCTTAATCCCATAACTAGCTTTGCTGCTTATTTGTACATATGACATGTATGACCTTGTTTCTCTGCTTCTCTGAGCTCAGTTTCCATCCCTCATCAATGAAATGGGAACAATCACACCTGTCGTACAGATTCATAGGGAGATAAGTGCAAAATGGCTTGATGACAACAAAAGTACTTTGTTAACACCAAGGAATTAAACAATTAGCTGCTATTAGGACTCCATTCAAGATTCAGGGTATTGACAAGAAAGGTGAAATTTTCTCCTGCATTATCTTGGTATCTTAGATCAAGTGTGGATAAGAAAAAGGGGAACATATTGAAAAAGTGGTTTTGTGTATACGACTGAGAAGAGCCCAACCTTACCACTTGTGTACTCCATGCTATTCCCTATTCAAGAACACAGTTTTTCCAATTCTCTTTCTTTCTCTCTCTCCTGGGTCACAAATTTCTCCTCTCTGTGGAATTGCTCCCCAAGCAAACAAAGATATAATATCTTCCATTTTTGAAAAAAATAAATGGACTCTGCAGCTCCCTCTTGCAACTCGTCTGTTTTACCAGTCTCTCTTCTAGCAAAACTCTTCAAAAAACGTTTATAGTCACTACTACTTATCCCACCTTCTCTTGAACCCACTCCAAACAGGCTAGCCTGACAAATGAAAGTTTTTATTAATATAAATAAATAATGAATTTCTCCAAAAATACCCATTTCCTCTCGTGCTTTTCTGTCTTGCAGTTGTTCTCCAATTTTCAAAAGCAGCCTAAGACTACGTCCCAACTGTTTTAGATTAATCTTTATTCTATATCTTTTTTGAGTCCTAATGTATCTGTCATATCAACTAGTATTTTTCACTAGGTATTATATTAATAATTATCTCTTGGAATTGCTTCAATTATTAAATGTTTAATATTCCTGAATGAGTTATAACTTAAAAAGCAATATAGAACCCAGCGGCTCCATTCCCAAGTATACACCCGAGGAAAATAAAAACATACATGTACATAAAAACTTGTTTACGAATGTTCATAGAAGTATTATTCATTACAGACAAAAAGTGCAAACCACCCTCGTGGATGGGTAAATAAAATGTGGCATATACATAGGGTGGAATATTATTCAGCAATAAAAAGAAGTGAAGAACTGATACATACCCCAATACGGATGAAACTTCAAACGTTATGCTAAGTGACAGAAGCCAGTCATACCACAAAAAATTAAGCCTGTTCGTATAAGATGTTCAGAATAGGCATATCTATGGGCCCGTAAATACTTTAGCAGCTGCCTACAGCAACCTAGGCCTGGGGAAGGTGGGAGTGACTTCTAATGGGAATGGGGTTTCTTTTCAGGATGACGAAGATGTTCTAAAATTAAAGTGTGGTAATGGTTGCACAACTCTGGGAATATACTAAAAACTCTTAAATTATACACTCGAAGTGGGTGAATTTAATTATATGTATATTATATCTCAATAAAGCAATGTATGAGGTTAACATTAGTCATAAGTCAAGTTGATAACATGTAGTCTTGATACATTGTGTTGAGAATGGCAGTTCACCTCTGTGGCCTTCCTCCCCCAAATCTATAACTTCATTCTAAGCATGAGAAAAATAGCAGCCAAGGTCAGCTTGAGGGATAGTCCATAAAAGACCTAAATGGTACTCCTCAAAACCATCGAGGCCATTAAAATTATGGAAAGTTAGAGAAACTGTCACTTCCCAGAGGAACCTAAGGAAATGTGATGACTAAATATAACACAGTATCCTGGATAAGATCCTGGAACAGAAAAAGTGCACCAGGAAAAAAACTAATGAAATTTGAATGAAGTATGAAGTTAACTAACTCCATAGAAAAAGCATCATTATCGGTTTGTTAATTGTGACAAATGCACCACACCAATATGAGGTGTTAGTAATAGGGGGACTTCAGTGTGAAGTATCTGGAAACTCTATATTATGTTTGCAACTTTTCCATAAATCTAACCCTTTTTAAAAAAGCAATATACAAACATTAGTTAATAGTTTTAGAACTTGTAGTAAAAGTCGTAGTACTAGTAATAGGGATAGTAGTTAGTAATACAAGGATCCTTAGCAGGCTGAAATAGAGAACTTAATTCACCTGGTTTTTCACATGCAGCACATACACGCCAAGCTGAACTAGTGCCCCCGAAGGAACCATAATCTCAACTTTCACAATCAGAAGATAGAAATCTGTCCAGTGCACATTAAAAAAAAAAAAAAGGAAGAAAACAAATCCCTAGTAGGGTCTTTATCTAGAGGTTTTATAATGATTACAAAATGATGTGTTTAGAAGGACTGAATCCGAACTCTTATAAGAGCTATACGCCACTCTTCCACATAATTAAATATAATGAAGAGTAAAATATGTATAGTAAGGCTTGATTTAAGATAACCCTCGTGAGAAAGATAACCCTTCACCGTAGTGGTCAAGGACAGAGGCCCTTGCTTAGCTCCTCCTGTTCCCGTCCTGCTCTTCTCCTCGACCATCTCTGTATGCAATCTCTGTCCCTCAACACTATTTTTTAATCAATTGATTAAATTTAATCAATTTAATCAGCCTCATTTCTTGTCCTCACTATGCTGTGCAAAAGTGGCTGCCTACCTCCTTATTACTAAAATGGCTTCATGGAGCTGACGTTTTCAGAACTCAACACTGTATCTCCTTTGACAGCTGCATCTCTCCTTCTGTCCTAGCAATGGAAGGCCAAGCATCACCTCATCAGATAAAAATGATGACTTTGGTAATGGCCTCCACAAGCTTCCTAGAGAAAGAGATAGAGCTCCACCTATTCACACGATCTACAATTGGAACTTGCATACTAAATTTTTTTAAAGATTTATTTATTTACTTGAGAGAGAGAGAGAGAGCACAAGCAAGAGGGGCAGAGGGAGAGAGAATCTGAAGCCAACTCAGTGCGCAGCACAGAGCCCAACATGGGGCTCCATCTCATGACCCTGAGATCAGACCCAGGCTGAAACCAAGAGTTGGCCGCTCAATGGACTGCACCACCCAGGCACCCCAGAACTTGCATACTAAATTACTTCTGGTCCCCATGACAGGCCTCACTATCTCATGCCTCCAGACTGCCACACACAGCCAGTCTCTGCAGGAACACTTTTCCTGCCTCTCTTTACCTCCAGATTTTGGCTTAGACGTCACTGAGACCAGAAAGCCCTCACGAACCACACCTTGACCTCAAGTCCAGATCAGGTGCTCTCATAGAATCAAATGTTTCTCTGTCTTTGGATTCATCGCAATGTATTATAACCACCCATCAGGTTATAAGATACATGAAGCCATTGGCAATGTCTCTCTGGATCGTTGTCGAATCCTCAAGAGCCAGGACACTGACTGTACGTAGGAGGGATGCAAATGAATCTCTTCAATGAATGGATAAATTCCTTCCCAATCAAAATATATTATAAGATCATTTTCCCCTGAAGATTGTGTCATACTGTTTCTCAGGGAACTTTACATCCTGTACAGAGGCTTGTAAAGAAGCCATCTTTCATCTCATCACATATCTGAGGCAAAATTGTCAATGCTTAAAAACAATGGCCCAGAGATATTTTCAGATTTGCATCTTTGTCACTTTATTTGGGATAAGGAATAGCAACAGAACTAAAACTTCAACAACAGTGTATGACAGATGATCTCTAGAACATTATTTTTCTAGGTACTTGCTTCTATATTGGATAAGAGCTATTAAAATCCAACCTATGGGGGGCGCCTGGGTGGCTCAGTTGTTAAGCATCTGACTTTAGCTCAGGTCATGATCCCAGGGTCCGGGGATCGAGCCCTGCATTGGGCTTTCTGCACAGTGGGAAGCCTGCTTCTCCCTCTCCCTCTGCCCCTGCTTGTGTTCCCTCTCTTGCTGTCTCTCTCTTTGTGTCAAATAAATAAATAAAATCTTAAAAAAAAAATCCAAGCTATGGATACACTAAAAACTTGTAAATATTTCAGAAAGTCATTAAACTCAATCAAAGATATTGGGAATTAGCTAAAAATAATTATGAGTGGGATTAAATGTATTCTGTATTATCCCATTGGAGATGTATTTTCCACTTGATCAATTTTAGAAACATCATTATATTTGCTTTACTCCATACTTCCTTAAATTTTTAAAAGTATATTTATTTCAACAAAAAGTTGCAATGTATTAAGGACTCATTTTATTAATTAACGAATCTTCTCTTAAAAGAGATTTTGTAATGTTAAAAAATAAAATGTTTGCAAAAATCCTCTAACAAAATTTTGGAGTATTAAAATCTAGAAAAGGTTCATGGCTACATATATTGAAATAGTTTTTTCCATGCCTAAATTTATTCAACATTGCCTGGGGGCTATCTTATGTCACACACTATACTAAATCCCTGAGGACAAAGAAGTTAATAAATTTACCCATCCCCTGAAGAAGCTTACCATGTATTAGAGAGATGGACAAATATAGATCATTGCAATAACAAGTTTTGGTAGTGATGTCAAAGTTTGCCTGGGGGGGCTGTGGAAGTACAAGGCAGAGATATTAACCTTGAAACATGTGGCTTTTCTTAAAGACAATGCTTCCTCACTGACATTAAGTGAAAAGAGGTAGGTAGATATTAAGTGTGGGTTCAATGCTTCACCTGATAATTGTAGAGAAAAACACAAAGACAGATGAAATTCAAACTTTAAGTTTGGAAATTTAGCAGCAATACATATGTTGGATTTATGCTTAGAAGAAGTTAAATGTTTAAGTGACCACAACGGGGATAACACAGTAGAAACTGGAACTGCAAAAGACTTTCATAGAGAGAAAGAGCAAAGGATAAAGGAAAGAGCGTGGGCTTTGGCTTACGTAGCTTCGGTTGAATCACAGCTTTGTCACTTACTACTCATGTGTCTTTCGACAAATCACATACATTCTGTAAACCCCAGTTTCCCCATTTGCAAAATAGAGCGAATCCTAGCTTACACATGGAGTTATTATAAGCATTAAATAAAGATAATGTTTACATATCTTCGTGACAAACCATCATGAAGAACTCAAATGTGATGGTAGCAATCTCATTGTGTAGCAAGCAGAGCTTCAAATATAGGGTGCTTTGTCCTTGGCAAGGGGTGGGAGGATGTTGGCAGGGGCGAAGCAGTGACCTGATGTCAGAGAACCCGGAGCACTAGACAGGAGACAAAGGCAGGTATGTGAGTGAGGATGATGATAACATGGTAATTACTCTAGCTCCTTCCAAACTCAGAATATTTATCATGAATTAAGTCTTTGATTTCCTAGGACCAATTAAAGTATTTACTCATTATCTTAAAAGTCTGCTCAGAAAAAAAAATTGGCTTTAGCTAACCTCTTGACTGAGTAAATCCTTCTTATCTCTGAAAGAAGTCAGAATCTCTGGAACAATATTTTACCTGGTATTATATGAACTGATGTGAAAACTATACCTTCTCACAGAGAACAACTTCTCTATCCCCAGTGAGCAAAATATGAAGTGTAACTGCCCTCCATGCACTGAGTCTGAAAAGAAGCTCAGGCAACAGTGAGTGAGGCAGAACAGGGGACTTGGGGCACATTCTTGGAGGGCAGGGAGAGCTTCAGGAAAGTGATAAAACGGCCCTAGAAGGGAGGGAAACAGTAACTTGAGAGTAGGTGGATAGTTCATACGTGGCACTGCAAGGAAGAAGTAGGAGTTGTTCAAAAAGAGAGAGTAATGGTTAAAAAAAAATAAAAATAAAAAAGGAAAAAGGCTACTTTGCCCACAGACGAAAAGTCTTACAGCAAGTATTTGGAGAGCCAAGGGGAGAAGCAATTACTATAGCTCCAGGAAGAATCACAAGAGAGTAGCATTACTCCCACCATGCAGGATGCAGGGGACTTCCTATGGAGGTGGAGAAGACACGGCTAAGAGTAAGACAGAGCCCAGGATCAGGAGACTAAAAGTGCTAGGGAGAAAAGGGAGGTTTTCCAACAAGGGAGATCAAGACAGATTCTATTGCCAGGATTAGGTACAAGGTTGGGCGATTAATTTATAGTAGATCCTGATGACAGAGTACGTGTCTAGACATAGAATTTTTATTTCTACACTAATGACCTTTAAAAAGCCCTCTCTCAAAACAGGATCCCCCCCTCAATGCCAGAACAAGCTAGAGGCTGCTAGTACTATCTTCAGGAAAACAGCTGGAAGGTCAAAAGGATGAGGGGGGGAGAATCTGTTCCTTCCATTTTTGGGTAGTTTTCAAGTTCAGAACATCTAGAAAGTCTGGGCCAAGGAAGCTGAAATTTCTCAAAATCTGTGAGACGAAAGGTAACTGAAAATTTACTTATTTATTTATTTATTTATTTTTATTTTTAAGTAATCTCTACACCCAACATGGGGCTTGCACTTATGACCCCAAGACCAAGAGTCACATGCTCCCCTGACCGAGCCAGCCAGGCTCTCCTGAAAACTTATTTTAAAATGTATAAAGTGTTGCTTTTGAAGAAAAGCAATCCATGATTATCTTCCCTACCTTAAGATAACCACTGCTACAATTTTAGTACGTCCTTCATAGAACTGAAACATTACGGTCTCTTTATATTGTCATTAATCAAAGGGTAATATTTCCATAGTGCTTTTGAGTTTCAAAGCCCTTATCATGTTCATTATTTTTAAATTTTATTTTCTCAATATCTCTATGAAGTAAATGAACAGTATGATCAGGCATATTTTCAGACGTAGAAAAGGAAGTACAGGTGAATGACTTCATTAAGGTCCTAAAACCACTTAACATGGACAAAACCAAATGATTGAACTCTGAGCCCAGGTCAATCTCCAGAATCTGCTAAATGACGCTCTTGGCTAATCTTGTCCCTGGGCAATCTGGGATATTAACCTCCTCCTACCCATTGTCCTAGCTCCTGTGCATTGCTTGTTCCTAGGAGGAAGGTCAGCTCTATGTAAAATTTCAAAGTTTGTTTTCTCTGTCCTGCATCTCCCTTAACCCTGAAGGAAAGCTGCCCAGTGGGAAGGGCAAGGCTTTGGGTCCGGGCTGACTTGGATCCCAACCCCGACACTAAGGCTCCACCACTTCCGTCGAAGTATTTACCAGCACCTACACTTCATTTTCTAATTTGAAAACTGGAAGATGCAATACCTATTTTGGAGGATTTTTGGCCTCTTAAATGTGATAACGTATGTAAAGCAGCTAGTCTAGTGTCTGGAGCATAGCAGACATTCAATAACCATTGGCTTTTTAAAAAGACATTTTATCCTTTTCAAACTATTATGTTACCTCATTTGATTTAAGGGAGCAAATATCGGCTCCATTTTACAGACAAGCTATAAATAGGTTAAGGGCCTATTATAAGGCCTATATATCAGGGCCACATATAAGGTAAGGAAAGATGGGATTAGGCCCTAGGTCTCCTAACACTTGTCACAGACATTTTTGGTGGCCTGTGTCACATTCCCTTAGCTGGTCTCTGATTTCAGCCATTGCTACAGTGGATGGTTCCTGCTTGCAGAAAACATCCTGCTTCTGGTATCCACTGTCCCCTAACTATCTTCTCTGCCTCAAGGTTCTTTCTAAAGTCCCCATGAGTTCCTGGTGTGGGAGAATCCTGGAGGTGTGGGCCAGTTAAAGCCCCTAGGGCACTCCTCAACGAAGGGGAGATTGGCGGCCAGTGGATAGATGCCCTGGCCTCTCTTTCCCTGGACAGATAACCCTGAAATGCATTACTTGTTCCACAGTTGCCCACAGGGGGAGCCGTTGCAAGAATACACCCTATCTTAGCTTTTCTTCTATCACACCCTCTCTTTTACCCTAATCCTGCTTCCCAGGTTGATCTCACAAATGAACTGCCTGCATTAAGTCCTTGTCTCAGATGGCATCTCAGGAACTAATGGTTGGCAGGACTTGGGGGGGGGAAGGGAGGTATCTTATTTTCATTTGTTTGTTTGTTTTTTCGTTTGTGTTTGCACTGCATTTCTCTTTATTTCTCCATAGGTCACCAAGATGCTGGCAGTGGTTGTAATTCTGTTTGCCCTTTTATGGATGCCCTACAGGACTCTTGTGGTTGTCAACTCATTTCTCTCCAGCCCTTTCCAAGAAAATTGGTTCTTGCTCTTTTGCAGAATTTGCATTTATCTCAACAGTGCCATCAACCCGGTGATTTACAACCTCATGTCCCAGAAATTCCGTGCAGCCTTCAGAAAGCTCTGCAACTGTAAGCAGAAGCCAGTGGAGAAACCCGCTAACTACAGTGTGGCCCTAAACTACAGTGTCATCAAGGAGTCCGATCATTTCAGCACCGAGCTTGATGATATCACTGTCACTGACACTTACTTATCTGCCACGAAAGTATCTTTTGATGATACCTGCTTGGCTTCTGAAATAACCTTTAGCCAAAGCTGATTCATGAACGAGAAGAAAATGGACCACAGAGTAAATGAGAGTCTGTGCCGTTATCACCCGGAGAGGAAACAGCCAATACTTGTCCATGGAGACAGGGCAGATAAAGCCTTTGCCAATGCTCTAATAAATCCTGGCCCAAGATCCTTTAACCCATAAGAATGATTCATATTTTCCTTCTAGTATCACAAAAAAGTTTCCCCCCAAATGGAGCAGATTGTGAAAGAGCCAAATGATAGAAACTGAACGTGTAGCTCTTTCCATTTAATCTGAGAAAGTCACTATATTTTCTGGGGCCATGAAGTTTAGCTAAAATCTAGACATTGATATAACATTTTTCATAGTAAATGTAATATCTCAAACTCCCCCAAATTATTGGTACGTTTGGTAATTTGGCACCATGTAAATGTTTAAATGTTTGCATTTAGCATTTCACTTTAACACAGTATAGTGCTATTTCATACAGGAAAAAATAGAAAAAAAATTTTTTGAGTAAAATAAGATTTCAAATAGAGTCACTATATGAAAAACAGAAACAAATGTCATAACCCTTATAAAATTCTGAGATGATTTTTTTAATTCAAGTGTGGTTGGCACACAGTGTTACATTAGTTTCAGGCATACAACATAGTGATTTGACAGCTGTATACAGCATGCTGGGCTCGCCACAAGCGTAGCTGCCATCTGTCACCGTGCAACGCTGTTACAGCATCAGCAACTATATTCCCTTGGCTGCACCTTTCAGCCCCTGAGATAATTTTTATGTCTTACAAAGTAGATGTCATCTTTCAACTCTAATGTAAAATAAACCTCAAAATAGAATTACAAGTTGAGAAGACATGTAGATTTGATTTTTAGATGAATCCAGCTCTTAACCAACTCTTCGAGTCTCCTAAATGATGGGTAAGACAGGAGAAATATCAGATTAAATAACTATAAAGATACAAAATAACATGTAAGTAATTATTGAAAAGCGGAGCCAAGACAAGACCCGATATTTAAATAAGGCTTCACTTTTTCTCTAAAATTTTTAAGGAAGAAAATCCTTTTTGAGCATTCTTGTGTAAAAACTACTGAGCCATGTCAAGTGAATCCTTCTAGTGAATCTAGCTTTAAAAGTCTGAAACATTCTCAAAAGCTTAGTTGCTATTCTAAGTCAGCCCGACTATTACACTTCCAGATGAAGACTCCCCATGGAGCGTTGTAGTCTATGGATTTTTAACTTGTCTGCAACTGCCTGTCTTTCCTGCCTGCTTGTCATTTGTAGGTTTGGGTTTTTTTGTTTTGTTTTGTTTTTAATACTAGCGATAGTTCGTTTACAAATTCTAAGTCAAAGAAATGCAGAATTCTGTTGGCTTTACTTTCAATAGAGCTAAAACTGACTTCATCTCATCACTAATATCTTTATTATGTATAACTTATACCTGTTATTCTATTGCAGTGATTATGAGAAGGGTATGAATGTGAATTTGCCCAAGACATAGGGTCAAGGTCCAATTTAATCCCTTCCAGATGGCTCACCTACTGGGATTTTGCCAATCAGTATCTCCAAGTGTATCTCCTTGGTGATGGTTCAATAATAGCTCATTTTTAAGGATGGGGTCTGAAAGCACTGGGTACTGGCATTTGCCCTCTCCAGCCTATTTTCCTATTTCATGCATTTTTTGGAAACCTAATCACATATGACAGCTACCCCTCCCTACCTTCTTTATGAAGAATACTTCATTTCTATTTTGGAAACTTCAGTTTTAAGATGCTGCCGCGTGGAGACTCTGCCATCCAGAACATCAGACCTGAACATGCTTTTGAGAAAACTGGCCTCATCTACTCCAGGAAGATATTCTTATCCTGTCACTGTATCAGTCAACAAATGCAAGCAAATGTTTATGGGAAATACATTAAATGTCCATCTGCATGACACCAAGAAATCTATTGTACCTGACTTTTCATCCTGGATTAGATATCAATCTTGGAATCATATGGATGGAAGCCCCAGAGGGACCTCACCCCAAATCACACAGGCTCGTGTGCATCTGCGTACAAACATACACACACACGTGCACACATTGCCTGACAGAGGGGACTGGGGTCTATTAGCTTTCTCATTAGCGGAAGGAGCTGATATCATTGAGCATCTACTCTGTCTCAGGCTTGCCGGCAGGTACTTAAACCACATCATCTTCATCATGGTCTCACTACAGCTGTGATTTCTCTGATGATAAAACCAGGGATCAGGGATCAATGCAGCTTCTCTAAATTGTGTAGATACTGAAGAAGAGAAAATACGTCTTTCTTTTTTGTTTCTCTTTTTTTAAGCCAGCATGCTGATGACAACTTCTGACTGGATGGGCTAAATAACTAAAAAAACATAAATATTTTGCTGTAGTAGTACTAGATGTTGAAAAAAATTACAATTAATTTTACATGTTATACATGAAACACAATGTACTCTTCTCACCATTGGAAGTTTAATTTAGGGATTCAGTTTTTCCATTTCCACTTTTAAAGAGCTATTTGCTAATAACCTGTTAGTTTTAGAACACATGGGAAATCCAAGAGTTCATAGTGTTTCAACTCTAAAGCAAATGCCACTGTGAAATTAAATGTTCCCATGCCATGTCCAATAGATAGCTGGGCTTAGCCAGAAGAGATATGACTTTCTAAAGTATCCTTTATCGCAGTGTACTAAATCACAAAGTATTTCCTTAAATCATCAAAACTTAATACACCATCAAATGAAAAATAAAGAACTTGAAAAAAATTGCTGATGGAGAAGAGCAATATTATTAAGGGCCTCCCTTAATAAAATCCCTTGGGTTACTTTATTACTTCCAATTTCATTAATTGCTGAGTGTCTTTGGTTAGATCTTGCACCTGAGGTAATTAGGTAAAGGTGACAGATCACAAATAAAACAAGCAAATGTAAATTACCTCTTAAGACTTCTTTCGTCAATATTGTGAGTGTATTTCTAGAACTTCACTTCAACACAAAGATGCTGAAGAGAAATGAGAAAAGTCCACACTGTATTCATTCTTAAACAAGCTAAGTGCACAGAACAATACACTTTGAAAGATATTTCAAAACAAATGGCTGGTTTGAGCTAAATAACTAGTAAAGTAAAAGGAAAATTCTATCCATAAGGTTTAGTGTGACTGAATCTTAAACTTTAATTGTATCATTTTCAGGAAAATGTGTTGGAATACTAAGGACAATGTGTCTTCGTAAAGCTGGGCCCATACAATTTTGGTCTGCTCTTAAAGATTAAAAGAGTTACATCATTCTAAACTATGTTAAATCTGTGAACTTGATAAAAGAGAGACAATATTAACTTTTGGGAGGAAAAGGAGATTTTAAATAGTCTACCCGTGATTCTGTGAATTCTATAAATTCTATATTCAACATTATTTTTGCCTCTCAACTGCAACTCATGAAGGGGTTGGAATATTCGTACATGGAGTAAGGAAACTAGGTATGAAAGAGTATCCAGAAACAACTGGTCAGTCCCAGGTTCAAAGAAAATTTTTTTCAACTCATTTCTCTTGGAAGAAGCAGAGGATGAGAATCTCTAGCAATTTGTTTTCTGTTTATCTTTAGTTGTCTACCAAGATTTGGCTGGAGGAATGTACGTGTTTACAGTAACACTCATGAAGTCTTACAGAGCTCCGTAATAACAAATACATTTTTCTCTCTTCCCCTACCCCCCTCCACTGCTCCTTCCCCCTCTCAAACTCTTATCTCTCCTAAAACATGGCTTTCCTTAGAGCACGCAATTTCACCTGACTTCATTCAAGACTAAACCTGGACACGAACAATCTTAAGGAAAAATGTAAATATTTTTTCAAATATATTTATACGTAAGAAAATATTTTGTTGTTCTGAACACTTTCATGTTTTCATAAAATCATGTTTCAAGTATGGAAAAATGGATGCTTCTCACATTTCTGTTTAAGTCCCCATTTTCATAGTGGGGCTCAGGTGTAGAGTTGAGCCACTCAATGTGACTTTTTCCTCACAGATCCAAGCAGAGGTTTTGTATCTCAGAGTGTCAGTGAGAAGCCAATAGAACACTTCATATGTGAAAAACTACTGCAGATATGTGTTTATGGGAACAAAAGTCTCTTCCCA
This sequence comes from Ailuropoda melanoleuca, assembly GCF_002007445.2. Lineage (NCBI taxonomy): Eukaryota > Metazoa > Chordata > Mammalia > Carnivora > Ursidae > Ailuropoda > Ailuropoda melanoleuca. The sequence continues at coordinate 75,390,317 of NC_048226.1, forward strand.
TTCTTAAGGTTCTCACAGTCCAATGAGGAAAAACAAAAACCAATGTGATATCATTTCAAGATATAACCGTTGGCAATATTGAGAATACAAATTAGAGGTGTCAGAAATGTTTTAAAGAATCAATTGTTAAGATAATTTGTGTATTGTGATTCTATTTTATGAACTATAATTAGAAATATCAATTAACTTATTAATTTCATTGATTACACAGGAGAAAAAAGGTCAGATAAGGCCCTGTAATATTTTTGTTTGTATGTTCGGTCTGTAAGTATAATCTCAAATCACTCAGCAGAAAATCTCATTTACAAAGTTGCACACTAGGGAATAATTTTGTTGCTGAGATGGTTAGCACCAAATGGGCGATCCTGACATAAACTAAATCTTGGTGGTAATAATTTTGATATTCAAAGATCTCTTTTGAAAAGAGTTGCCGTGAATGTTTGTATACAATGTTGTTAGACCTGTTTACATTCTTCTTCAACAAACACACTCATGGAAAATCCAACCTGGGGTGATTGATTTATGCTGTAGAAATCCAGTCTAGAAAAATAAAGGGGCTCAGTGGAACGGTACAGCTGGGACAGCACGTTGTTGGAACTGTCAAATTTGGATTCAGGAAGAAAACAAAAGACAGTTTTGTGGCCAATAAAAAGCAAACTCACATAATGACCACCTGTATGTCCTCACAGAGGAACATCTGGGTCAAGTCCATGCTGCAGGCTCTCCACTAGAATAATGGAAATGAAAGTACTTTGGAAATTATAAAAGAAAGATGGGATAAGCAGTGGAGTTGGCTAGAGCTCCCGCAACTTACTTCAGCTCTGAAGCAACACTCTTAAGTGATTATTTTGTTCCTCTCAGAATAATGGACTTAACTTTTGTACACGTGGCTGTTCTTTGACTTGCAACAAAGAGAAAGTATGAACTTTCCCAAGAATGGTATGGACTAATATTGATAAAGATGGAGACTTTCCAAAAAAGAAAAACAGATACAACATGGTATCGGAATAAGAATCCACCTAACCAGATGTCTGAATTCAATAAGAACATTCTCTAGATTCCTGGAATGGCATTAAATACTCCAGTCCAGAGGCCAAGCATTCACTCCTTAGCCAGTAATAATAAACAACCCCCACTTTGGTACACAGAAGAATGACCTGGAAGCATATCTTAAAATACACTTTATTTGGCCCTGCCCCAAGAGATTCTCCCTTATTAGGTGATTTTGATGCCTGTAGTCCCTGACCACACCTTGAAAACTGCTGAGTCCTGGCCCCCCATACAAAGCCTTTAAGGCTCTTATTTACTGCACAATTCTAGATAAGCAATTACATGGAAAACCTCTTGTGGGTAAGCTTATTTCATCTTTGTATTCCACAAATTATTTAAACTTGTGTGATGTCCCTAAGTATCTGTTAAATTAATGATCAAATCAATCCCAAACTAAGGAACATATTTTAAAATTTGCTGACAATGCCCAATTTGCCTGCAGATCTACCCTCACAATAAGATAACTAGTTCTGTTTAGTGTCTTCTGTTTGTTTGTAAACAGTTTTCACCTCAGTGAAAGGCACTGCATTAAGAGTACTGGATCATTGTCAGAACTATCCCTTATAAATACACAATGTTTGAAATTTCAGTAACACTTTCACGTCCTAATTTAATAATTCTCCTAATTTAATAATGAAAAATAAAAACTAACACATTGTTTCTGCCCTCAGGAGATTATAACTTAGTGACAACATAATAACAGAGAAACATAAGAAATACAGAATACATCATTGGAAGCCAAGTTGTTTGATTTCAGACTACAAATAACTGAGTGCTTCAGAGGAAAAGGAGCATTAGTGGAACCTGGACTTTGGAGAAAAGGTAGAACTTCTTTCAAGGATACATTTGATTTAGATATTTAAAGGAAAAAAATATGTGTGGTAAAAATACGATTAGAGGGGACAGGGAGACACGATAAATCTTAAGGAAGGCCTCTGGACATTAAGGATAGATATCCAAAGCATGTCCACTTCATGAGGGATTAATTAAGGAGAGCAGCAAGTCCTTTAATATTTGCCACCACCAATAAAGACCCAAGTAAGTGAAAAGTGAATGAAGTCAACTTATATTTAGTGAGAAAATATTCCACCCGTACACTATGAGTATAAATATGAAGGGTACAACAGCTTCTAGGTCAGCATGTTTATTTTCTAAACTTTGTGAATTTCATTTATTATCTACAGAAAATATACTACATGATTTGTCTTATAGGTGTTATAATTCTGAAAGTGTTCTTATAGTCTTGATTTTCCGAGCGAAAAAATATATTTGTATACATGTATATGTATATCTTTGTTTCTATATTGTCACAATATATTTAAAAGTATTTATACCTGTGTGTATTATTCAGGGGTCCTTAACAACTCTGGATTTATCAAGTCATGCTAAACATAGAAATCAGAGCTAGCTCAGGGACCTAGGCCCGTCATGAACTTAAGCTTCAAGATTAAATATAAAATTGAAAAGCATGTTAGTGCTTAGCTTCAGATTACTTCTGACAACATCATAGACTTGCATGTTGCTTATGATGTGCTTCTGCGTGTACTGGCTTCCTTCTATCAGTTTTAGAAAGTTGTATGCTGACTTGCTTCATCACTTGGGAATTAACTGTTGTGTCCTTGTGGGACAAAGACTCTTCTATAAGGAAGTGCAGTATTACATGCGCTGCTGTGGGAAACTGTGTGTCTGTTCCAATATGTGTACTGTGAGCAATAAAGAATCAAACTGAAAGACCTGTCTCTTCGGCTTTCTTTTTCTTCCCAATTATTAAATTTTTGATGTAACTTAACCCTAAACCACTTGCCTAGAAGGTTTCGCGTTAATCTAGAGGCACTCAACATGGTCCACTGTGGGTTTGTTTGTTTGTTTGTTGAGATGAGTATAAGTAATACACAGATAGACATTTCCCTTTTTAATAATAAATTTAATGTGAACTGGGTGGAACAAATATAACTACCTCATCACATTCATGATGTCATTGATATATAATGAATTCACTTAATGTTGACATTGGATAAGACAAAAACCATGACGGTTAAATAAGCTGAAGTGTGGGCAAGATGGAAGTAATTCTTTCAAATGTCTCTAACTGTCCCTTTTTGAACAGTAGCAAAGTAAACTCAAATACTTGGGTGTTATTGTAAAGCAGATTGCTCCATTACCTTGTATTCCAAGTAATCTCCAATGTACCTGGAATAGACAGGCAAAAATATATAGACTATAAGGTCTGGCTCTGTGTGAAAGTGGGTTTAGTTAGTCCTGGGGGCCACCGCTCTAGTAAACAGACTCCATTTGACAAAGTTCATTTGGGCATGTAAAAGAAAATGTTTGCCTAAGTAAATCTCAAGCTTTGCTTGAATGACCTCATTCTTTCACACTTGGAAAACATGGGGGAAATAAAATAAAAAATATACTTGAAGCACTGTAACGTTCAGTGAACAAGAGAGGATTCATCCTCTTTATTCAAGAATAAAGCAATCTTGCCACCACTAACACTATCTATCTTTCAAAGTATTTGTTCTTATATTATGATGTATAGCACTTTCAGCCTATGTAAAGTTTTCTCAATCCCCCCAGGTAATTAGTTTATTGGGATCATACAATGTAGCATATTCCTCTTTCTCAGAACTCCTGAATATGCTGTAAAAATCAATGAGGACAAGTTTTTTGCTCACTGTAGTTAGCAAAGCACGGTGACTAGCACAGTGCCTGGCCTATAATCGATCCTCCACAAATATCTATTCATGGATGTAAATGAACGTGTTTATTAAAGAATTTT